>NW_004524596.1:5437035-5457150 GCF_000260255.1 Octodon degus | reverse complement strand
AGAGAGAGAGAGAGAGAGAGAGAGAGAGAGAGAGCGAGCTGAATGGACAGGTAACAAGCGTTAGGAGTGAGGGTGTCAGGAAAGCAAGATGTCATAGGAGAACAGTATTAGGGAGAAAGGGGAAGATGAGTCATAGGTGTTTTGGCTTAGACCTGAGATGTCCCCCAGAGGACTCCTGTGTTTGGAAGGTGACTGGATCAGGGCGCTGCTGAGTGCAGGAGCTGAGGGCGCTGTGCTGTGAGGAGGCGGGGCCTCGCTGGAGGTGGGCGGGTGGTGGGGTGACAGGGAAAGAAGATTCTCGCCCCAGCTCCTCGTTTCTCTCTCTGCCTCCTGGCTGCCAGGAAGTGAGACATGAGGCCCGCGGGGTGGCCTGCCTGCATGACCCTGGTGGTCCACTCAAGCACCCCGGTTCTGTGTTTTCCTCAAAACTCAGGCAGAACCTGAAACAGCATTTGAATATTGCTGTCCTCTAGGAAGCATGGTGCTGAGGAAGGAGGGACAATGCTTTGTCCTTTTAAATTTTAAGTCACTTCTCAGTTTTGCTTCAAACACATAAAATGAACTTGAGCCTTGAGCTTTTTAAAAAAATGACATTGGCTTTCTTTTCCTAGTTGCAAAAGCCATACATGGTATAAATATGAAATGCGTAAAAAACACAATAAAAACCAGCTCAGAAAATACGGACGAGCACAGCAGTATTATTTTTCTCCCTGTTCTCCTTCTCTCCCTCCCTTTCCCTCTCTCCCTCTCTCCTTCTCACTTCCCTAGATACATATATAGAGAGACTTTTAAACAAATATTCGAACTTTTTTTTTTTTGTGATATCAGGGATTGAACTCAGGACCTTGCCCTTGCGAGGCAGGCACTCACGCTGCTGAGCTGTCTCCCTGGCCAACAATCTATTTGATTTTAATGATACTATTCATAACATTTTCTAGCTTACTCCAACTTATGCATATATATGCCTTCCTTTTTTCTTGTCATTAAATGTTCTTCAAAAGAGTAATTTTAACTGCCTAAAGTATTATATTATATGAATATATTGTAATTTAGTCAATCTTCTACTTAATGTAAAATAGTTTCATCTTTGCAAAGAATATTATTTCCTAAATATACATTTTCAAATAGAATTTTCTGCCTGAAATTTATGCACACTTTAAATTTTAATATATATTGTGACAATTTCTCATAGCGAAATTTATTAGCGGCCTATAAAAATGCTTCTCTGTTCCTGAATTAATTGTATCTGTAGGCAGAAAGGAAGCAGTGTTTTTACTTTCAAAATGCTCATCAGTTTTTTATTCTTTTTTCTTTTCCAGGCATCCTTCCACCTCAGCCACCCAACGGTGACACTGCTTTAACATAGCACTTGTACAAGGCCCAGGTGAAGGGGTTAGGGGTGGCATACAAGGATACCCCGGGATAGCAAAAATAAATATATAAAAATTCCAAAACAAAATAAATATTTGACCACTTAGCTTATGTGTGTGTGTGTGTGTGTGTGTGTGTGTGTGTTAGCAAAGACAGATGCTTAATTTGAGTGTCAGTGTGATTAGTAATTCTTGAATTGTCAGCTATTTTTAAAGGAAAAGATAGTACTGTTGTCAAAGGATCAGGAAAATTTCAAATTTATTTTAAGATTTTTTAGCTGCTATAGAATGAGATTTTGTCTGCCTATGCAACCCCAATTCACATGTAGAAATCCAAACCTGAGGCTATGGTAGTAGGAAGGTAGGGCTGTCGTCGGGTGACTAGGTTATGAGGGAGAAAGCCTCATCAATAGAACTAGTGCCATTTATAAAGAAATCCCAGATGGTAGCCTTGTCCTTGCCATCATGCAAAAACATAGCAAAGTGGTGAGTGTCTACAAACCAGGAAGCGAGTTACCACCAGGCACTGCCTTCATCTTGGTTGTCAGCCTCTAGAAGTTTTACAGATAAATTTCTGGTTTTTTATAAGCCACCCCATCTGTGATAGTTTATTACTGCAGCTTGAGCAGAGACAGTAGCTAATCTATGCTAATGATGCAACCTTTGAATTATCCCCAAATGTGACTATTAGAGGATCTTTAAATGGTATAGGAAAATAAATGTAGCTCCCAACTTGCTAGCTGTCCAGTGTGCTAAGTATGTGTTCCTCGAAGTTGAAGGATGAATTTGAAGGAACAGCAGAGGTTAAGAGTAGGAAAATCTATTGGGAAAAGAATTAGGGAGTAGGAAGAGTTCTCGGGAGGTAGGAGGGATCCTGAAAGGGTTGCTAGTGAGCCTGCTTCTCAGATGAAGTTTCATAGAGCAAGATAATGGGTCAAAACTATGATCAGCCAATAAGGTTACAAGTATATCTATTTAAGTACTATTGATCCAATGGAGAAGCAGGTCACATAGCAAGTATATACTGATGACATCATTGACCTTGATTGATAATCAATAAACTTAGTCTCAGCCTCACTGAGAGAGGATGGCCTATCCCAATCCTAATGAGATAATTGTTTATTTATATGGGAATCTCAAAAGGGTACCAATAATCTCAAGCTTCCATTTATTCCTTAGGGAAGTATGTAAATCTGACCATTGTGACTCTAGTATAGTTTTTCTTTTTTTTGTGGAACTGGGGATTGAACTCAGGCCCTTGCACTTGCCAGGCAAGCGCTTATTCAACTGAGGCATCTCCCCGGCCCTTCAGTAGTGTTTCTTTCTTTCTTTTTTTTTTTTTTGGAGGCTCGAAATGCCTTTAGGGCATTTCTGCTTTGCCGTGTCTGTCTGGGTTGGAACCCCAGAAGCTTGAGCTTGAGGGTTTTGTTTAAGCAGGCACTTAAACAACTGAGCTACTGGGCAGGTCCCCAGTAGTGTTTCAATGTGCCTGCATCCACAGTCATGATGTGTTCTCATCTTTTATACTGACTCCCTTGAGGGCCTAGCCCTGTTGGACTGCCTATAATATTTCTACCTAGCTTAGCTCCCTATAATATTCCCCCTCACCCCGGAAGAGCTACCCCTAACTGCCATGATTGGGCACGGGGTGAAGACTGCTTGGGGTACTTCCAGCTGCAGGGGATCAAAGTTGTGATGAGCAGTCAGAGATACTGTATGGAGAGTCTATCTAAAGACCCTTGAAAGATGCCAGGCATTCTCGTCTTGGGAAGGCATATAGCTTTATGTCTGGAGGAGATAAGACTAAGGAAACAAGTATATGTGAACTAAATAATAAGATTTTAAGATAACACAATTTTATGAATGTAACCAACAAATGTTTTTGTCAGGAAGATCCAGTAGTAGCCTCCTATGAAGAGGATAAGGAGAAAGTCTATGGAATTTTACAGTTGGACATGGCATTTACTTCTTTAATATCTTACACCGTCATCGAGGTATCAGCAGAAAGATTAGAAATATATGCGCAACATTCAGCTTTTATAATTGCACAAGTAACCTCTTGTGCTGTTGTTAGGATGTTTAATGCCACTTGATTTTGGAGGATGGCTTGCCTCATTAATTTTACTTCTTTGTGTAGGAGGGAGATTAAGTTGAGGTGTCCTTTAAGGCTCATTGAGTGTATTATAGTTAGTCAAGGCCTTGATGTGCTGTGTCTTCTAATCTTAGGGTAATGGATAAGGGCAGAAGCCAAATGATCATAACAGTGAAACACACCTTTAGACCATCAAGTTGTGGATGGGTTAGGTTTGCCGATATTTTTGGCACTCCTGCCTTGTAACCATGAAAATCTCAGCAGGTATCTTCCTATCTGTCTAGGGGGTAGTAAGGGCCACAAATTGGTCCCACAGAACTAATGAATGTCATTGGGGCTTTCTAATTTTAGGGCAATTAAACAAGTCTGTTGTAAAAACAGTCTTTGAGCTATAAGGTTACGGTAAATATACACTGTTTGGGAGGTGTTTATCTCAAGTGTTTAGTAGAGTTAGGCCAATGAGCATAGGATTGAATTTTTTATTTTCATATAAGGCTTTTTTATTAAGGTGTCTAATTGTGGGGGTTAATCACATCAGATATAATAAGCTCATTTCTTAAAGTAGCCATGTTGATAGTTATGATTGTTGGCCTTCATAATAGGATAGACAGTGAGATCTTTGCCTAAAGTCAGCTTGGATGTCTCTGGCATTGGGAGAGTGGAGGGAGCCACAGCTCGAAGGTACACAGGTCAGCTCTAAGGTACACATCCCTTTGCTACAATGTCTGTTTATGACTCCGATACACCGTATGCCTTTGAGCAGGTCTCCGGTCCTGAGTAAGCACTCCCAAAGCCATGCCTTCTATCAACATATAGAGTGAAGTGGTGTCCTGTCAGTAGCTCGGTGTTGGGTGCATTTACAGGCACTTATTGCAGCTTTTGGGGTGTAGTTTTGGAATCAGGTTTTCAGATTAAAATACGGGCATTTACATTTGGGCTTTCTTGATAAGTTCATAGACGGGTTGTGTGATCTCACCATGTCTTGCTACCGAAAGGCAAAAATAGCTCGCAATTCTTAGGAATATCCTTAGCTATTTTAGAGTGTTGGGTTGTGGGAAGGAAAGTATTGATTTAATTCTTTCTTCAGCCTTTGGGTTTCCTTAGACATGATGAGGCCCAAGTATCCTACCTCAGGGCTACAAAGTTGTGCCTTTGAGCTAGAGACCTTAAAACCACTGTCTGTTAAAAAATTCAGCAGAGCACAGGTACCTTGGATAGAGAGCTCTTTTGAGGGCACATGTAACAATATAATAATAGTGACATATTGTAGGACTGTGCCTTGGGAAAATTTAAAACATGCCAAGTTGTGGGCAAGTGCCTGGCCAAAACCAGGAGGACTATCTCTGAACCATTGAGGTAGCATAGTCTAAATTGGTCGTGGGAATCTGTGTGTAAAGGAATATAAGAGAAGGCATAGGGCCAGGGAGATAGCTCAGGAGTCTAAGCACCCACCTGGCAAGTGCAGGGACCCAGTTTCCATCCCTAGTACCACGTTCCATACTGGCCCCAGGCTGAGCTGGCAACCTAAACTGGGCATGGTGGTGCATGCCTGTAATTCCAGCACTGGGGACGCTGAGACAGGAGGATCACTACAAGTGTGAGCTGTGTAGCAAGACCCTGAGCCAAATAAATAAATAAATAAATAAATAAATAAATAAATAAATAAATGATTTTTAAATAAGAAGGTATATTTTAATCCAACACTGAAAATCAGCTGACAGCATTTGGGATCTGAGGAAGGAAAGTTTATGGGTGAGGTACCACCCAGTGGATTGGCACTATTGTCTCACTTATCAATCTTGTACCAACTTGTAGTTTCCATTGGAGTTTTGAACTTTCTAGTTTGGAGTGTGGTAAGGGCTACCACAATGTTTGAGCAGACCCTATGTCCTTAAATTACCAATTATAGGCAACAATCTTCTTTTAACTCTCGCTCTTATAGCATGTGTTTTCTGGTGAGGAAAAATAGTAGGATCCTTGGGATGTACTGGTATTGGGGTAGCTCTTATTGATTTATCTCTTCTACCTTTAGTTGTCCATTCTTTCGGATTTATTTTTGTCTCCATGAGGGGGAGGCAGTGTCTTGACCTGGATTTTTTTATGTTATAGTAGTTAAAGATCAGACATCTTTCCCTAGGAGAAGAACTGGACTTTCATGCATAACTAAAAGGAATGAGTAAAGAGAAAAACCATCCCAGTTGCAGCATGAGAGTTATGAGAAAATAGCAAGTTATCTCTTCTCTAGTGACTCCTTTGACTGAAGTTTGTTGGCTGGAAGGAAGGCCAGGGTTGAAAAGAAGAAGCAAGAGACATGCCCCAGTGTCCAGCCATAGGCTGGTTTCTGTTGCCTCTGTAGTCATGGTTACCAGGGGCTCCTCCATGGAGATGACAGTCCAACCAGAGGGGAAGGTGGACAGTATCCTGGGGCCCTTTAGTCTTGCTGGTCTATCTGGTAAGATGGGTCTGATCCATGGGACCTCTGCCTCAGCGTGGTAGTCTGACTTTTAGTGGTCACCTTTGTAATCAGTGGCCTCTTGCCATGACAGTTCTTATAATATCTTGGAAGGTGGCCTGGCTTTTTGCAGTGGTAGCAGATGAGTTTAGTCACTGAGCTCTTTTTGGAGGCCTGGGAATCAGATTTAGTGTGTATCCTTTTAAAGGTAGGCAGCTACTTTTTCGTGGTCTCTATTTTTTTCTCTTTGACCTCCTCTTGGTCCTGATTATAAAATAATGAGGCAATTTTCGCTAGAGTATTAAGTGGCCTATCTGGAGCAAAAGCTGTCTTTTGTATTCTTTTCTAATATGTGAGGCTGACTCAATAAGTCTTGTTTTTAAGAATAATCTGTGTAACAAGACTGATACTGACAAAGGATCTACAAACTGTGGTACAAGGTTTCAGGATAAATCCTGAGGGGATTTGACTGACCATGTCAGATACAAAAGCTTCATTTCTGTTATATAGGTCTTGCCTTATCTTGGTCTTAACCATCCAGCAGAAAAGTATAAAAATGAGGTATAAAAAGTAAAGCCATATTAATATGCTGAGCTGTAAAGGGCTAAAGTCAACAACTTCTGACATTGCTAGTCTTATGGAAAACCCACTACTATTATGGATTACTGGACTACCTTGGAATGTTTTGCTGAATTCACACACCTATAATATTTAAATGACAATGAGATACCCTTCTCTGACAAAACTAAACAAAAAAGGGGATACAAATGAACAACCATTTTGTATCTGCATATTCAAAATAGTTACGATAGATATACAGCTACATTCTCTTAATTCAATGAATAGAAATATTTGTCCTAATAGTGTTTGTGGACAGGATATCATGTCTGCATCTTGTACAATGAATAACCACTAAGACAACAATGTGCAATGTATTAAGTATTGAAACTGTCCTACTAATTGATTTAGAAACTCTCTCATTGCTGTTTGTTTCTCAATAAAATTATTTAAAAAATAGAAAAAGAATAATCTGTGTAAGAATAATCAGAGGTCATTCATGTATGCTTTATCAATGTTTATGGTAAATGATCTAAGAATGCAGAGGGGTTTTCATCTTTCTTAATGAATAGTTGATAGTTTAAAATAATGGAAGGGCTTAGTTCTCATCTTTTTTAGACCTTTAAGAACTTATGTCTGAAGATGTCTCCGATTCAGTCTCCCATCTGGTTGCGAGGCCTGTAGGGATCTTGTGTAGGAACTGTTTGGGTTCAAGTAGGAAGAGCCAGCTGTTTTTCTTTCTGTCTGTCTTTTGGTCTTTTAAAATTAACATATGATGTTTATCTCTAAATGTAATAGCAGCTTGTAATCCTTCTTGTCTCTCATTAGAACTCAATGTTGGATTTGAGAGTATCATTATATCTTTTTAGTCTAATTGATAGGTCTGAGTAAGTTTCCTAAAGGCCTTAATGTACTTATCAAGATCATCTAAAAATGTTTTCAGATCTTATTTGATCTATTTAAGATCATTTAGGGGCTGGGAAGATAGCTCAGTAGAATAAGCGCTTGCCTGGAAAGCTCAAGGGCCTGAGTTCAATCCCCGGTTCTGCCAAAAAAAAAAAAAAAAAAAAAAAAAAAAAAAATCACTTAGAGAAAAGGACACATGAAGACAGGTGGTGCAGAATTTGCATTTATTTTCTCTAAGCAAGACTGTTCTTGAGCTTGAACAAGAATGGATATGGCCCAGCAGAGGTCTCAATAATGACTGGCTTAGAAGCCTCACCCTCAGGTCTACGGCCATATCACTCTGAATGTGCCCAATTTTGTCTGATCTCAGAAGCTAAGCCGGATCCAGCCTGGCTAGTACTCAGATGGGAGAAGCCTCACCCTCAGGATCCAAAGGATAAGGGAGGGGGAGCCATTGCAGTACACTGAGCTCCATAGAGACAACTCTGGGTCAAGTGAGAGCCGGACGGGCACTGGGCGACTCTGTACTTGGCTGAGGAAAACAAGTAAACACGGGCAAAGGAGATCCTAAGAAACCAAGAGGTAAGATGCCATCCTGTGCATTCTTTGTGCAAACTTGCTGAGAGGCGCACAAGAAGAAGCACCCAGATGCTTCTGTTAACTTCTCAGAGTTTTCTAGGAAGTGCTCAGAGAGGTGGAAGACCAAGTCTGCTAAAGAAAAAAGGAAAATTTGAAGATATGGCAAAAGCGGACAAGGCTTGTTATGAAAGAGAAATGAAAACTTATACTCCTCCTAAAGAAGAAACAAAAAAGAAGTTCAAGAATCCCAATGCACCCAAGAGGACTCCTTCGGCCTTCTTATTCTGTTCTGAGTATCGCCCAAAAATCAAAGGAGAACATCCTGTCCTCTCCATTGGTGGTGTCACAAAGAAATTTGGAGAAATGTGGAATAATACTACAGCAGATGACAAGCAGCCATATGAGAAGAAGGCTGCTAAGCTGAAGGAGAAGTATGAAAAGGACATCGCTGCCTACCAGGCCAAAGGCAAACCTGATGCAGCAAAAAAGGGAGTTGTCAAGGCTGAAAAAAAGCAAGAAAAATGAAGAGGAGGAGAGTGAGGAAGATGAGGATGAAGACGAAGAAGAAGATGATGAAGAGGATGAGGAGGATGAAGAAGAGGATGATGATGAATAAATTGGTGCTACAGCAGTTTTTTTTTTCTTGTCTATAAACATTTAATCCCCCAAACACAACTCACTCCTTTTGAAGAAAAAAAAATTGAAATGTAAGGCTGTGTAAAATTTGTTTTTAAACTATACAGTGTCTTTTTTGTATAGTTAACACACTACCGAATGTGTCTTTAGACAGCCCTGTCCTGGTGGTATTTTCAGTAGCCACTAACCTCGCCTGGTACAGTATGGGGGTTGTAAATTGGCGTGGGAATTTAAAGCAGGTTCTTGTTGGCATGCAGCGCCAATTAGTATATATGAGGACAGCAGTTTTTCATCTTCAGTTGTCTCTGATACAGCTTATAATAAATAATTGTTGTTCTGTTAACTGAATACCACTCTGTAATTGCAAAAAAGTTGCAACTGTTTTGTTGACATTCTGAATGCTTCTAAGTAAATACATTTTTTTAAATTAAAAAAAACTCCAAAGGGTAAGGGAGGGTAATCTCAGGCTCAGTAACAGTAGATGTATCTTATTGTACCTTAAGGGCCAGACTTGTCTAGTTTTCTGTGGCTTATATTTACATTTTGAATACAAGTAAGGATTATTTAATGCAAAGGAAGTCTGAACATAAGGTAATTCTGACCATCTTCCCTCTCTTGTGCAGTAGGAGTCTAGCTGTGAAGTGGCACTACAATCAATATTGTTTTGCATTTTATTTTGCCTCTAGGGTATAGGCAGGCCACATGTAAGTGTAGAAAAATATTAAACAGCTCTTTCTCAAAATATGAAGGTTGAACATATTTCAGTGATTAAGAATATAAAGGAAGGAGCTGGGGAGGTAGCTTGGTGGTCCAAGCACTTGCTTGGCAAGTGCAAGTGCACCCCTGTAATCCCAGTGCTGGGGAGGCTGAGATAGGAGGATCACTATGAGTCTGAGCTGTGCAGTGAGACCCTATACCAAATGAATGAAAGATTTAAAAAAAAAAGACTATTTAAAAACAATATAAAAGAAGTAGGAGAATTTGAAATTGAGATTTCCAAAAGCAGCAAAGAGAAAAATAGGCATCTTTTTAAATCCCTACTTGTATTTTATGAGTCTGCAGGCATCCTCCAAGGTTACCTGCTCTAGAGCCTGATGGTTGTCATGTGGAGAGTAACCAGAAGACAGGTCACGTCACTAGCCACACCTACTGACTTGCATCCTTACTTTTCCAGAAACTTATACCCCTCAGTCCAGCATGTGTTTCTAAAAGCACAAATTGTAATTGCTTTTAGCTATAATAGTCATGTGTAAAGAAGGAAGCATTGCTAGCAAAATTAAACCACTAACTCAAAGACCTGAGCCATCCCTTTCTAATTTTTGAGAGTGAGGAACACATTAAAGGGCAAACTGGAATTAGGTGGCGCACTTCCCACTCCATAGAAGAGGTCACTTTTAGAGATAGATAGAGACAAGTAGTGGCTTGGAAAAAAATCTAACACTGAGCCTGAGGGCAAAGAAGAGCCGAAGACATTTACGTTATCTAATCATCTAAGCAATCTTTCTTTCTTTCTTTCTTTCTTTCTTTCTTTCTTTCTTTCTTTCTTTCTTTCTTTCTTTCTTCCTTCCTTCCTTCCTTCCTTCCTTCCTTCCTTCCTTCCTTTTTTCCTTCCTTCCTTTCTTTCTTGGCATGCTCCTTCACATTTTATTTACCATAAACAGTCCAATAATCTAGCAAATACTAGAGAAAGGCTTTTATGCAAATGAATGATGCAAACTGAACATTTAAAAATTATGCTTGCTCTCCCCACTCACCTCAATTCAACATGCAGATATCATTTATTTTCATATAAGAAAATTCTAGAGCAGCACAGTCTCTTAGGAGTTTTTTCTTTTGAGACAAGAGTCTCACTATGCAGTTTGGGCTAACCTTGTGCTCATTTTTGTAGCCCCCAGGCTGGCCTCAAGCGTGTAGAGATGCTCCTCTCTCAACCTCCTGAGTGCTGGGATTACAGGTGTGTGCCTCTACACCTGGTTCTGGGGCCTCATGGTGGGCACCCACTTTCAGGGCTGAGATGGTGCGCCCAGGGATCTGGTGCCAAGACTGCATGGCATGTGGGGCTGGGCATCGAACTAGGGTCCATGTGCTTGCCAGGTAGGTGCTTATGCCTCTAAGCTATCTCTCTGGCCCCCTAAGGAGTTTTAGAAGAGTATCTTTGCCTTGTAACTTGAAACAAGTTCACAAAATATACACAATCATGACATGACAGCACCATTCACAGTAGCTCCCAATGTAATCTACATTTATATGATCCTAAAACTAAAATCTGTGTTTTTCTTTAAATATCATAGTAAGTCAAACCACAAAAACCCAGAATTTAGCTTTAAATGTGTTTATAAAGACTGATGCTGAGCTCAAAGCATGCAGGTATTTTATGATTGCTGAGACCATGCTGGCTATCAAAACTGCTTCAGGATATCTGATAATGCACTTTTCTCTCTCATCCCAAGTATGTCCATATTTATTTACTTTGTCTTCTTTTGGGGCACTCTTTCCTGCATAGGCCTGACTGCGGGGCCAGCTGTTTGTGCTAAAGTTACTTCATATGACTCTTTGTTCTCTTTTCTTAATTCCTCATATGTAATTTTTTAAATTTTTATTTTATTTTATTTTTTAGTGATTCTTCAAGGTTGAGATGAGGTTCTTGGGCAATATGACCAGAAATACCAATGGGAGTGGATTCATTCATAGAGGCACTGAATGGAATTGGCCCATAATGAGGAGGCATCTCCTTTTCTGTGTTGCCTTCTGGGGGGAGTGGATGGGCCACTCACATTTGAGACATAAATTTGAGTTTGGAGAACAGTGCCCAGGTGGTGAACATCATTGTGTTTGTCCTGATCTTAAAACTTCTCCAAGAGAAGAATTTTCAAGATTTTTGAACTTTGTTGGCAAGCTCTCACATAAGAAAGTTTTCTAGCAAAGTATCTCATGATACAAGCAAATATAAGTTTAGGGATAGAACCAGATCTGGGATGACTTGAAAGAATTCCTCTATGAATAGTCCTTGAGTAGTCAACATGCTTGTGGCAGCCAGAGGCACAGATCTCAAACAGAAGCTTTCTTCATTGCATTCTGTGAACATTCTTCTTTCTTCTTCTGGCAGAATGTAATCAACCCCTGTGAGGGGAATGGATCTTGGAACTTCTGCATTCTGCTCTCAAAAATAAGCCTACTCATTCATCTTTCCTAGGGCACATCAAGCCCAAGAAATTGGGGCAGAAGCTGGGAGAAAGCCCACAGGGGGATAGAGAAGGAGGAATGTGCTTGGAACCGCAGCAAGGGGGAGGGGATGGACTGTAACATGGCCACCTAGAAATCACCCATATACAGGCTCGAAGTCAGCAAGCCAAAGCTAAGTTTTACACAAAATCTACTCTAAAATTTTTATGCGTCTATATCTACAAAACACTTATGAAGTTCACAGGTTAAATCTTATATTCATTGTTTAGCAGCCATGACTTACACATTAGTGAAAGTACTTTCCTTCTCTACACACATAAATAGTGAGAACCACACCTAGAAGGGGAGAGAAAGAGGCAGGTGGTTAGGGGATTTTCCCTTAGACTAAATGTAGTTTGGTCTCTTAAATATTGTGTTTATGAAATAGCTCTTTCTGGTCTCACCCAGAAGATGTCTTTTTTTTTTTTTTAAATGTATTTAGTAGAGGGCTTACAGGGTCTCACTACACAGATCAGACTCATAGTGATCTTCCTGTTTTCAATCTCCCAAGCACTGGGATTACAGGTGTGTGCCTCCACGCCCAGTCTCAGTTGCCCTCTCAGTGTGCTCCGGGGGCAGGGCCAATGGAACCCCAGTCCCTGCAACTGCCTAAGCAGGTGCTCTAGTCTGCTGAGCTATCTGGCTGTACCCCAAACTTTTTTTTTTAAATAGGGTCTCAGGTTTAATCTCCTGCGTTCAGAATACCATGCCCAGAACACATAAGCTGGAACATGGCTTTCGTGTATTTCCTGGATGGCAAAATTTTGATGTCTCATCTAACCCAGAGATGGGGCATGCATCTGTCATTTAAGATAACTTTTTATCTTTGGTCTCAGAAAACACTCATTTTTTATGGGCTCAATTTAGAGGTTATTAGCTATTAGATAGAAGGGAAAGGTTGGGACAAGTTAGAGTTCTTCCCTTTCTAATCTTTAGCAGGAACATACCTCTAGAAAAGAAGAGTACAAAGTGACAAGACATGATAAGAAATAAGATCAGGAAAAAAAAAAAGTCATTTTTTTCTCATGCTCACAGTGAATTATTGAAACAACTTGCTCCCGAGTTACCCTCAGCCTTGAAAGGCAAAAATGGGGAATTACAAGAGCCAAGATTGCCTGCTCAATACTAGGAGATCAGACCAGACAGGAGATCGAGGCAGGCCAGGTGTGACATTTGCTTACGAGTGTGAGGAGGATGAGGCCAGACTGCCCCAGTGAAATCTGTCTTCTACATTCTGAGGATGGCTGTCAGCCTATTGTCTTTTACTAACAAAGAGAGTCTTGTGACTTATTAATAGGCATGTATATTTCTAAATATGAACTAGATTTCATTAAAAAAGCCTATTTTACATCAAAGTGGATTAGAGGATGCTCTACCATTACTTTTCTCTACTATCTTTGTCTAACAAGTTAAATAGGTCAAGCAAGGAGCATCAATAAATTTAGTAACTAGTTAGTTTAAATGAAGCACATACAAAACTGGAATACAAGACCTTGTCTATAAAAGTAAAATGTCTCATCAAAGAAATATCATAATCTTCCAATGTTTTCAACTTAAATTTAACATTATTTTCACAAAAAACTATGTGTAAAAAGATAAGGCATGAAATCTAAGGCATAAGTCCCTGGTCCCACATACTGCGTCAGCCCCGCCCCCAGGGTGCATTAAGATGGCAATTGAGACTGGGCATGGTGGCACACGCCTGTAATCTCAGCTCTTGGGAGGCTGAAAACAGGAGGATCACTACGAGTCTGATCTGCATAGTGAGACCCTGTCGTTCCTGTACTAAGAAAAATGTTTTTAAAAAATAGAAAAAAAAAAAGAAGAACTAGAAATGTTTCAGAGAAAATTCCACTACTTGCTTAGTCACTCAAGACTCTCTGGGCTGGAAGTATGCCTCACTGGTGAAGTTTAACAGCTGTGGTTCATACAGTCATTGTCATCAGTGGTTTCCATGGGCCCTCTCTTTAGTTTTTGTGCTTGCTAATTAAAGCTCCCCCTTAACCCACTCCTCCAAGAGAGGGCTGGTCAATAAGGCTTGTAAGTGTGCTTGTGCCCTGGAGCAAGTGTCCTTTTCTTATCTACAATACAAGATTTCTGTTGCTATATTGGAAATGGTGAACTGTATGTTGAACTTGGGGGGAAGAAATGAGTCTTGTGTTTTTCCCAACAGAGCACCAAGAACAGGGAGAGCTGCTGCCCAGTCCAAGGGTCTGAAACCCACTCTTATCCACAAGTGCTGATCATTGTCTGTCTGCTGAGACTACTAGTGTCTACAGACCTTGAAGAAAGAAAGTCTAGAGTCCAAAGTTCCAAATGCAGTCATAACTTCCCTGTTCTGTAACAACACCTCTCTGTAGTTTAAAATCTGGTGTGCTAGTTTTAAATAATATAGAAGGTCTCATTTTTCTTTAGCAGTGATTGAAATTTCAAGGAAATTAAATATTCAGTTGTTTTTTTGAATAAAAAATTGTCATTACTTCTTTCTGGTGTGATATTAATTGCATTTAAGATATTTGAGGTATAATTGTTCTTAAATAAAATTTTTAAAGCTGATCGAATAGCTAATAAGCAAAGAAGATACACATGAATAAGCTGGAAATAGCATCCAAGTTCGTCAAAAATGCAAGCTGAAACAAAGTAAGGCAATGCTTTCCTATATCATGTCAGTAAATATGTAACACAAGATTATGCTTAATCCTGGCAGGGATTTGAGGTTAGTGAATTTCTGCACACTGTTGGTAAAGTCTAAACAGGTGTGGCCAAATTCTGGAAAGCAATTTGATCATCAATTTCAAGAGCCTTAAAAATGTTTATATTCTTTGACCTGAAAATGCACTCCTAGAAATATATCCCAAGTTATAATCAATGTTATAGACAAAGATTTATGTAAAAATTCTCATTATAGCATTTCTAATGGAAATCTGAAAATAATGAAATGTTGGAAATATCCCAACAATAGGGAAATCCTAAGCACTTATTAAAAATGATGTGTGGAAGAATATTAAATTACCTGTGAAGAGCTCAGCTCTAACTTTATGAACAATTCTGACAAATTTAAAATATATGCAGAAAAATAACTGCCAAATATAACAAAGTGCTAATAAATTTAATCAAATTATGATTTATATTTTCTATTTTGTTTTCCCTTTTATATTATATACTTTATGTATAAAATATATATTTTATATAATACATTAATTTTATTATCAGAAAAAGCAATGAAATATTCTTAATCATATTGAAATCATATAATAGTTGAAAAGTACTTATTAAAATTATTGGCATGATCTGTGCTCATATTTTCCAGTTTTCCTGTCAGTAATCGTTATGGTTTGTGTTAGGATGTCTCCCCAAAGCCCCATGTGGTCATGGCAAGGGAGAGCTTTTCAGAGGCCATTGAATCTAGAGACTGTGATTGGCTCATTGTCTAGTGCTGGGATTGAGGGTGTGAGTGCTACACTCTCCTTAGAGCAGGGAGCCTGCATACCATAGAATGGATGGAAAAGAGGTTTGTCTCTTCATTTTTCTCTTGTTGCATTTGCTGTCTTCCCTAGCCATGGACTGTTGCCCCTTTCCATGCGCTGCCCTGCCTTGGAGCCAGCTGAGTATGGACTGAAACCTTTACAAGCTGAGCTAAATAAATGTTTCCTTCCTTAACTTTGGGTATTGGGTATTTTGTCTTAACAAGGAGAGAAAAGTAACTAAGACAGCAATCAATTATAATCTACTTTCAAAAAAAGATGTAAAGTACCAGACCACCCAGTTAATAATCAAATCAGGAAGTACTTATGAAATACTTAGGTGCCTAGGACTTCATAGAAATGCTATATTCTAGCCTCAACTTGCTTTCTTTCTTTCTTCTTTCTTTCTTTCTTTCTTTCTTTCTTTCTTTCTTTCTTTCTTTCTCTTTCTTTCTTCTTTCTTTCTTTTTTCTTTCTTTCTGTCTTTCTTTCTCAATGTATTTAATACAGGGTCTACAGGGTCTCACTACACATTACAGACTTGTAGTGATTATCCTGTTTTCAGCCCCTCAGTGCTGGGATTACAGGTGTGCTTTGCCACACGCAGGCACTTTAGTCCTATGAGCTATCTGACCAACCTGAAGTTTTTTTTTAGAGTCCTTTAATATACTAACACAGGTAGTATCCACAGTGCCTTCTAGAGGACTGATTTATAAAGTAAATTGGTTAAAGACAGTTCAAATTTCCCTAATTCTTTGATTTGGAACAATGTATGTATCATTGAAATATTTAGCACCAAATAAATTAAGATTTTGTAGCAAAGATATGACCGTTTAGTTACAATCACATAAAATATAAAAAGAAGCTTCAAATGATTTAATATCAAACCTGTGAGGAGATTTGAGATCATTATTTTATAGAAAAGAAACCAAGGTTAAGGTTAATATCTTGGCTAAACCTGTTATTATTTGGGGATCACAAAACGGGATCAAAATGCGAGTTTTCTAGCATCGGTCTGATCTCTTTATTCTACTTTCTCCTGTAAGGTGTACCTGGGAGACTCCAAAGTGCACATGGAGGACTCCCTGCTCACAGGCCCTGTAAACCACCACTCTACTTTCTACTTCTATGGGTTTGGCTTTTTTAGATTCTGTGTATAAAGAAGATCATATAGTATTTGTCTTCTATGTCCAACTTAATTCAGTTAGTATAATGCTAATTTGTTCATGTTACAATAGGATTTTCTTCTTTTTAAAAGCTGTGTAGTATGTCACATTTCTTTTACCCATTTGCCCATCAATGGATCAATGAAAATTTGGATTAATTCCATGTCTTGGCTATGTGAATCGCTGTAATCAACACAGGAATGCAAATGTCTTCTTCATACACGTTTTCGCCTTTGGTGCTGGGCTCAAAATCAGAGGCTCACATTCTAGGCAAGTGTACTGTCACTGATGACTCCCCAGGTCTTCAACATGTTTGTTCCATTTCCTTTTCTCCCCGTTTCCTTTGGCTGCTGGACGTCCAGAAGAAAGATTGCTAGATTATGTCATAGCTTTATTTTTAATTTTTTGAGGCAATTCCATTCTGTTTTCCATACTAGCTATAAAATAATTATATTTCTGCTGCCGGTGTGCAAGGGTTTCCTCTTCTTCAGAATCCAACACTAGTGATGGATAATTGCCTTGTGTGACAATTAGTTGTGGTGTCAACTTGAACTTTAAAATGCCTAGCAGGGGCTGGGGAGATAGCTCAGTGTTCTAAGCACCTGCCTGGCAAGCACAAGGATGTGGGTATCCCTGGTACCACATGCCCTGGGCACGCTGAGCTGGCCACCTAAACCAGGTCTGGTGGTGCATGCCTGTAATCCTAGTACTGGGGAGGCTGAGATAGGAGCATCACTATGAGTCCTCTTGGGTGTGGGTGGCACCAACAAAAAGGCTTGTCACCTTGATAGGACAACAAGGCAAAGATAAAAGAAGTCTTGCTTTTGCTTCTTTGGAGAGGCTGCAGGCTTTGCCCCTGCCTTTAGACATTTCTCTCCAGGCTCCCAGCACCTACCCTTCAGGCCTCCAATGTGGGATTGCACAGCACTCTTCAGAGGGCCTCAGGTCTCCCCAGCACTCTCCATCCTTCCAGGCTATGGATGGTCCTTCTGCATTCTTTCATATGTGACTCTTTAGGCAGCTGCTGTCAGCTTAAATCTGTTCTCTAATGAACCCTGATACAGGTTTTGGTATCAGGAGTGACTCTAGGAAAAACAGAACTGTAAGGATGAATTTCTGTAATGGGTTCTGTGCTTCCTGGAGTTCACTCTCTAGCTTGTCAAGGCCTGAAGTTGCCACAGTCTCTCCTTCTGAAAATATGGGAAGCACTGAAGTCCATGGTGAGAACTGCTTAAAGCAATCTGCGATGTAGGTCCATTTGCTTATCCTAATTCACCACGTATGACACAAGGAACTTAGTGACTAAATACAATACTTATGAATATTTTTGGCTGAGTGGGAAATATAATGATGCTGGCTGGTTGCTCTGAGCATCCCTGAACAAAGTAGTAAGGGAAAATCACGAGCTCCAGGCATGCATAAAAAACTGAAGTCTTCCAAGTCTGAAGTGAAGTTAATAAAGAAAAAGAAGGAGCTCAAAGAGTCAAATCTCCAACTCTGGACACATATAAAGAATCTCAAAGTTTCTTTTTTTAAGTATTTAGTACAGGGTCTACAGGGTCTCACTACACAGATCAGACTCATAGTGATCCTCCTTCCAAGCGCTGGGACTACAGGTGCGCCACCATGCCTGGTCTTGGTGGCTGGCTCAGTGTTCCAGAGGATGGGGCCAGTGTATCTTGTGGTGCTAGGCATTGAACCCCAGTCCCTGTACTTGCCTAACCAGGTGATTAGTCTGCTGAGCTATCTCACCAGCCCCATGGTGTTTTAATTGTTAGAGCTTTGAAATGTATTTTAAAATCAAGTACTGTAATGCTTTTGATTTTGTTCCTTTCATTCATGATTGTTTTGGTTGTTCAGAGTCTTTTGTGGTTCCATATACATTTTATGATTTTTTTTTCTTGTCAAAAGTATTTCTGGAATTTTGATTGGAATTGTATTGAATTTGTAGGTTGCTTTATAAAGTATGGACCATTTCAAGAAGGTCAATTTTTTCAATTCATGAACATGGATTATCTTTCTGTTACTTATATCTTCTTCACTTCGTTCATTAATACTTTATAGTTTTCAGTGTACAGGGTTTTCACTTGTATGGTTAAAATTATTCCTAGGTACTTTTTTCTTGAGGCTCTTATAAATGAGATCTTTAAAAATTTCTTCTTTCATATAGTGCATTATTGAAACACTACCTTGCTTTTGAATATTGAGTGTGTATCCTCTAACTTTACTGAATTCATGTACTAGTTCTAACAGCCTCTGGTGTAGTTTCTAGAGTTTGCTTTATATGGCTTCTGCACACAAACATAGCTTTACATTTTCCTTTCCAATTTGGATGTCTTTTTTTTTCTTGTCTAATTGTTCTAGGTAGGACTTCTAGTATTACACTAAATAGAAGCGGTGAGAGTATAGATCTTTTCCTGTTCTTAATCTTAGAGGAAAAGTTTGAAATTTTCATTGTTGAGTATGATATTGTTAAATATTATTTTTATTGTGGTGAAGAACAGAAGTCCTGTTTTCTCACTTGATTTTCTTCTTCTTTCTTTTTTTTTGTTGGAACAGGGATTGAACTCAGGCCCCTGTGCTTGCCAGGGAAGCGCTTATTCTACTGAGCCATCTCCCCGGCTCTCACTTGATTTTCTTGGCATATGAATGGGCATTGCAGAGAGGTAACGAGTTTTGAAGAAGGACAGGCTCAGAAAGATAGGACAGAGGACAGTCTAATCTTATTGGTGCTGTGATGCTGGGAACAGGGCAGGGTGTGAAACAGCTCTTTTAATTTAATTAATTTTTAATTAATTAATTTTTTTGGTACTAGAGATCAAACTCAGGACCCTGAGCTTGCCAGGCAGGCACTTATGACACCGAGGTATCTCCCTGGCCCTAAATGACCTTTTTAAAAAAATTATAGATTACCAAATTTCAGTCTAGAAATGTTCTGATTTACATTCTCATTAACTTTTATGACAATGCACGTATAATCATCTATCTAATCCATTGCTACTCCAGAATATTTAAATAGGTACTTTATTTTAGTTTCTATTTACTTCACTACTACTATTGAAGATAAGTATATTTTCCTACTGTATTACCTTTATGACTGGATTTTTTTTTTTTTTTTTTTTTGTGGAGCCGGGGATTGAACTCAGATACTTGCGCTTGCCGGGGAAGTGCTTATTCCACTGAACCATCTCTCCGGCCCTTATGACTGGATTTTACATAGATACTTTGACATGTTTCTGGGGTAAAGAATATTTTTAAGGAAATTAATTTTATTATTGTTTATATATTTTTTATCATTTTGAAAATTAAATTTATTGAGAAAGAAATAGCAACGAGACAGTTTCAAAACAGGTTAGTAGGATAGTTACAATAATTAATACATTGCATATTGTTGTGTTCATAGTAGTTATTCATAGTACAAGATGCAGACATGATATCTTGTCTAAACACTATTAGTACAAATCTTTCTTCTCATTGAATTAAGAGAAAGTAGCTATATATCTAAGCTATTATTGTTTTTTTTTTCAAAGTTTTATTGACAAACAGATAGCAATGAGACAGTTTCAAATCATATCGGAAGGACAGTTTCAACAAATAATACACTGCATATATTCTTCTTAGTGGTTAATTGCTGTACAAGATGCGGACTTGTGATCCTATTTACAAACAC
>NW_004524596.1:5430887-5435010 GCF_000260255.1 Octodon degus | reverse complement strand
TTGGTAATTTCTTTTGACGTGAAAAAACTTCTCAGTAAGAGCAGATCCCAGTTGTTAAGTCTTTCAACTGTGACCCGTGCGATTTGATTTCTGACTATTATTGTTTATATATTAATATATATTAATTCACAAGCTGATCATTTTGGTTTGGTTTGTTAAATTCTTTCTATTCTCAACCCCAAGCTATGTTAGAGACCTACTAACCTCTTGGTTAATGTAAGAAGGGAGGTAGTACCTTCTCAAAAGAGCAAGGTGGAAATGAAGGACTTTGTGGTCCCAAGGTGAGTGGTCTCTTATTTACTCAAGCAAGCCAACCATATTAAACAAGTATGAAGGCAGTGTTGGGATGGCTAATCCTTGGTCTTTGCTAAGTCTGAGGATAGAGCAACCATCAGGAGGAGAGCTCTTGGCTAGGTACCCAGGAACCTTTCAGTACTTTTCATAACTGAAGGATACAGCCTCTGAGGATAAGGAGGTCACTAATCTTTGGCTCATGGCCTACCTGAAAAACAGGAGGTTTGGACAAAGCAACCCAAGCTCTCTGGCAATTAGTTCACGTTAGGCTGGTGATTAACACCTTGACCACATAACGTATGGGAGAAATAAGAGGCCCCAAGAGAAATGTCTTGCCAACATTAGCACCTTGGCACATTAGACAGTGGAGTCAAAATAGAACCCATATTTTCTGATCCCCAGCTCAAAGCTTATCCCATCATCCTGAGGCCCCCTTGCCTTACCAGGTGCATTGTCCTTGCTCTCTCTGCCCCCTAATTCTGCCCATATGCTCTCTCTGAATGATGAATATGTTCAGTATATTATGGCTGACTTTTATCTCTACATCCAATTTATAGGTTGAAGACCTAACCCTCAATTCCTCAGAACGTGACTTGATGTGGAAATAAGCTTACTGTAGAAGTAACTCAGATGAGATCAGGTGCATTCTAGATGGTATAGCCATAGACTGTGAAAGTAATTCATTAAATTAGAGGGAAGAACTTCTGGGAAGGTGGAATGATGGGCAGCAGAGAGATAGCATGTCTGGTATTTGGAATCCAGACACTGGAATACAGCAACTTGAGGAAGTAAAGGAGGAGGGAAGTGGGTTCCTGGGACTCAGAAAGGACTTGAAAGAAGAATCAGAGTTAAGAGAGGACCACAATTCAAAAGAGGGAGGTCGCAATTTGGTCCCTGAGTTCTAGTTTGTGGCATGGAAGGGGCACCTTGAACTTGCAGAGGCACAGTGACTACTGGTGACCCCAAAAGCCTCCACAGATAAATACACCAGGTGTAACAGAGCAGTGGGTGCTGCGGACTTCAGTGGCTGATGAATTACTTGGGTTCAGAAGCCCCTAGGAGAAGGTGATTGGCTAGAAACTATTTTTGGAAAGGGACCTAGTGGAGTCAGAGCTCAGCATGTGTGGGCTGGCTCCATGCAGTGTCCTAAGTGTCAAGGCTAGGCTTAACTGAATTCAGGCTGGCAGGAGGTCAGGGAGCCCAGTTCATGCCATCAGGAGACATTTGGAGTGCTGTGGGCCCAAAAGCTCTGGTCCTGGCCTCACAGCCAGAAGCCAGAAGCAACCTGAACATCAGTGGAGCTAAAGGCCCAGCTTAGCTGGGATTATCTACCATCACCCTATTTCTACTGCTTTCTTGCTGGGTTCAATCAGCACAGATCCGATCTTGCTCTGTCCTTTCTGTTAGTGACAGTAGAGACATGCCCTGCAATGGACATGCTTTTCTGCTTTTATTCCTCTCTATACTTTTTTTTTTCTTGTTCATTCTTACTTTTATACAAGTGAGAACACTGTCCTAGTTTTGTTGTTGCTGCTTTGTTCTGCTCTGGTTTCTGTTTTGTTTTTTTTTTTTCTTTCTTTCCCTCCTGAGTTCTTCCCTAGTTCTCAAAGCTTGAATAATTTTCCTTTGTCTTCTTCTGCCTTGCTTCTAATCTCTTCTTTTTCTTTATTTCTCTATTTTTCTCCCAACTCTTTTAAATGTTCTCCCCTGAAGGTGAAATTGCATATCGAGGTAATATTTATCTTATACAATTGTCTGGTTTGTTTTAGATTTTGTCATATGACTAAAAACTTTGTTCATATGATTAAAGTTGGCTAATTAAAGGTTATCAGTTTGTCATTTTCTAGGATGTGTTTGATGTCATTGTTATTTACTGATTGTACTACTTTAGCCACAATTATAGCGATACAATTGTTCTAGTTAGTTATTCTTTTTATGCCAGGAATGAGACTGCCTGAGGGTTATAAACAATGCAATGAACCAGTGCCAAAGAACCACAGCTGGGCCAAATAGGCAGCAATTTCTCATCCTAGTAAACTGAAGAGGGGCTGGGGATACAGCTCAGAGGCATAAATGCCTGCTTGGCAAGCACAAGGTCCTGAGTTAGATCTCTGGCACCAAAAAAGAAAAAAGAATTTTCCAATAAATTGAAGAGGTATGATCATACAACAGACTCAGAACACAAAAGCCAGCTATACCTGGAAGACATTTCTGAGAAGTAGTTCTTTCCTAAGGATTCTTGGCATTAGCAACAAAGACACCTATCTTAAACAATTTACAAGCATCAATATAGAAATGAAGGGCCAGTCAGATAGCTCAGCAGACTAAAGCAACTTCTTAGGTAGACACAAGAACCCAGGTTCGATCCCCAGCGTGCCGTGCCAGCCATGACCCTGGGGTGTGCTGAGACATTGAATGAGACTGGGTGTGGTGACAGGCACCTATAATCCCAGTACTTGGGAGGCTAAAAAACAGGAGGATCACTATGAGTCTGATCTGTGTAGTCAGACCCTGTAGACCCTGTACTAAATGCATTAAAAAAACCACAGAACAATATTTTAAAAAATATAGAAATGAAACTAAAAAAAGAAGAAGAAAATGAGAAGACACTGAAGCAAGATGTGACCTTAGACTTCCAGTTTTCCAAAGGCAAATTCAGGGGGCAATGGGGTGGAACAATTTTAAAGACACCCACCTAGACTCTTTGAAGTGGTAATAGCAGTGGTAACAGACTCTGTGAAGTGGCAACTAAATAGATGACTTAGGCTCTAGAAAGCTCAAGGGACCAGGGATATAGCTCAGCTGCACAGGCAGCCTGGCAACTGTAAGATCTTGGGTTTGATTCCTCATGCAAAAGGGAGAGAGAGAAAGCAAGAACAAGAGCAAGAGCCAGCGAGCGAGAGAGAGAACAAATCAGAAATAACTTCTCAGATAAATTCAGAGATAATGACCATAATGATGGGAATGATTAGTGAATCCAGAGAGATACAGACAAAAAACAGAGGCACTTAGTAAAATGATAAGAACCATGGATGGCAAACATAGGAAAGAAATAGAATGAATGATTTAGTCAGATGTCTAGAAGATTAAAAATTCTATTGAAAGTATGCAGAGCAAAATGTATCAATATAAGGACATAATATCAGATCTAGAAGACAGGATTGTGGTTAATGATCATGAAAAGAAAAATTTCTTTAAAATAGAAAGGGACAACAAAAATCAATATAACAGATGTTAAATGATACAAAGAAGAATAAAATACAAAAAAAAAATAATAAAACTGACCCTAGTCAATAAAAAAAAGCAGGATTTGTTTTAGCAAAATCTTGGAAACAACCAAAGTGCCCCTCAACCTGGGAATGGAGGAATAGACCCAGAGTACAGGCCCGATGAGTGAGTGAGATGACCTGGGCCTGCGGATCCTGAATAGACCGAGAGCGCTGGCCCAGCAAGTGAGTGAGAGGACCTCGGGCCATGGGATCCTGAATAGACCCAGAGCGCAGGCCCAGCGAGTGAGTGAGATGGCCCAGGGCTGCTGGATCCTGAATAGACCCAGAGCGCAGGCCTGGCATGTGAGTGAGACCGCCCGGGGCCCACGGATCTTCATTCGACCCAGAGTGCAGGCCCAGCGAGGAACCCTTCAGCAGAACTTCCTGCAAAGAGACTAGAGGCAAGACCCATCCAGCTGATTCAGGAGCAGAACATCTTGCCAGAGAGACACAAAGGGTTCAACTCTAATGGCTGCAGCAGAAAGAAGTGGAGCACAGCAGCCAGATCCAAACAACACCCACCTGGAGGAATCTAAACTTCATAGATCCGGACCTGGTGC
>NW_004524596.1:5421094-5426627 GCF_000260255.1 Octodon degus | reverse complement strand
TAAATGTCTTTGCAAAAGGTTCATTTTTCTTGGAAATTGTGGTATTATAAGTTGAACTAAATTCAGCAATTTTAAATCATTTTAAAAAATGCTTGAAACTATTGTTTGAAGCAAGGTACAATTCCCTTATGATGAATGCTATCACTATGTATATATAAAATGTACCAATAAAAAAATTCAAGGAAAAAATAAATAAAAACTTGGGAATGGATAAAAAAGATGTGGTATTTTTATACAATAGAGTACTACTCAGCTATAAAGAAAGATAAGCTTGGGACATTTATAGGGAAATGAATGCATATACTTATAAGTGAAATAAATCAGTCTCATATGTATAAACTTCATATTGTCACCCTAGTGTAAGAAGCTGAAAGAATAAACAAGACCCAAAGTGTACAATAGATATTGTGAAATGGGAAGAAAATGTTCAAAAGGAAAGAGAAACTAGAATGGGAAAAGAAGAAAAGAAGGAAGGGGAAAGGAAAAAATAAATATATACATACACACAGAGACAAGATAGTTAAGATGGATATATTACTAATTGCTCCTAGCTCATTGAAAAGAATGGTATTTGCCTATACTACTTGATCAGTTTTTCATACCTTTATCTTGCATTATGTGCAACCACTTTGAAGTTAACAATGTTCAATGTACTGAACAATGTTGCTGTCTTAAATCTTGTTTTGAAATTCTACACAATTGTGTTTATTATTCTTCTTTTATAAAATAAGAAAAAGCAAGATGTAGTACAAGTAAAATTTAAAAAACCTATTCACAGAAGTAATGGCAAATTGTCCAAACATGGAAAAAGAATTTGGCATACAGAGAAATGAGGCATATAGAATTCCAATTAGCCATGATTAAAAATATATAATAATCAGTGTTTCAGAAATTCAACCAAGCTTTCCGGCAGTAATAAGAGAGAACATGCCTCTCACAAAAGATCTCCTTCATCCCTCTCCGGAGGAGGAGAAGAGGAAGCTCAAGAAGCACCTAGTGCAGAGCCTCAATTCCTACTTTATGGACATGAAGAGCCCAGGATGCTATAAACTCACCACGGTCTTTAGCCATGTACAGACGGTAGTCCTGTGTGTTGGCTGCTCCACTGTCCTCTGCCAGCCTACAGGGGGGAAAGCAAGGCTCACAGAAGGATGTTCCTTCCTGAGGAAGCAGCACTAAGAGTACCCTCAATCAAGATGAGTGGGAAGCCATCCCAATAAACACTTTTTGGAGATATATGTATATATTCAACCAAGAACAGAATATTAAAAGCTGTTAGAGAAAAGAAATTGGTCACTTACAAAGGAAAGCCCATCAGAGTTAAAGTGGACATTTCTTTTTTTTTTTTTTTTTTTTTTTTTCAGAACTGGGGATTGAACTCAGGCCACTGCGCTTGCCAGGCAAGTGCTTATTCCACTGAGCCAGCTCCCCAGCCCCATAAGTGGACATTTCTACACAAAGCCTTAAAGTGTAATATTTCAATTCTTAGAAAACAACCTCCTTCACATATTGATGTAAAACACAAATACACATTTAAAAATTGATGGAGAAATAAGATGCTTCCATGGCAGAGAACTTCTGAATAAATTAATGTCCATCAAACCAGTACTTCAAATATTCTGAAGGACATTCTAGGAAGAGATAATGAAGACTACAACTCCATGAATCCTACAAAATTAACTCACCAGGCAAAACCAGGAAATAAACAGCAGGAAAAGAAAGGACACCAACAGCAGGAAAATAACATGACAAGGATAAGTTCAATATATAGCAACTACAGCCATCTATGTACATGGTCTCCATTCACTAATCAAAAGAAACAGACTAGGTTCCAAGTTTGATCCCTGGTACTACAAAACAAAACAATAAACAAAAAACAGTAAAAGAAACAGACTGGAGAATGGATGAAGAAACAAGATCCAAAAATACACTGCTGCACACAAGAAGCACAATTAATTAAAAAAGAAATTTGTAGACTGAAAGTCAAAGGATGGAAAACAATACTTTATGTGACAAGAACCCAGAAAAAGCAGGAGTAGTGATTCTGTTTGCAGACAAAGTAGATTTCAGGCAAAGATGTATCAAGAGAGACAAAGTGGTCACTACATCTTTGTTAAGGGAAAAATCCAAGAGGAAGAAATAACAATATATATATCAGGGCACTCAACTATATAAAATAAATATTAATGGATATAAAAAATCAAGTAAACACAAATACGGTTATCATGGGGGAATGCAATAATTCACTATCACAAATGGACAGATCAACTAGATAGTCACAAATAAATATCAGAACTGAACTAATTTTTTGAACAAATGGACTTAGCAGATATGTACAGAGTGTTCCACCTCACAACATCAGAATATAGATTTTTCTAAGCTTTATACAGAGCATTCTCCAAAATAGACCACATACTAGCTCATAGAGCATGCTTAATCAAATGCAAAGGGATTGAAATTATTCCACGCATATTGTCAGACCACAGTGTAGTAAAATCGGAAGGAAATGGCAAAAGAAACTTCATTAACACATAGAAATTAAAGAACACCCTGCTGAACAAACAATGAATTACAGATGAAATTAAAGAAAAGATCAAACCATTTCTGCAATTAAACAATAATATCAATACAACATACTGGAATTTATGGGATGAAATGAAAGCAGTTCTATGAGGAAAATTTAAGCGGTAAATTTGCACATCAGAAAAAGAATAGGCTTAAATAAATTACTTAATGTTGAACTTCAAGCTTCTAGAAAAAGAAGAGCAAGTGAAACCTAAACCTTGGACAAGTGAGGAATTACAAAGACTTGAGCAGTAATTAATGCAATGGAGAATAAGAAAACAATGCAAAGTATCAATAAATCAGAGAGTCATTTCTTCAAAAGATTAAATAAAATTGACAAGCCCATAGCCAACCATATATAAAAAAAGAGACTCAAATCCATGCAAATAGGAATGGAAAGGATGAAATCACAATAGCTTCTGCGTAAGTCCAGAAGATCATGAGTACCTACTTTGAAAACTTGTAATCTAATAAAATGGAAAATGCAGAAGAAATAGACGAATTCCTAGACACATATGAATCATCAAAGATGAGTCAAAAGATATAAAGATTCGAAATAATCCAGTATCAGTCAATGAAATTAAAGATGTAATTAAAAACTTTCCCACAAAGAACTTCTGAGGCCCTAATGGATACACTACAGAATTGTATCACAAATTTGGAAAAGATCTAATGGAACTACTCCTCAAACACCTTAGCGCAATCGAAGGGGGAAACATACTTTCAAACTCTTTCCTATAAGCAAGCATTACCCTGATACCAAAACAGAGAAGCAAACTGAAAAAGAGAGTTAAATGTCTTTGCAAAAGGTTCATTTTTCTTGGAAATGTGGTATTATAAGTTGAACTAAATTCAGAAATTTTAAATCTTTAAATATTTATTGCCTACTCCTTTCTACTTTGAGAATTCTAATTATATGAATATAAGTTTCTTGGTTTTGACACAGTGAACTATTATGACTGATCTGTAAATGCTTTCTTCATTTTTATTTTGGACAGTTTTTATTGTTATATTTGTTTATGTTTGTAAATAATTTATTTTCAATTTGCAATCTATTAAATAAATAAATAAATAAATAATTTTTAAAAAAAACTGAAAAAGAGAACTACAGGCCAATCTCTTTAATGAACAAAAAGCATTATGCATAGAAGTCCTCAGTGAGATGCCAGTAAGATACTGGCAAAGAGAAGCAAATCACCAAGAATATTATATAACATGACCAATTCGGATTCATCCCAGGGATGCAGGGACGGTTCAAGATATGCAAATAAATTAATGTAATATACCATATTAACAGAGCCAAAGACAAAAAGGCATATGTTTATCTCAATAGATGCAGAAAAACCATTTGAGAAAGTCTAAGACACATTCAAACAAAAACCCTACAGAAAATTGGAATAAATAGTCTTTACCTCAATCTGATAAAAGCCATCTATGATAAACAATCAGCTAACATCATACTAAATTGTCAAAATTGGAAGCTTTCACTCTAAAACCAGGAACAAAAAAAAGATGTCTACTGTCACCACTCTTATTCAATACAGTTCTGGAAACTTTAGCCAGAGCAATTAGACAAGAGAAAGAAATAAAAGGAATAACAACAGAAAAGGAAGAAGCTGAATTATCATTATTTGTGGATGACATGATACTTTACATAGAAGACCTCAAAAACTTCACCAAGAATCTTTTAGATTTAGTAATGAAATTAAGTAGCATAGCTGGGTACAAAGTCAATATTCAAAAATCAGTAGTATTTCTGTACACAAACCCATTGAGAGAGAGAAATTGGGGAAACCACACCTGTCACAATAGCACCCCCCAAAATGAAATACTTATGAGTCAATCTAATGAAGGATATAAAACAGTTTTACACTGAAAACTGCAGTACTCTGAAAGAGGAGATCAGAAAATGGAAGGTTATTCCTTGTTCTTGGGTAGGAAGAACCACTACAATGAAGATGGCAATACTCCTATATTGTCAAGTAGATTTAATGCAACCTCAATCAAAATACCGATAATGTACCTCACAGAATTAGAGAAAACAATTTTAAAGTTCGTTTGGAACCAGAAGAGACCTAGAATTGCAAAATCAATTCTGGACAATAAAGACGAGGCAAGAGGTATCACAATTCCTGACTTAAAATTACACTACACAGCTACAGTGATAAAAACAGCATGTGTCTGGTAATAAAAACAGACCCCAAGATCAATGGAACAGACTGGAAGGTGAAGAAACAACTACAAACAGTCAGCCACCTTATTTTTGACAAAAGGGCCAAATGCCTTCCCTGAAAGAAAGACAGCCTCTTTAATAAATGTTGCCAGAAGAACTGATTTTCCATATGCCAAAGACTGAAACTAGACTTATATCTCTTACCATGCACCAAACTAAAATTGAATTGGGTCAAAGATATAAATATTACAATAGAATCACTATATCTGCTGGAAGACAGAATAAGGAGAACCCTTAAAGACGTAGGTATAAGCCAAGACTTAATGAACACAATGCCAATCACACAGAAAATATCACAAAGAATCAACAATGGGGATCTCATTTTATTAAAAATATTTTATACAGCAAGAGAAGCCACCAAGAGCATGAAGAGGCGGCCC
Source organism: Octodon degus (assembly GCF_000260255.1). Lineage (NCBI taxonomy): Eukaryota > Metazoa > Chordata > Mammalia > Rodentia > Octodontidae > Octodon > Octodon degus. The sequence continues at coordinate 5,421,449 of NW_004524596.1, read as the reverse complement.
TCAGATTCGAAAAAAAACATTTTTCTAGCTGTTCTTCCAACAAAAGACTAATATTTAGAATATTATATTTGTACATATATAATATAGAACTCAAAAGAAATCAGAACCCTCCCAATATGAAGATCCAATCCAAAAATGGGCATCTGAAATGAATAGACCCTTTTCAGATGAGGAATTATAAATGGCAAATAAACACATGAAAAAATATCCAAAATCACTGGTCATTTGAGAGACATAAATTACATTTTAAAAAATCTTTTATTGGACTTCCGGGAACCCTCAGACCCAGTCCTAGCCCAGGAATTTCTGCCGAGTTCCAGGAACTCCCAGACCCAATCCTAGCCCAGGTCCGCAG
>NW_004524596.1:5401347-5414469 GCF_000260255.1 Octodon degus | reverse complement strand
CACTAAGAAGAATATATGCAGTGTATTATTTGTTGAAAAATAAAAATAAATAAATAAATAAATAAATCTTTTATTTATTTATTTGGTACAGAGTCCTACTACAAAACTTGGACTCATAGTGATTCTTCTGTCTCAGCCTCCTCGGTGCTGGGATTACAGGTGTGGGCCACCACGCCTGGTTTCAGTGGCCAGCATGGTGCCCGGGGTTCTGCGCCCACAAGGCATGCAGTACCAGGGATACAACTTGGGTCTTTGTGTTTACCATGCAGTTGCTTAGACTGCCAAAAAGTCTCCCCAGCCCCTGAGATACAAATTAAAACAACACTGAGATTCTACCTTACTCCAGAGAGAATATTATGAAAGAAATCAGCTAACAACAAATGCTGATAAGGCTGTAGGATAAAAGGAACCCTTCTCTACTGTTGGTGGGGTGTAGGAATGATGCAACCACTGTGAAAATCAGTGTGGAGATTCCTCAAAAACTACGAGAGATTCCTCCCAGCTCAGCTACTGTCCTTCTTGGTATCTCCCCAAAGGAATTAAATGAATTTGCAGGGCCTGGTGGCACATACCTGTTGTCCTAGCGTGGAGGAGGTGGAGGCAGCAGTGTTACTGCAAGTTTGAGGCCAGCCTGGGTTATAAAGTGAGTTCAAGGGTAGCCAGAAATAGTTAGTGACACCTCTTACAAAGCCCCATAATAAAAAAGAATTATATCATAGTGATATATGCACACCCATGTTTATAGTAGTATAGTTTGTAATAGCTGGTTCTTTTTTAAAAAATATTTTTATGTATTTGGTACAGGGTCTGCAGGGTCTACAGGGTCTTACTACGTAGATTGGACTCGTGGTGATTCTCCTGTTTTCAGCCTCCCAAGCTCTGGGATTATGCCCAGTCTCAATCACTGTCCCAGCATGCCCTGGGAGCAGGCTGGCACGGCATACAGGGGTCAAACCCTGGCTGATGTGCTCTGCCTAAGCAGGTGCTTGAGTCCGCTGAGCTATCTCGCTGGCCCTTGTAATAGCTAATTCTTGGAAACAGCCCAAATGCCCATTAACTGACAAATGGATAAAGAAGACGTGGCTTTTGTGTAGTGCTTTTTGTGGGGCACTACTCCACCATAAACTGGAGACATTTCTAGGTAAATGGGTGCACCTTGAAATCATACTAAAGTAGAATAACTGGGCACTCATGTTCAAATAGCACATGGTTTCTCTGGCCTGGGAAAATGAAGGTGTAATAAGGACCAACACGTGTAGCAGATATGGTGAAATAGGAAGAAAATGTTCCGATGGAGAGGGGGTCTAGGGGGCTTGGAAGGAAGAGAAAAATGAAAATAGAAGGAAAAAACGGAAACAAAACTTTTGTAAATTGAAGGGCTTGGGGCTTGGGAAATAGCCTGGTGGTCTAAGTGCCTGCCTGTCAAGCCAAAGTCCTGAGTTTGATCCCTGGTACTGCATGCTGTGTTGGCCCCAGAACCCCGGGTGAGCAGTATGCCCTGAAACCTGGCATGGTGGTGTACACCTGTAATCCCAGCACTGGGGAAGCTGAGATAGGAGGATCACCATGAGTCCTGAACTGCATATTGAGACCCCATATCAACAACAAGCAGGGCTAGGGAGATGGCTCAGTAGAATAAGTGCTTTCCTGGCAAGCACAAGGTCCTGAGTTCAATTCCCAGTACCGCAAAAACAACAAAACAAAACAAAACAAAAGTCAGATGGGTTGTAGGGAGGGAATAAAAGAATCAAGATATGTCATGTACAGGCACAAATTCCACATGATTTATGTTATCTTTATGTATATGTAGAGTATACTAATAAAGTTAATTTTAAACTAATTGGAATGAAATCATACTAGAGTACAGTGGGCCTCTGACCCGCTATGACTGGTATAAGAAGGAAAGCTGTGTAGACAGTCATGCACACAGGGAGACTATCACGTGAAAATGGGGTCAGAGGTGGAACAACACATGTACAAGCTACACCCAAGGCTGCCTTCCCCAAGCCACAGCAGCTAGAGAAAAGAATGGCATAGTTCTCTTTCACAGTCCTCTGAAGTGATCAACCTTGCTGACACTTTGATCTCAGACTTCTAGTTTCTGAAATTGGGAGAGAATTTATATTTTCCTAAGTCCCCAAGTTTGTGCCATTTTGTTACAGCAGTTGTAGTAAACTAATACAGACTACTTAAAACAGCTTTGTGCCCTTCGCTGGAGATAGCGCACAATGGCCCCTGTGTCACTTTACCTGACAAGGGCACAGACTGTGGGGCCCAACTTAACAGAAGGTTACTCTTGAGTTTAGTCCTAAACCCACCAGCAGGGCCCCTATTCTGTCGCTCCTTGAGGAGTCTGTCCAAAATTGCCTTCTCCCATGACAACGTGAAGTGCTTCATTTCTTATAGTACATGTGACCAATGGTTCAGGTAAAGCCATATCTGTGAAAAGAATTTCTTTCTTTTTAAAAAAAATGTGTTTAGTACAGGGTCTACAGGGCCTCACTATGTAGATTGGACTCACAGTGATCCTCCTGTTTCAGCCTCCCAAGAGCTGGGATTACAGGCGCACATCACCATGCCCAGTCTTTTAGCCATCTCAGCACGCCATTGGTGCAGGGCTGGCCTGGCACACCAAAGGATCAAACTCCTGGCACCTGCGTCTGCCTAAGCAGGCACTTTAATCCACTGAGCTATCTGGCTGGCCCTAAGAATTTCTTTTTTGAGAAGCTAAGAAAGAAGATCCTAAAACTCAGAATTTCTAAATATGTCATACCTTAAATACTCGTTAAAGATCACACACAAAACCACTGTGTGTATAATATTTAATATACAAAAAATGTAATATACATAGACATGTTTGAATACATATATTTTCTTCTTCTTGTGGTGACCAGCTCAGACTGCCCTGGGCGGTGACACCCAGGATTGAACCATAGTCCCTGCACTTGCTTAACCTTGCCCAAGCAGGCACTTTAGACCTCTGAGCTATCTCTCCAGCCCTCATATATTTTCTTAATATAATGATATAGATACATACTCACCCTGAATTTTATCTATACTTAGCATCCTCACTTAAACTGATCTCTGCAGTGTGCATTATAAAAAGATATACTCTTAATGTTCATGTGCTCTGTCTTGATTTAAAACTTTTCTTGGCTAAATTCTTTGGAACTAGGAAAATGTTGAAAGGGTATCCAGATACACATATAAAAGTACTTACCAAGGAACATTTCAATAACAGATGCCTTCATATTGAGAACAACAATCCCCAGAAGTATCTAAATGGCACCCTGGAGAGAAAGAAACAATGACATCATCATATATCAGCCTGGAGTTCTGAATTGGATACAGAAAGTATTGTGGGGAGAGGCTGCATCATTTCGTGCGGTGCCCTAGAGCCTCAGGACACAAGCTTGGGCTTCTTGTCAGCATCCCATGGAGAAGGCAGTGAACTGCTGCTTGGGCACCCAGAGATTCTAGCCCCCGAAAAGCCATTCTTGACACCAGCCTCCAAGGCTTCAGAGATTTGGCTGAGAATTGAAGAGGAAACAACTCCACGATTTTGAGATATGTCCAACTATTCTTCACATTTGGGATTCATCCACATTTATGGTGCTGAGAGAATGTTTTTAGATTACAAATAAATCATTCAATACATATTTATTAAACTCCTATTATATGGCTAAGCTTTGTTAGGAAGAAGGTGATAAAAATCGAATTAAGAAACAGTTCTCGCTCTTAAATGACTTACAGCTTCATAGAGGCGTGAAAACATGCGTGGAGAAAAATAACCCCCATGTGAGAGAGTGTAAGAATTTTCAGGCCTCAGGAGAGAGTGGAAAGGGGAAGTTTACAGAGTGTTGGCTCTCACACTTTCTTGCGTATTAACATCATCTGGGGATTTTAGAAAGTACTGAGATCCAGGGTGCCCTGAGACCAATTCAACCAGAATCTCTCAGGGGTGGGGCCGGGGTATTAGGCTTTCTAAAAAACTCCTCCAATAGTTCCACCATGCAAACAGGTTGAAGAACTATCAGTTCAGAGCAAGGCTTCTCTTAATGTGCATGCTGATCCCCTGGGAGTCTTGTGAAAAATACAGATTTTAAACCAGTAGGTCTGGGGAAGTTTTAGACTCCCTAGAGGACCAGGACTTTTAAAGACAAGGAAGAGATGATGTCTACCATGAGAATAAGAGAAAGTCTCATAGAAGGTAAGACATTGGTTCAAGAATGAAGTGTGAACAGAATTTAGACAGGTAAAAATAGGAAGAAGGGATACTGGGGAGCAGGGATCAGCATCAGTGGAGGCAGGGATTAGAAATCACCTTGCATGTGAAAATGGTGCTGATCTGTAAGGATACCCCTACTCTTTCAGCTTTAAGGAAACTTTCAAGGTTTTACTAACACTGCCATTAATTGAGCATGTACTATATACTGTGTGCTCTATTTTGTTTTGAAGGGGCTTGCAGGTTAGCCCAGTTGTTTAAAACGCCTGCTTGAGCAAACCCAGTCAGGCGTAGTGGACCGCAGTTTGATCCCCAGCTCCCCATGCTGCACCAGACTAGCCCTTGAGGCAGCCTGAGCCAGCCAAAACCAAAGAAAACAATCCTTCTCTATTTTGTCTTGAATCCTTACACTAAGCCATCATGATAGGTTTGATGATCTTCACTGAATAGAGAAGGAAGCCAAGACTTACAATATTAAAGGTTATAACAGGGAAACAAAGCATGGAGCATACTTGGAAAAGTAGGCGGAGGAGGTGGGCAGGCTCTTCCCTGGGTGCAGATAGTAAAGGGGAAGCAGCCTAGAGGATCCTTAAATTCGGCCTGCTCTTTGCTACCCTTATTCATTAGAAATTTTAAACAGTGTTAATGATAAATAAAACACTCCTCTCTGAGCAGATGGCTCCCCTCCTCGCAGGCATGGCTGTGTGGCCTAAAGTGACATTCATAACCCTACACTGCGACTCCTGGTGGTGTGCTGGGATGACTTTTGTGGTAAAAAGTGACTTTTATGGTGTAAATCCTTCTACAATGGCTGATGTTAAAGCCACCGAAGTGATGTCATTGAGTGAGAAATTTGGAAAGTGCTAAGAGGGAACTGGGTCCAGCCAGTTCCAGAACTATCTTGTAACAATATTTAGATAAGGCACTGGGAAGAGTTTCTTAACAAAAATTGATTACTGAATTATGGTTGAAGAACTAATAAAATTACTGCACTTGATATAGTGAATCAAAATCAAACTGCTGTGCATATGAAAACTTTATTACAAACTAATTAGGCACAAAGCATAACCCCCAGTCACACTGGGTCACTTAACAACTTAAATTAAATTGTTAATATCCAGTAACAATTGTAATGTGTTAAGCTTCCCAATGAAGGTGGGTAATCACTGGTTAAATAATAGACAAGTAGTAATCTTTAATTTCAAGATAAAAATAAAATTATACATATAATCTACCTGGCAACTTGATGCTTAAATATCTAGGTTATATTTTGGCAATAGTGGGCTGGGGATGTAGTTCAACAAACATGGCTTGACTGGCAAGTGCAAGGTCCTGAGTCTGATTCTCAATACAAAACAACAACAACAGCAAATAGGAAATAGTGTGATACAAGTAATTTTTCTCTTTGATTCATTTGAGAAACTGTGGAACAATCTACATGGCTTCAGGTCTAGATATGGAACTTTCCTTTGGGCTATCTGCAGAAGGCCAATGTCCCTTGCTGGCCCCACACAGTTGGCCTCACTGGAGGACTGTCACCATTGAGGCTCCATCTAACCATCCTAACTGCTTTTTTCCCTCACATTTTCTGTGCCAACCCCCTCAACTCTCCCTTCACACCCTACCCCGCTTGCTCTGAGCATTCCTCATCCTCTTCAGCACTGTGTGGGGTCCAGGTCAGATCCTGAGCCACCCACCTGGACAACTGTACTTCCTCCCCCCACCCTAGTCCATACAACAGCAAATATGCTTTTAGTCAAAGTAAATCAATTCCTGGCACCCTTCTACTCATGCCCAACAGGGCTCCCGCCCTTACTAAGAATATAAATCCGTCTTTATGGGTAGCTCAAGACCCTGCTCTACTTGAATGGATCACCACTGGTCTCTCTAACTTCATTAACCACTATCCTCCCCCTCCCTGACTAAACCCCAGCCATCCTGGCCTTTTGGCCATTTCTAGAACTTCTGGGCACCACAGGTTGTCTGCACTTGTATTTCTCCTGTTTGTCCTGACTGGCTGTCCTTTCCATAGCTGAGCTATGGCATCCTCCCTCATGCTTCCAATTAATTTGCTTGTCACCTTCACATGAGCTGTTTTCCCACCACCCAATTTCAAGTTGTACTCCCTTCTACCCCATCCTTTTCCTACTGTCCTTTTCTCTGAGTCACTCAGCACCTTGATGTACTCTATGGTTTACTAACTTCATGTGACCACTACAGGTTTATCAGGCACTATGGACATGACCTTTGCATGCTGGGATAGTTGCATAACAACCCATGGGGTTCCGCCCCCTCCCCTTCCAAGCCCAGAGGCAGTGCCCAAGTTGACTCAGCGGCGGTGGAGCCTGATTGGTCTGCTCTCTTGAGAGCCCAGTGATGGAAAGCTTCATTCTCACAATGGCAAAGTCTCTCCTGCTTGTTTCATTGACTCATATGTTAAAAATGTAAGTGCACTGTTTGAAACCTCATCTTTCCCCTCCAGGAGGCTGGGTCTGGGGAGGGTGGCCCGCGCCCTTTGGCAGCTCTTCCAGGTAGTTCAATGTCATGGGCTGCTGCGGAGTTTAGCGATGCCAGAGCCTTAATGCCTCCTGAACTCCCATTAAGCTGGTACCACACCTAAGCTGAGCTCAGACTTCTGATTGTCCTGCCTCAGCCTCCGCGAGTGCTGGGATTGCAATTTATATCACCATGCCTCACTCATGATGCCCATTTTTAAAAGGTAAGGAAATTGCACCTTGGAGTGGGTGAGTGACGCATTCAAGGTCATAGACAAAGTCAAGTCCATTTTCACAACTCCTGATCTTGTACAGCTATTTGGTGTCTACAGAGTAATCTGCAAGGTGCATCTTACCTAGACTTCAAAAAGCAAAATGATACAATGGAGTGTTGCTCAACCATAATGAAGGGAACACTAGGATCATCTGTAGAAAAATGAATACACTTTGAGTCTGTAATGCTAAGTAAAATAAATCATATATATATGACATATATATATATCGCATAAATAAATATCACCTGGTTTTTCTTATATGAGAAACTTGAAGTACAAATAATTTGAAGATCAAAGTAAAAGAAAGACGATAAAAATAACCCAGGAAGATAGACTTTACAGTGATGTGAAAGAGGTTTGGGGACAGAGGGCCCTGGGAGGGAAGGGAGAAGAGAAAGTAAAAGAGGCCAAGGAGTGAAATGTGTGTTTACCAGTGAATGTGTTTATTATGAATTGAAACATACTAATAAAAAAGTTAAAAATAAAATAAAGTAAAATGCAATTTGTCTTAGATCTCTCTATTAGAAGAGTGCTGAAGTTTACAGGTAAGAGGACACATTGCTCATGAAAGATGGAAGAGAGAAATAAATTTTGTCAAAGATTTGGAGAAGACTAAAAAAGCAAATGAAAAAATAATTTGCACGGGAAGGGGGAAAACATCATAGTTCCCTGTCTAATTTTTTTACCCTGGACATTTTTTAACAACTCAGAAATTAATAAACATGATAAACCTGCTCAAATTAGTAGAGGAACTCATCTACAATACTTAAATGACAATGGAATACCCTTCTCTGGCAAAAGTAAACAAAAAAGGGGATACAAATGAAGGATCATTTTGTATCTGTTTATTCAAAATAGTTAGGATAGATATACAGCTACTTTCTCTAAATTCAATGAATAGAAAGAGTTGTTCTAATAGTGTTTGTGGACAGGATATCATATTTGCATTGTGTACTATGAATAACCACTAAGAAGACAACAATATGCAATGTATTAACTATTGACACTGTCCTATTAATCGGTTTTGAAACTATCTCATTGCTATTTGTTTCTCAATAAAATTATTTAAAAAGAAAAGGAAGTCCTGATGTTACTACCATCGCTTTGACTACCAACTTTAGCAGTGGCCCAATGAACATAAAGCAGGTGGAGGCTGCAAGTTATCCTACAAGTTCTGTTGGGGACAGAGGGGCCTGGAAGATCTAATCCACACAGACGATGTCAACATCCGGGACCCAGCCACCTCCTGACCTGTTCCCTGGACCTTGCTGCCCTTGCTTCTGATTGCCATCTGCTTTAGCTTCAAGGACCAGCTCCTAACACAGGGATCTTCACATGTCCGGAATCCTCTCTCCCAGGTGCTCATTTTGTATAGGGCAGAGCCCAAATTCCTTACAGAGATATTACAAACTGTAAAAACGGCTCAGCTTACCTTTCAATACTATCAAACTGCCATTCTCCTACCTAACCTTTCTGGTTCCACACCCTTGGGCTTTTGATTTTTTCTCTATATGTGGCCCCTTGGTACCACAGCTCATAATCACGTTACTGCTTTTGCTGGAATTCCTCTGCACCCCTCTGCTGCCTCTCCCAAACCTATCCATCATTCAAGCTTCAGCTTATGGACAACTTCTTTCATGTAAATTTCCCTAACTTCCTAAAGTCAAAATTTGTCTTCATTCATTTGTGTGTTTTCTGTGTACTAGACAGAGAGAAGCAAGGTGGAGAAGACTAAAAAAGCAAATAAAGAAAAAAAATAATTTGTGCAGGAAAGGGGGAAAGCATCATAATTCCCTGTTTAATTTTTTTTTTTACCCTGAACATTTTTTAACAACTCAGAAATTAATAAACATGATAAAAGTCCTAGCATCCAAAGGCTAAGCTACTCTTCTGTCACTGTTGAGACAAAATACCTGACCACCCAAATTAAAAGAGGAATGGTTTATTTAGCTCACAATTTGTGGAAGTTCAGTGTGTAATTTCCTGTCTCCAAGGCAGGGTGGTACATGGCGAGGGTAGCAGTTCATGGAAGTAGGACACAGCAAAGCAACAAAAACAACAAAAAAGGGGAGAGCCAGCCTCCTTTCCACTCTTACAATGTGAGTAGGCTACCCACCCTAGGTGGGTGGAGCACCAACACCACTTCTATTCTGTCTTCTTTCATAGGTTCAGGGTTTTTACAAAATGAGAACCCTGGCCCCCTGCTGAGGTACTTAGTTAAGCTATTAAATGTCTCAAGTGGACATAATGAGTCAACCACTAACACATCCTGAAGCATAAACAGCCAGTCTAGGGTATGTCATCTACACCCTATGGTTTTCTAGGAGAATGACATGCATTTATCATAACTAACATTATCATAACCGAACACATACTAAATGTCAGTAACGTATTAATTATCTCATTTAATCCTCACACCCACCTGCCATGGTAGAGACTATTTCTCGCCTTAATTTGGAGATAAAGAACCAGAAGCACACTGAACTTAGGGACTTTGCCAAGATCCCCTGGCTAGGAAGAAGAGGAACTGAATTCAAATCAGTCTTCCCATACAGAGGCCATGTCCTTCTCCTCTGGCCGACACTGCTGCAGGGTCAGTGAGACACATGTCTACACTCCAGGTCCACTGAGTTAAGTTGGTGTCAGTACTGTTTTAAAGTTCCTGGGTGACTACACTGCAGCCATGATTGAGCGTCGCTGAAATCAAGGGGGCCATGAAGACATAAAGGGTGGCTGCCACATATCAGGTGCACACACCGGAAGGGACTTGAATTTGTCTTCCTGGCAAGTTGGCAAACAGTGGAAGGCTGGTGAGCAGAGGACAGGACCCAGAGACAGAACTGCTGGGGACCGGGAGTTGCTCAGCCAGGGGAGAGAGGAACGAGAGTGTTAGAGAGGAAGGAAGGGCTGTGTTGGCCTGGAATGTCATGCCTAAAGAATGTGAGATTGATCCTTTAGGCACCAGGGAGGCATGGAAGGCTTAAGGATTATTTTTGCATTCATCATTTTTAATAAGCCCCATAGAGGCCTACTTGAGCCATTCACTTGGAAAAAATCTGCCCTGGTGGACATGTAAGATTTATGTCATGTTGATGTTTGTGTGATCTAGGATGCTGCTTGGGGGAGCACCCAACTGTATTCTTTGTCCACGAGGTGAACAGAGCCAGTATCCATCTGGAAACATTTAATAGTTATGAGAACTTGTGCTACATTTCCAAAATGCCAAAAATCCCCGGAGGACAGACATCTCCGAGTGGGGAGAGGCCACATCTGCGGCCTTGCCTTCTTCATCTCTGCTTGACTGTAAATCTTTGGCTACTTGTCCATGGATGTGGGGTGATCTGATGAGGGAGGGCGAGGAGGCTGGCAGCAGGAGGGGCCATCACACAGTGGAGGTGGCCTCAGTCTGCGCGCAAGCTTTCACCTGGAGCCAGTTTCTGCAGCAAGGTCTGAACCACTGTGTCTCTTGCTGCCAGGAACCAGGGGCTGACTTGGGGTTACTTTTAGATTCCCTCAGGCTTCTGTGAAGGAGCTAAAGAGAGCTGTGGTTTTTCTCTTCTCTGATTATTTTTTTCTTTCTAGTTCTTCTCGTTTTTCATTAAATGGAAAGGCCAGCAGGGAAGCCTGAGAGCAGGGGAACGTGTGCCTTTTCTCAGTCTCTGGTGCCTGAGGATACACAGGGCTACTAAGGACAGCCCAGTCAGGCGACACAGACCCATGCCATTTATTGATTTTGCATACAGTATTTCTTCCTCCTTCTGAACAGAACCTCAATTTGGTAAGAGAAAGAAATGCAGCTGGAGATTGAGGAAGCCTTTTTCTCCAGAGCTTGGGCAGATCCTCATTCTGAGTTTAACTGAGGAAGGCCCCATCCACTTGCTGGGACCACTCTAGGAGCCCAGGCTTGAGCCCACCAGGCTCCCAATTTAGGTGACCGTTACAGAGTGGACATTCTTAATCAAAAGTTCAAAATCCGAATGTCTTCAAAACCAGAAACTTCTGTTTTGTCTTTTTTTTTTTTCTAAACTGTAAAAGTATTTAAATGCTGACATGACACCAAGAATAGAAAATCCTGTACCAAGAAATTTGTCTCATACACATCATTATTAAAAACATTGTACAAAACTGTCTTTAGGTGTATAAGTTGTGTATATGTAGTCCATGATGCAGAAATGAGTTTTGTGTTTTGACTTGGCTCCCATTCCTAAGATATATTATTATGCATATGTTCCAAAATCTAATAAAATTTGAACTTAGAAACACTGCCTGTTCCAAGTATTTTGGGCAAGAGATCTTGAGCTTGTACGAGTTCCTAGTTCAGGTGAGTTATATCCTGAACTATACCAGACAGAAGAGGAAGACTTTAATCTTATGTTCTTTGAGGAGAGACCGACTTTCTTGTTGGCGATAAGCAAGGAAGGTTATTTCAGGTAAGCTTCAGCTTAGTGACCATGAGGAAAGTCAGGCTGAGGAAAAAGCAAACACAAGAGGGTGAAGGCTGCCTAGAAAGTCACTGACAAATGGAGGTAGCGCTCTGGCCATCCTGTGGCTCAAGGCCAGAGTCACCTCTGGGTCTCTGGTACATGGCATGATAAATTTCCTTTTTGGTTAACTTGCAGCTAGAAGATGATTTCTGTTAATAACAGACAATGCCTGTCCACAGAATGGCTCTAACTAGAAAAGATTCTAGCAATAGATTTGTGCTAGAGTCTGAAGGGTATTTTCTAAACCAACCACTCAAGTGTTTCTTATGTAAACCACCTCAGCATTCTTTGAGGAGTTAAAATGAACATTACAGTTCCTGAAATTCAAAGTAGTGAAAGGACTCACCCAAGACCACACAGCCGAGGTCTTCTTCATACTAATATCATGCCTTTTCTATTACATCAAGCTTCTTTTTTAACAGAAAACAGTGATGATTTTTACTTCCTAAATTTTGTGTTCTTTTTACATAATAAATGAAAATTTTAGACATCATAAAGAAAAAGACAAACATTTTCATTGTTTTTAGATACATACCTACCTCTAATGTCCAAATATAGAATTCTAGTAGAACTAAAATCTTAGAAACATAACCATATATAAAATATTTTTAAAATCAGCAGCATTCCTACATAGTAGTCTAATTAGATGGCATAATTTTTAAACATAATTTTTAGTGTACTGTAAAAAGAAGTATTTAGGTCCTCTCCCCGCCATAGCTTGTGCTCGTCCCCTGATATCCGTGTACTCTGAAAAGGGGGAGTCATCTGGCAAAAATGTCACCTTGCCTGCCGTGTTCAAGGCTCCCATTCGACCAGATATTGTGAATTTTGTTCACACAAACTTGCGGAAAAACAACAGACAGCCATATGCTGTCAGCGAACTAGCAGGTCATCAGACCAGTGCTGAGTCTTGGGGGACTGGCAGAGCTGTGGCTCGAATTCCCAGAGTTCGTGGAGGTGGAACCCACCGTTCTGGCCAGGGTGCCTTTGGCAATATGTGTCGGGGAGGCCGCATGTTTGCACCAACCAAAACCTGGCGCCGTTGGCACCGCAGAGTCAACACAACCCAGAAGCGGTATGCCATCTGCTCGGCCTTGGCCGCCTCAGCCTTGCCAGCGCTGGTCATGTCCAAAGGTCATCGAATTGAGGAAGTTCCAGAACTTCCTTTGGTGGTGGAAGATAAAGTTGAAGGTTACAAGAAGACTAAGGAGGCAGTTTTGCTCCTGAAGAAACTTAAAGCCTGGAATGATATCAAAAAGGTCTATGCCTCTCAGCGAATGAGGGCTGGCAAGGGCAAGATGAGAAACCGCCGTCGCATCCAGCGCAAGGGACCTTGCATCATCTATAATGAAGACAATGGCATCATCAAGGCCTTCAGAAATATCCCGGGCATTACTCTGCTCAATGTAAGCAAACTGAATATTTTGAAACTTGCTCCTGGTGGGCATGTGGGGCGTTTCTGCATTTGGACTGAAAGTGCTTTCCGAAAGTTAGATGAGCTATATGGCACTTGGCGAAAAGCTGCTACCCTCAAGAGTCACTATAACCTGCCTATGCACAAGATGATCAATACAGATCTGAGCAGAATCTTGAAGAGTCCAGAGATCCAAAGAGCCCTCCGAGCACCACGCAAGAAGATTCAT
>NW_004524596.1:5370113-5400902 GCF_000260255.1 Octodon degus | reverse complement strand
TTTCAAATATTCAGAAAACATGCCTATTAAAACATGTCAAGCTTTTTTTTTTTTTGTACTGGGAATCGAACTCAGGCCCTTGTGCTTGCCAGGCAGATGTTGCGATGCCGAGGTACATCCACAGCCCAAAACATGGTTAATTTTGAAAAGTGACAGCCTGATACTAAGCAAAAAGTATGATAAGAAGCAAGCCATCAGTTAACAAGTAATGTGACGTACACTTCCTCAGTTATACTGCTGGAAATATAGAGAATGCAAGGATTTCAGATACAGCTCTGGCTTGCCGAGTGGTGTGCCCTTCATGTTTATTTATTTCCACGTTTAAAATAGTTCACGAAAGGTAATAGTTCACGAAATTGAACCAAATATATATCCAAGGGAAGTTCCCCTCTTTTTCTGTACTCCGTGGAGCACGTTTCTGATTCGATTCGAGGGCTCTCTCTTCCTGTTGGTCCATTCCCTTGCTTTGCTCTCTGGTACTGGAGACCAGACCATGGCCTCACACAGGCTGGGCAAGTGCTCTGCGCCAACAGCATGCCCAGCCTCTCTTCTTCTTTTGTTCTTTTTTGTCTTGTTTTTTCAAAATTTTGACACAGGGTCTTGCTAAATTGCTGACTTTGGGCTGGAATTTACCATCCTTCTTCCTCATCCTCCTCTGTAGCTGGGATTACAGATGTACGCTACCATACCTAGCTTTGTGATTGTTTTATTTATTATTAAATATTTATTTATTTACTTATTTTGATACAGGGCCTTGCTAGGTAGTGCAGGCTGCCTTGGGATTTGCTTAGGTAGTCAAGGCTGGCCTCACACTCACTGTGACCCTCCTACCTCAGCCTCTAGAGTGCTGGGATTACAGGTGTGTACCTCCACATCCAGGTTTGTGGTTGGTTTTTGTTGGTCTTTTTTTTTTTTTTTCCTGTCTTTTTGAGACAAGGTCTCACTATTTAGTTAAGGTGTGCCTTGAACTCAGGCTCAGATTTACAGTGATCCTCTCGCCTCAGCCTCCTGAGTGCTAGAATTACAGGCATGCATCATCATGCCTGGCTTCTACTACACCAAACTTCTTCCATGAGTGTTACTATCCCTTTCAAATCATAGTATTTCATTATAAAATAAAAGTTCCATTCTTTCTTAATTTTGTGCAGGGTCTCACTACGCAGCTCGGACTCATATTGATCCTCCTGACCTGTGCCGCCCTACTGCTGGGATTACAGGCGTGCAGCACCATGCCCAGACTCCAACTCCTACTCAGTGCTCCCAGGGGCGGGGCCAGAGTGGCGTGCAATGCCAGGGATCAAACCCTGGCCCCTGCTCTTACATAAGCAAGCGCTTAGTCCGCTGAGCTATCTCGCTGGCCCTAAAAGTTCCATTCTTACTTGTATAGTATGTCTCACTTTTCAAAACCAGGTTACAGTACAGCTTCAATCTCACAAGAGTCCTCAAATGAACAGCTAGCACACAGCCAGATGTGGAGAACACTTGCTGAAGTACAGGTGCATCAGCTGGCCCAAAGCTTAGACTCTGGTGCGGACCAGGCCACCTGGGATCTCTCCTGGCACTTCAGGAAGCCTTGGAACAAGAGTGCTGAGCCTCGGGTCCTGTGAGTCCCTGAATACGATGTACAGGATGAGGACAGAGACAGGAGGAGGCTGCATGCAGGTCCCGGGAGCAGCAGGGAGGGCGATGCCAGAATTCCTGAACGCTTCCCAGGACCTGTTTCCAGGGGCAGGAGCTCCAGCTGGACTCGATCTCTGGGATATGACGTAGCTATTTCGGGACCCTTTCACTGGAGCCAGTTAGAGTTTGTTTCTATTTTTTGCAGTTTGATTAAGACCCTTTCCGTGTTTGTATCAGTTATGGCCCAGTTCCCTGAAATAATGAATAGTGAAATCAAAACAAAGGATGTGTGTGGGTTTTGTTTTGGAAACATCAAAGGTGGGTGAGCCGGGGAAAGGCTGCGTGGAGCTCTGAAGCCGGCTCCAGGAAGCTCTGAGAAGGGCAGCCAGTAGGAGTGCCTGGCCTGCACAGGGAGCAACACAAGGCAGCGGGAGGCCTGGAAACCGTGCTGTCCCAAAGTCACTGTGGAGTTTCCTCACATGTTATGGCAGTAGCTCACAGCCAGGGGACATTTCAGAGTTTTGAAGACACTTTGGTTTGTCACCACTTGGGCAGGAGCAACACTGCTGGCACTTAGTGCGAAGAGGCGGGGGGAGACCGTCAGACACCCTACAGCCCAGGCCAGCTCCTCGGAATCACCCAGCCCCACACACCAATGGCCCAGACTGAAATACTCTGATTTGCAAACAGCTTTGTTCTTCTATGTATTTATGAGAACGTTATGCTTCCTGACATTCCAAGCTAGGAACTACCCATAAATATCATTTGTATGTTTTAGATGACTAGGGCATGAACTACTCATGGATTTATTCCTTTCTTTGAGATCACTGTTGAGATCAAAAGAGTTTTAAAAAAAATCCTACAGCGAAGATGCTTCCTCACGGGCTGTGCAGGTAGACTGAAGAGCTCACGTGTGTGTCTGGTGGCGGCTATGTGCCTGTGTCATTGATCTATGTGGCATGTTACTACATGTTGGAGAACTAAAAAGAGAAAGGCTTTTTTGGTGTGTGTGTTTCAGACCATCATTTTGTACCTCATTAAGAACCTGACATATGGTAATGCTTACCACATCCACAAAGACTTCAACCAATAGTGATTTCTAGGGAGGCTGCAGACAGTAATTAGATCTCTCAAGTGGTAGTTTAGATCTTATATTGCCAGTGGGGAAAAATACCGGTTTGCAAGCTGCCCCCAAGTGAGCTCTACAGAGCTCCTCCCATGAGCTATTCATTCTGGGTAATGCAAGGGGCACAGATAGCCCTGAACCTGGGAGGGGGGTGAGGACGCCTAAGAAGACAAGGTGGCCCAGAATTGCTCCTCTGGGTTACTCTGGAAACTGCGTGGTTTCAAAGATTCCCAGGGAGCTTTAGAAAATGACTTTCTCTCATCAGAAACTTCTTTCCTAATGTGTTTGACACCAGGGATTAGCTCTCCCTCTTTCCAGCAAGTTCTCCCCCTGGGGCTTTGATGTTGCTGACTGCCAAGGGCCCTCTGCTGTGAATTGGAGGCTGGTATCTGGTTCAGTTCAAATGTGTGATCCCTAGAGCCGTGGCTGGCACACACACTGCTCTTGGGTCTGCCTTCCATTTCGAGACATAGAGAAACCATTTTCAGGCCTGGCCTAGCTTTGCAGTGGAGATAGGAAAATGAGGAGGGGTGTAGGACCTATGCCTTCATGTCTGCCTCTTGGTAAAGCGTGGGTTCATCTCGGATGGGTGGCTTCCCCTTTCCCCCTGCTGCTGAGAGACAGGTGTGGGGCTGGGTGGCAGAGCACAGCAGTGTGGAGGGGTCACTGTAGCTGGAGGAGTTAGCCTGAGGAGCGTTAAGTCCTGAAACTTACCAGAGACCAGAAGAATAGTCATTTAAAAGCAAGAGGCCAGGCTTTCCAAGGCAACCATGACCTGTTCTCCACAGCTCCCCATCCCCTGACCATCACAGCCCTGAAGGAGCTTCAGACCCTCCTGCTTGTCCCCCCCAAAGACTCTGGCCAGCAGTGTTGTGGCCTGCTCCATGAGGTGGGCTAGGTCCCTTTGCTCTTCTTGGAAAGCTTTCTTGTTCTTATTTTTCTCCTCCCCCACACCCACCCCGGTACTAGGGATTGAACTCAGTTCTTTGCATTAAACTACATTCCCAGCTTTTTTTCTATTTTTTATTTTGAGATGAGGTCTTGCTGAATCATTGAGTTCCCTAGGCTTACAATCCTGCCTCAGCCTCCTAAAGTGCTGGGGCTGCAGACATGTGCCATCAAGTTCTGGCTTCTTTTTTCTTTTCTTTCTTTTTCATTTATATATTTGGTACAGGTTTTCTTTTCCTTCTTTTTTCTTTATGTATTTGATACAGGGATTCACTCTGAAGTTCAGGCTCACAGTGATACTCCTGTTTTCAGCCTCCCTAGCCCTGGGATTACAGGCATGCACCACCACACCTGGTCTCAGTGGCCAGCTCAGCATGCCTGGGGGTGGGGCTGGCACAGCATGTGGTGCCCTGAATCGTACCCCTGTCCCTGCTTTTGCCTATGCAGGCACTTAGTCCACTGAGCTGTCTCACCAGCCATTTCTTTGCTTTTCTTTGGGACAAAGTCCTACCATGTTGCCCCCATTGGCCTTGAACTTGGTTGAGCCCAACCAGCCTCCTGCCTCAGCCCCTTGACAGGTTGAGACTACAGGTGCACCAGCAGGTCAAGATTTTCCTGGAAAGTTTTAGAAGTTTAGAGTCCACTGCAATGTCAACAACCATCATTCACTGAATTCCCACTCTGCTATACACTGTATGCATGTGATCTTATTTAATTATCACCGTAATCCTATCAGAAAAGTATGATTATGTGCAGTTTTTTAGAGTAGAAAATCAAGGCTTAGGGAATTTTTTTAAAATGTATTTTAGTACTGCATGCTGCGACAGCCCCATTCCCAGGTGCACTGAGCCAGCCACTGAGACGAGACATGGTGGCACATGCCTGTAATCCCAGCGCTGGTGAGGCTGAAAATAGGAGGATCACTATGAGTCCGAGCTAAGTAGCAAGAACTACTGAGTCTCACTACACAGACTGGACTCATAGTGATCCTTGTTTTCAGCTTCCCCAGCACTGGGATTACAGGTGAGTGCCACCACGCCCCGTCTCAGACACTCTCTCATCGCGTCTTGGGGCCGGGGCTGGCATGGCATGCCTGGGATGAACCCCAGTCCCTATGCCTGAATTAGCAGGCGCTTTAGTCTGCTGAGCTATTTGGCCAGCCCAGGCTTAGGGAATTTTGCCGAGCTGTCCAAGGTCATAGGAGGATCGTGGAGCTGAGCTAGTTTTTGCTCAAACATTACACTTAGTACCACTCAATATTTCATGTCCACAGGCTGTGAGATAGTCCTATCTTCCTTTTTGCTTTGATATGTAGCATTTTTGGAGCACTTGGTTGACATAATTAAGTTGCAGGCTGCAAAATGTGTGTATTTTTAAATAAAGTTGTTTTAGATTAAGGTCACATTTTTTTTTTTTTTTTTTTTAATGAGTCACGTTGAGGTCTGAACTTACCACAAGTGCTAGAATGACCTAAAAGCATATTTTTAAGTTTAACCAGGTGTACCACATCCACACAAATAAGCATTTGAGTGCCCTGACATTGCCTGGGATGTGAGATGTGGTTTCAGTCAAGGCCTCTAGACAACAGGTGCCAACTACTTCCACCTTCCAGGGTGGTCTCCTTGAAGCTCCTCCCACCCTCACATACAGTGAGAGGACCACTTGCTCCCCACCTGTGCCTGGGGATAGGGAGGAGAGAAGAAAAATGCAAACAACTTTTCCTGAAGACTTTTCTGGTTCTTCCTTCTCCATGTTCCCTCTCTCAGAGTCTACAACCTCTTGCGCAGCCTGGGGAAGTAATAGCCAGGAATCCCAGGCCCTGTTCCCTTCTTTGGTACCCTAGCTGGGATGCCCAAGGAGCCCACTGGAAATGAATGAGTGTTTGTATCCTTTGGCTTGGGGCATGGTGGGCTGGTGGGAGATTTGTGATTCAGGCATCGACAGAAAAGGAACACAGAGTGAGGGACAGAGTCTGCCCTGGTAGCCTTGGGTACTACCCAAGGCAGGAGCGTAGAAGACCAGAAAGAGAAAGCAGAGGAGATCAGTCACTGTTCAGGGCTGAAAATGGAACTCTGAATGCCAAGCCAGGACAGATTTACTCAATGGCATCCAGGGAGCTACAGGTAAGGCGGTCCCCAAAGACATAGCAGCGTCCTGTGGGAACACAAAAGTGACTGTCAATTCTGCCCAGCTCAGGGAACATGGATACCAGGGTGTATAAGTGCCCACCTAGCAAGGCTTTCTGTCACACCTTGCCTACCTAGGGCCAAGGAGATAGCTCAGCAGCATAAGCGCCTCCCTGTCAAGCACAAGGTCTTGAGTTCGATCCCTGGTACCAAAAACAGCCCACAAAAAACAAAAACGGCTTTGCCTGCTACATCCACACATAAACATATTTTTTTTTTAATGTCATGAAGAGACACTGTTAGAGGTCAAGGAGAAGAGAAGGGAAGGTATAAGACAGGAAGCAAGAATTCCCTTAGCAGAGAACGAACCGTGTGTGTGTGTGTGTGTGTGTGTGTGTGTGTGTATGTGTGTGTGTGTGTGTATGTGTGTGTGTGTGTGTAACTCTGTACTTCATCATTTTTCAGGATTACCTGGTATTGTACAAATGTAGTTGAGGTGGAATTTCAGGGATGGAATATGACCAGGGTTTTTTAGAAATGCTGAGCACAGCCTAAAATATTAAGGAAGCTAGTTCCCTTTCATCCAGAGCAGAGGCAAAGGATAGCATGTGAGAGGGCAGGAGAAGGTGCTCGGGGTACTGAGGCATGCTGGGAGGGACCCTGCGTCTGCTCAGCCCAAGTGTATCCTTGATCTGTCCCATTCTCATTCAGCTTGGTTCTGCCTGACCTTCCGAGCTCCGGCCTGGTAATGGCTCTTACCCCTCCTTAGATTGCTTTACCACCAGCAACTCCTTTGGGCTGTTCTCTGATTTTCTTAATCTCTCTGTCTCATCTCACTTGTCTCTATAACCCTTATCCTAGTCTCAAAGCCCGTTCCACCTCCGGGCTGCCTACATGTGCCTTCCAGCCTGTGCCCCAGATTGGCAGCTCTAGGAAAATGGCAACTATCTCATTTGCTCTTCCTTCCAAACATGAGGACTAGTTAATGGCACATGAGAGTGGCCCAATAAATGTTTGTGTTTGCCACTATTATCTCTGTTTCCCAAACTCCTTTCACATTTTGGAGTGCAGATTTACTCATTATTACACAAGCAAAGCTAGTCTAGGCAAGCCAGCTTGGGCCTTTTATGTCCAAAACATGCTTTTTCTGTCTGGGACACAAAGGAGCTCAGAAAAGGGAATTTACCTAGCATTAAGATGCCAGTGACCTGATCGCTTGAAAATTATACAGGGACTAGAGAATCTGAGGAGAAAAAAAACGTAGAAACAGAATTCCTTCTCACAACAGCCTGAAGGGTAATTCTTAGGAATTTTTACTACATGTCCACACAAAACTTTAGCCTTTATCCAACTGAAGAAAAGAATTTGAGAAATTTTACTGGAGGCTTGCTAGGGAGAGTGATTTTCTGAAGGAGTTTGAAGTTATAGGAAATGTGATTCTTTCTGTAACAAGCTGCTCAGGTAAGCCCAAGCCTTGAGTGAAGGTAAAGGAAACACCTTGGAGACAGATACTCAGTAACATACAAGATGGAGTCAGTTCTCAGCCCAATCATATCTTCCTGCTCACCTGGGAAGTGACTCTTAAGCTGGGGTATGGAAGGGTGACAGGAATGAGCCTCCTCCATCATTATTACTAAGGTGTCTCTAGGGCAAGGAACAATATTTTTCCCAGAGAAAAATTTTATTTCCATTTATGTATTTTGCTACAGGATCTCACTATGCATCTCAGACTCGTAGTGATCCTCCTGTTTACAGCCTCCTCAGTGCTGGGATTGCAGGGTCATTGTGTCCTGGGGGCAGGAATATCAAGGCATGTGGGACCAGCACTTGCCAAAGCAGACACTCAGCCCACTGAGCTATCTCACCAGAACTTTTCTCAGAAATTTGACTTGCCTCATAAACTATGCTCTCCCAAGATGGTAAAGGTTCATTTGGTTCAGTGACAGGAAAACCAGAACCAGACGTAATTGTTGCCTGGTAGATTAAGAAGATGAACTTGGAATTAGGCTTCTTGGGTTTGAAACTGAGCTCTAAATCAGTAACTAACCTCTCACTTGCCTCAGTTTTTAAAACTGTGCATAGCAACAAGGCACATGATCCGTTTATTGTTGGGATTAAATGAGTTAACATATGAAAGGGGTTAATGTTATTACCATTACCGGGATGGTAGCTAATTATCATAAGCACCGCTGTCATCATCATTGTCCTTGCTGCCATAATTATCTTCATTGCCGTCTTGTAAAATGTGGCCCCCTTAAATCCTAGTTTAGGACCTAACAGAGGTAAAGCAGCCAGTCCACTCACTCAACAAGACGCTGTCCAGAATTCACCACAGCTTGATTATTGCACTTTTTTGTGAAGAAAACTGCTGTGGTCTGGGTGTTTTTGTCCCTCCAAAAATCTTTGAAATCCTGATCAACCCTCAGTGCGATGATGCTAGGAGATGGGGCTTGGGAGCTGAGTAGGGATGAGGGGGAAACATGACTTTGGAGAAGTGTTCACTCTCTTTCTGCCACGTGAGGACACAACAGGAAAATGGCCACCTACTACCCAGCAAGTGGGCCCTTGTCAGCTTCTAACCTTGCAGTGCCTGTATTCCAAACTTCTCAGCTTGCAGAACTGGGAAAGGTAAGTATTTGTTGTTTAAATCCTTGAGTCTATGGAACGCTGTTATAGTTGTGCCAACAGATGAATCCACCTAGAGAGATGTAGTGAAAAATTATATATATATATGAAAGAAAGAGAGAGAGACAGAGAGAGACACAGAGAGAGACACACAGAGAGACACAGAGAGAGAGAGAGACAGACAGACAGACAGAAAGACAGAATGAATCAGAATAAAACACAAACATAAAATATTCTATAAAATGAATACTTCTGTGCTGCCAGACTGGCTCACAGATCTTCTCAGGAAAGGGCTTTGGCATCTAGTATCTCAAATCACCTCTGTCCCTCAGGCCACAGGCCCGTAATATGCTGTCTGCTGAGTCACATCTGCCGCACAGGATTTGCCCTTTGGAGATTGCTACACAGTGTACGGGCTTCCTAGGTGGCATGGTCTGCTGCCTGCTCTGTGGGCTTGCCCAGATAGCCTGGAGCCTGTTACAGAGTCTCTGAGGATTTCTGTAAGGCTTGTAGTCTGCCAAAGTACAAAACTTCCTAGCTGATTAAAAACAAATTCTAGGGCCTGCATCCACAACTGTTCTACAGAAGCAGTAACCATGGAAAATGCCACAAACAAAACAGAAATAGCCTTTGCTCTATGGTGAACATGTGACTCTGAGCGTGCTGCTCCTGCTGCCCTCGGC
Organism: Octodon degus; assembly: GCF_000260255.1. NCBI lineage: Eukaryota > Metazoa > Chordata > Mammalia > Rodentia > Octodontidae > Octodon > Octodon degus. The sequence goes on along the minus strand of NW_004524596.1, from coordinate 5,391,774 downwards.
CTTTCTCCTTCTTATCTGCAAACCCGAGCTCACCCAGAGGAGCCCTAACTGTCTGGGATTTGTTTGTGTGTCCTTTTCTTTAATTAAAATTTTAATAGCCAGGGCTCCCAGATAATCCTTTCTGATTTTTATCTGTGCTTTGCCTGGCATCTTGCTCCTCTCTTGACACATTTGCTGCAAGAACAGAAGCTTTCTTTGCTCTGTACCATCCATGCACGTTCTGTCTCTCCCAGTCTGTGTTTGGGGAGCGTGGACTCTCACTGTCTCCGGTAGCCCACCAGGAGACAGAGTGGCAGGCACGGAGGGTGATTCGGCATTCCCAGATTACAGCCATCACAGAAGTTGCCTCTTTTGCCTACCTTTGCTGAGTGACTGGTTCACTCAGACCTTCTGAATGAAGAAATGACAGCTAGTCTCTAATCACTACATTAATATAATAGGAATTCACAAATCCGTTTACGAGAGCCAGAGAGCTAATGTCAATAAGTTTGAAGATGATTACAAATGAATGTTTTCACAGCAGATCTGGTTCCTTTATTTGCATAGAAAAGAAAATGTTTGCTAACAAATATTGCAGTCATGGAAACCACCAAAAATTGAAAAATACCTCGACCACACTGTCCCCTTAGTACACTATGGATATATATGTGTGACACGCACACATATACACACACAGTAATCTTTTTCATCTTGTGAAGATAATTATGTCAAATTTCATTTCTGTATACATTGCAGCCCTTAAGTTAGAAACAGAGATATTTAAAACACACCACAAGTTCCATAACCTTGTTCTGATCCTTCAATTCCTAATCTCGAGGACACACTCGGCCTGATTGGCCTTGACATCAGAGTAGACTCTTGAGCACAGAACCATGGTTTTGGGACAGGAATCCAAGAGCTAACTTGTCCACCTCTTCATTTCATATATAGGACCGGGAAACTAGGAACAGCAAGTCACACAGCTAGACGCCCTACTAGCAACAGACAGAACTGTATGTTCTGCCTCCTGCATTGGCTGCTGATATCTCCCAGCAAGGGTGAAGGAAAGAAAACTTGCATCCCTGAGCTCAAGTACCGCAACATCGTGGTGGATATGACATACTTATTCTAAAACCAGTAACCTCTCTTGGCATAATCTCAGGATAGACGAGCAATTACATTTCTATGCAAATGTTCACATTTTGATAGTGTGTCAGGGCGCGGAATCAATATTGACTCTAGGATAAGCCTAGAAGAGAAGATGAGTGGGCAGGTTATTTCTGGCTTGCAAAGAGGGAAATAAAGCTGAAGACACAGCACACATCTTTCATAGAGTCGCATAGCGAGGTGGTAGTAGAACTGTTCCTGTAATTTAGGAATCCTGGCTTGGCACCCTGCGTCAAACCACACTGCTCTCCTGTACTCGACGCGCCTTACAGGGATTACAGCCAGGGGCAGCTCAAGCATTTTTGTTAGTGTGAAGTTTTTCATAAACCATTCTCAAACCTGCAGCTGTTTCCCTGAAAGAACCTTTTCTTGGTGTGACCAGTAACTTGGTGGTGGAAAGAATTAGATCTTCTAATTTTCTATCCAAAAACTCAATTTCAAGATAGATAGCAAGCATTTCCAACGTTCTTAAGCCATTTCCCTTTCAGTGATGAAGTATAAGGTATATTTAAAAGAAGTATAAGACTGGGCGTGGTGGCGCATGCCTGTAATCCCAACGTTTGGAAGGCTGAAAACAAGAGGATCACTACAACTCTGATCTGTGTAGTGAGACCTTGTACACCCTGTACTAAATGCATAAAAGAAGAAGTATAGGCTGGAAAATAAGTATATTGCAATTAAAAGTGCACTGCTAGTAGTCTTGTAGTTCTTTGTGTAAAGCCCTTTCACAAAAGAGAGTATTTTATTCAATAACTAAAAGATGGGCACGCGAAGCTTTTCTGCTGGTGTAGGCCCTAATTGCAGCTAACACATGCACACAGAGAGAAACACAAACAAACATTGTTTGATTCTGGCTTGCTCCAGGGCATTCCATCTTTCAAGAGACCAAGGGAAAAACAACCTCAGAAATTTACCACCAAAACTTCCAAATTTATTGCAACACAACGTAATGGCAAAACACTGTTTTCTTAGTGGACACATTCTTGGACAACCACCATGGCCAAGATGCCTGGCTTTATTTTTACAATAAACCCCAAGAAAATGTTGAATTCCACTCCTGGTTTGGGGATGGCAAAGATGCTGTAGGTTGATTGGAGCAAAATATCACGTCTGATTATTCATTCTTATACTGTCTGATTAACCTGCGCTCGAGGCATTTATTTCATGTTTATACCGGTTTAAAATAAATCATGCTTAAAAGAGATTTGTGTAGCCCATCTTCCTGTGCAGAGTCGAGCTACAATGGTAGGATTAGCAATGCCGGCCCCTTCCTGGAAATTATCGGTAATAGAAGTATTCAGCCTAAGAAAACACTTCTAGTGTAGACACGGCACGGAGTTGGACACCTAGCCACATTCCACTGAAATCAGCCTGAATAGAGAGAAGTGGAGATTCACATTCAAAGATTGCTCTTTTAATTTAGCATCAATGTGTCCACTTTTCATAGTGCTTTTCTTATACTATTATAACTTACTATATTGCTACTGTAGTCCATATAGGAAGCAAAGGGGAGAAAAGTCAAGAAAGATGCAAATTTTAAAGTTTGCCCACAAAGGTTAAGACTTGTTAACCTAATTTAACCATATTTTGCTGGCTTACAGAAACAGGGAAAACCTCGTCCAAATATCAATATTGTAGCATAATTTATTTATAACCTATATTATTTATAACATATGTAAAATAAATAATAGCAGCCAACTGCCAACTCCCATCCCAACTCTCTTGAAACTAAAACTTACAGAATGAGTACTTAGTTAAAGTATGTATTCTAGTTCCTTTACTGCAAATAAATGTTAAAATTTTTATAATAATGAATGCAAAGCAGCTATAGATATAGCACAGTAACTCACCACACATACCTGGTTTGAAGAAAGCAATCTTGTTCAAAAATTTTCCACCACACAGAAGGGATATTCTTTTTTCTTTGAGCTTTTCTGCATCACAAATCCCATCCAAATTATTCTAAAGAAGAAACAAGTGTTCCCGGCACCTTTTCTCTTCTTAGAGGATCTAAGCAAACATTTCCATCTACCTCCCAGCCCTTTGAAAAGCTCATTTTGACACACACACACACACACACACACACACACACACACACACACACACACACAGAGCTTCTCACACTGGTTTGAGTGCTGAATTAGGCGGTCCTCTTTCAAATTTCCACTCCCACTTGCTTTTTTTGGGAAAGGACTTCTAAATAGTCTTTTCTAACTCAAAGTGCACTTTTTTCAGCAAGCAATTTCTACAATTAGATATTGTGAAAGGCAGAAGCACAGCCGTTAGATAGGAACAAGAATATTAATATGCTTTAGAAACTACTAAAGCAGGGACAATTCATTTTTCTTTTATTTTCAAACACTAGTGAACAGCTGAATTCAACTGCAGGGGAAAAAAGAACTCGGCAGATACCATAAGTTTATTCTACTGGACTCTCATTTTTTACATTGAAAATATTTACTTTTCCTCCATGTGGATGCCCTCTCTTTGTTTTGCTTTGCTCCAGCCTTTTCCGTATTTTGCCAAGCGTCCCAAAATGATTGAGGTTTTTGTTGCCTGTAACAGCACACACAGTAATATCAGTGGGAAACAAAGCCCGACTCAAAACACTACGGATGGGCATCTCTCATCCCGCTTGCTTTTTATATATTAGTGTCAACAATTAAAGTGAAGACATCCAGACCCCAAGTGTGCATTGGGCATTCACGTATCTCAGCGTTTAAAACACCAGCCCCCTACACAGTGTGTCTGGCAGCCCCTTGAGATCCCGACAGAGGCAGAGCATCTGTACCCCAGCAGGGCCGAAGGTACAAAGAGCCATTCCTCCTCCTGCTGGGGACTCCGCACTCCCGCAGCTTGGGAACAGAGCTTTCCCCATCTGAGCTCCTCCCCCGCTTGCCTGCTGGCCCCAGGGTTGTCCCTCACTTAAGATTACCGCTGCAGTGCAGTGAGGTCTTTCTTTTCTGCCTCTCTGGTTCTGCATGGAAGTTATCTTTTCAAGCCTGTTTCTTCCTCTACCAAATCTTGACGCTAGATCCATTGGTTATAAGGACAGCGCTGTCACGTGGACGGTCGACTGTCTCATCATTTACGTTGGGACAAGTTTAGCTGAAAGTAAATTACAATATTGTTAATTATAAGAATATTAGCCGGTATGTACCACTTACTGGCAGTGGTGATTGTCCTTTACATAGAGGAGATCATTCAACGTTTTGAAGTCTCTAGAAAAGTCAGAACTGTTATCTCCATTCTGTAGATAAGAGCACTGAAGCTCAGAGAGAGTAGCCTTTCTGGGGTCACTTAGCCAGTAAAGTGGGATCTAAGGTTCACGTTTGAGGCTTCCTTAGTTCAAACAATGGTGCTGTATTATTACATAAGGCTTCTTTTCTTTCACTAGTTTCGTCTGCTTTCTTGTGGTGAAAAACAAAAAAACATCGAATATAAATGTATTGAAAAGCATATGAAGAAATGCTAAAAGAAAATACCAATGAAAAGCAGTGGTGCCTGGGGTGACAGACATTTTTGGAAATAGTGATGGTGATACTGTACGATGTTATGAATGCAATACTACTGAATTATAAGCCTGGAAAATTCTTATGTTATGTATTTTACCACAACAAAAGAGTAGAAGAAGAATGTTTCCCTTAAAAGCAATGAATATCCTTTTATTTGAATCAGACTGGCAAAAATTGGAAGTCTAGAGTCCACAGCAGGCATATGCTGGGCTTTGGGGTTGCTAGCGTTGGACAAGTGTGATTATTCTAGAAGAAATCTAGAATACTTGGTTGATTTCCATGTGTGCCCCAGCACCCACCAAACTCTCTGGTGGGTTCACACAGAGCAATGGAATCCATCTTTGAGATGTCATAGACTCAGTGTGGGAGATACCCAGGTGAGACACCCTGTAGCAGTCAGACACCTGCTAGGTCTTCCAGATGCCCCTGTGCGCCACCTGCATGCCCCTTCTGCAAGTCCTTGCTCTAAGGTCACCTCCTGAGGGAGGCCCTTCCTGGCCACCCTGATTTAAATGACACCCCAACCCCAAGCAACACCTCTTGCTCTTCTCTACTTTACTTTTCTCCATAGCACTTAATACCCTTTATTAATATTTCCTACTTGAGTTTCAAAATTCATCAGTGGCCCTCCACTAAAATAAATATAGGGGTAGACAGTTTGCAGTTTTTGATCTGTTTTATTCCAGAGGGTGTTCTTAGCTCTTGGAAGCAACACATAACAGGCACAGAGTAAGTAGGAACTAGACCAATATGATGATCAGTAAGGGATATAGGTGTGCTAGAAGAGCCTAGGCTGCCTCCAGGGCTTGGGAGTGGAGAACTTGGATATATGGAATGGAAGACATTCGAGAAAGTCTTGAGCCAGCCTTGCTCAATGGTGATGATGGCACTGAGGGCGCTGAGTGTGCTGAGGGCGCTGAGGGCGCTGAGGGTGCTGAGGGTGCTGAGGGTGCTGAGGGTGCTGGGTGTCTGGCAGCCCCAGCACCCATAGCCAGAGCAGTCAAGCTTGTGGCCTGAGGAAGTTTTCACTTTTCAGAGTAATACAAGATCATAATTTCCGGGTGAGCAGTCGAGCTTGCTAGCCGTCCTAAACTGAAGTAGATTATTTCTAGTCAAGAACAAAAATTGTGATGTTCAATTTTTCCTGCTATTGCTACTTGAGATTCTGTTTTGCTTGTAAATCACCCCCGGCTATGTGAAAGCAAGCATTTTTCCCCAAATAACTGTTTGTCACTACATAAGTTTAGTATCCTAGTCTGGTATTGTATCCGGCACAAAAAAACTCAAGTCTCTTATAGAACAGTCTCTATAAAAACTTTTTATTATTGTCATAAACATTGAACTTGATCGCTCTTTAAAATTCTGCTTTTTTTTTTTTTCACTCCAGAAACAGAATGTGGGGAAATCAATGGGCTCCTCACATCGCAAATCCATTCTTTTATGTGACTTTTAAAAATGCAGGCTGGCAATTTAAGAGTCTAAATAATAAGGCAGCCTTTTCAGACACTCTTGATAGTTTTACTGTGTGCAGGTATAAAATGTGAGTTACGCCTTCCTAGCATGAGCTCACTGAAGTGTCTCAGGCTCTGTGGTGTTTGGTGCGCCATCAATTTTTCATAGAAATACTATTTGCCTTGAACTCCCCTACAACTGTTTCGAGACTCTTTTTTCCCCTATACTTTGGTGGAGGCTTATTGCAACCATCAGCTCTCATTTCAGTTTCCTGGACAGTGCTGAGAAGCGCTGCTAAGCCGAGAGCTTTTGTGTGGTGTCAACGGGAATGGAATGTTGGCCAACCGAATTAGCTTTTGTTAAATTTACATGTCACTATCTGTCCAAAGCAAAGAAATGATTACAAGAAAAACATGTTTTCCCCAAATTCAGAGAGCCAAATGGGGAAGATGAGTAACTTATAAGTGGGTAGAAAATAGGTAGCCAAGAGATTTTTGCTAAGTAATGTTTTAAAAAAAAAAGCTTCTAAAACTATAAGGAAGAGGTTCTTAAGAATCCATCAGGGGTAAAAATTAGATTACATAGGGTGATGGTGAGCCAATAGGATTCATCTTCTCCCTTAGGCTGTTAAAAAATTGTTGAAAAGATTATTATTCCCAAATGCTTCCCTGAAACACATGAGCCGGGCCCACAGGAGGTTCCAATATTCTCAGCCAAACTGACAAAATATAAACACAGCATGTCATGGGGATTGCAATAGCACAAAAGAGATTAAAGGACTTAAAGGAGGATACCAGGAACTGGAGGCTATCTCACAGGTCCTAGCACTCCAGAGGGCTGCTAAGCTAGCAGATTAGTAAAATACAAAAGTACCTTGTACAAAACAATGGTCCAAAATGGTGGACAGGAGATTATAGGCCTTCTATTGCCCATTATGCCAGGTTAGCACCCAGAGTCTAAAATAAAAGATTGGCTCACAGAACACCGGTCAGCTGGGCTTTGCTGAGCTAAGCTGTGCTGAGCAGCCCACGGCTCACTGCAGGTCTGCACGTTGGCTGGGGACTCTGCAAGTATTTATTGCTGTGTCTATGCTACAGGGATAGCACTGGCATGAGGAACTTTTTTCACAGAAAGAGGGCAACAGGAAATATGTGAGGTTTCTTATAATTGGCATACTGTCCTTCCTGGCCTGTTCCTTTTGGCCAAAGGACCAAGGCCAAAGGCAAGTGGCAGGGAACTAGACTGCCCAGAAAGAGGCCCTGGAAAGTTTATAGAGGCAGAGAAGAATTAGAACCAACAATTTAGTCTCCCACTCCATTTCTTACTTTCAACCTTGTTGTGTATGTCTTTTCAACTTTTATTTTTTATTAGTATATGTTTGTAGTACATAATGATCACATTTCTCATAGGACACTGGCACAAGTACACAACACATTTTATTTATTTATTTACTTATTTATTTTTAATAATTTTATTGAGACACAAATAGCAATGAGACAGTTTCAAAACTGATTAGTAGGACAGTTTCAGTTATAAATACATTGTACATTGTTATCTCAGTGGTTATTCATTGTACAAGATGCAGACATGACATCCCATCCACAAACACTATTAGAACAAATCTTCTTATTCATTGAATTAAGAGAATGCAGCTGTATATCTATTTTAACTATTTACAAAATGGTCATGCATTTGTCACCCCTTTTTCATTTAGTTTTGTCAGAGAAGGGTATTCCATTGTAGGTGCGTGAATTCAGCAAAATATTCCAATATAGTCCAGTAGTCCATGATAGTAGTGGGTCATCTGTAGGACTGGCAATGTCAGAAGTTGTTGACCTGAGCCCTTCATAGTCCAGCATACCAACATGGCTTCACCCCTTATACCTCGTTTTTATACCTTTCTGCTAGATGGTTAAAACCATGACAAAGCAAGACCTATATAAAAAGAAATATGACTTTTTTATCTGATAAGGTCAGTCAAGTCCCCTTAGGACTTATCCTGAAACCCTGTACTGCACTTTGTAGATCCTTTGTCAGTGTCAGCCATGTAGATGAGTCACGGACATTGCTTGACCAATTTGCTCTCTGTAAAAGCCTGCGAGAATGTTTCTCTCCATGTGACTCTCCTTAGGCATACTCTACGTTATTGATCACATTCCTCTGTGGACCCATAACCTCCTTGATCAGATAATTTGGGATACAACTGAGTTACATGATGTTACAGTATAGGTTCTCCTATGTCCTGAGTCTTCACTGACCTTGAAAGGCTAGGGCCAAAATGTTGACTGACCTTGCAGCCCTTCTTTTTCTCTAATTTTTGGTCTGCAAACTTAGATTGTTAACCCTCCAGAAGAGAAGCTTATCATTACCCTAAAGCATATGCAGTTGGGTTTAACCTAACTGTCTGTCTGAATATCAAACATCTTAGGCATAACATGGAACAGGTATTTTCCATCAAGTATTGATATTTTAAACTTTGAGTCCCTACAGAATATGAAGAAAAAAATTAAAAATTTAAAAAATATATATATATATTTTTAGGTACTGGGGACTGAACTCTGGACCTTGCACTTGCCAGGCAGGTGCCACTGAGCTATACCTCCGGCCCCACAACACATTTTAATGTCTTTGTCATCTCCTTCTCCTTCCCTTTCTACCCCTTTCCTCCATCTCTTGGTCTCCTTTCCTTTTGCAAAAGATCTATCTTCATATTTACTATTATCTATCTTTTAGTTTTTCATATTTTCATTTCTCATATGAGAGAAATTATGTAATATTAAAGCTTGTGGGTCTGTTTTATTTCACTTAAACTTATGGTCTCAAAGGGCTTCCATTTTCCTTGAACCACTGAAGTTTATCCTTGTAGAGAAGTGCTCCATTGCCTGTGACGACCATGCTAGTTTACCCATTCACCTGTGGATGGACAGTACATAGCCTCTTCCAACAGGTAGCTGTTACGAACTGGGCTGCTAAAAGGTGACTATGCACATGTCGCTGTGATATGATGATGTCTTTAACTCTTTCTGGCAGACACCTAGAAGGAGCGTAGCTGGTTGAATGGAATTTTAGTTTTAGTGTTTGGAGAATCTCCATGTTGACTCCCATGATGGTCGTTCCAACAGTGTAGAAGTCCTTCTTTTTCCCCACAGACTCACAGCATTTGTTGTTATTTGACATCTTGATGGCAGCCCCTCTTTCTGGAGTAAGACAGAATCTCAGTGTTGTTTTAATTTGCATTTCTCTAATGGCCAGTCGTATTATTTTTTCATGTACTTAGTGGCCATTTATTCTTCTTCTGAAAAGTGTCTATTTACGTTGGTAGCCCATTTTTTTATGGAGGGGTCTAATATTTTGAGTTCTTTATATATTCTAGGTACAATATTAGTTCTCTGTATTCAACTAAATTTTATTTTATGTTTAATCTTTATTTATTTGGTTCAGGGTCTCACTACACAGCTCATACTAGTAGTGATCCTCCTGTCTCAGCCTCCCCATCACTGGGATTACAGGAGTGTGCCACCACACTCAGTTTCGGTGGCCAGTGTGGTGTGCCCCGAGCTAGGGACTGAATCCTCATCCTTGTGCTTGCCAGGCAGGAGATGTAGACAGACCACCAAGCTACCTCCCCAGCCCTCAATTGGATTTTAAAAGAATTCTGGTTTATTCATTTCTGCATTTTCTTCAGTTTAATCTCTATTCATAGTGATTTTTGAAATAGCTGTTTTTTTGTGTACATTATTTGTATTTTTATTTACTAACTTTTCTTCATTTATTTTGTACTATCTTCTTTTAGATTAATAAGATTTTCTATATTCCCTCTTTTGTCTACCTCTTCTGTTGCATTTGAATTTACATTGCTTTTTAAACTTTTAGTGTTACCTTTAAATTTTAAACTATATATACAAAAATAAACTATACAAAAAGCTATAGATTTTTTATTAAAGTCATTTATTATTTTTTTGTCATCTAAAACCTGACAAGAGTTTAGTCCACTTTAACTGTGTCTCCCACATCCTCTTGTTTATTCAACAATTTCAGTGTTACTTGCTAAAACACAAAGTCAGATTGTTTTAATTCTTTTTTAAAAATATTTTTACAGTTTAAACATTGGCATTTTTTTTAGTGTCCATGTTTGCCATTGCATCTTTCTTCTCATGTCTTTTTCCTGAAGCCAGATTTCCTCTTGTTGATAAAAACATTCAAGAAAGTGAAAATTGATGAACCTTACATACTAAATTCCTCTTCTCAGCTAACTAGAAAATTCAAGAGCCACTTCCACAAGAGAAGATGATGAAAAATAGGATACTCATTTAATCTCAAAGAATCTCTCCAAAAGATTTTTGTCAACGAAGGAGGAGAAAACAAAATCTTTGTAGTGGAGAAACTTAGAGGAGACCACGTAGGCAAGAGATCACAGCTAACAACATAAGGAACCGGACCACTGCTAGCTGTACTGTCCCTCCGGACACACGCTTTCGAGAAGAACATACCACCTCTGTGGGATTCTTTCTGCACATGCTTAGCGGACTTTAATTCTGAGGAAATATCAGACAAATCCAGGTACGGGAAAAGTCTAAAAATTAATAGGCTAATACATTAAAAAAAAATCTGTCAACGTTATGAAAGAGAAAGAAATTGTTGAGGATTAAAGAAGGCTGAGGAGATATGACAGAAGTACATGCAATTTTAGATTTGATTTTGAATCAGAAAAGGGACATGAATGGAAAACTGATGAAATATAAATAAGGTCTATGGATTAGACAATGGTGGGGTGTTGAGATTAAATTTCTGATTTTGATAATTGTATTATAGTTATGTGAAATGCTAATATTTGGGGAAGTTAGGTGACTACAGAAATTCTTTGTACTATGTGTACAACCCTTTTGTAAATCTGAAATTATTTCAGTATAAAAATATACAGTTTTTTTTTCTTTTCTTTTTTTATTTTTCAACAAATAATACACTGCATATATTCTTCTTAGTGGTTAATTGCTGTACAAGAAGTGGACTTGTGATCCTATTTACAAACACCATTAGAACAAATCATTCTATTCATTAACAGAATGTAACTATATATCTATCCCAACCACTTTGAATACACAGATACAAAATGGACATTCATCTGTATACCCCATTTTTTCTAAGTTCCGTTATTGAATATTATAGGTGTGTAAACTCAGCAGAATATTCTAAAAGAGTCCAGTAGCCCATAATAGCATTGGGTCTTCTGTTTAACTGGCAATGTCAGAAATTATTGACCTGAGTCCCCCACAGCTCAACTTAACAGCATGGCTTTATTTCTTATAATTTCGTCTTCATACTTTTCTGCTGGATGGTTAAGACCAAGGTAAAGCAGGACCTATGCAACAAGAGTTGTAGCTTTTGGTCTGAGAAGGTCAGTGAAATGCCCTCAGGATTTATCTTGAGATCCTGTACCTCAGATTGTAGAACCTTTATCAGTGCAGCCATGTGGATGAGTCACGGCCAATGCTTGGCCATTGTGCTCTCTGTGAAAGCCTGAGAGAGTATCTTCTCCCCATGTGACTCTCCTTAGGCCCACTCTATGTCATCGATCACTTTCCTCTTTGGCCCCATAATCTTCTTGATCAAAAAATATACAGTTTAGTTTTTTAATCTTTATTTGTTTATTTGGTACAGGGTCTCACTATGCCGCTCAAATTTGTAGTGATCTTCCTGTCTAAGCCTCCCCTGTGCTGGGATTACAGATGTGCGCCACCACGCATGGTTTTGGTGGCCAGTTTAGCACAGCGTGTGGTACTGGGATCTAACCCAGGATCTTGAGCATGTCAGGCAGGTGCTTAGACCCATGAGCTATCTCCCCAGCCCAAAAATACAGTTTAAAAAGCAAAACACATGGCATTGTGAGTGGAAAATTAGAGACAAAAACAAGTTTAGTTAGAAATAACATTAAATTTGTGTTAGGAGACCTATATTCATATACTTTGGCACCTTTTCAGTTTCTTAATTTTTAAAATGAGAAAAATAATTTGCCAGACCCTTTTGAACATCAGATCAGATGAAAATGATAAAATACTTCATAATCTGTAAATTTCTCTATAAATTTTTATTAATTATAATTATTATATACCTTTTCTAGGTAAGATCAGAGTATTCAGGAATTAGATTTCCTTCCTATTTATAGCTGCTGTGGAGGAGAAGTACATGGCACTTTTGAAGTTCTCTGGCCCACTGTTGTGTTGTGAGTTCAGGCCTAGAAGGGGAACAGTAGACAGTGATGGATGTGTCTGGGGACAAATTCTCTGCCACATGCCTACGTGAAGGGCTTGGAAAGTCTTTTAAATGATACCACGAAGAATGTTGGTCTTTTTGGAAAGGGATTCAAATTCCAATATTGTACAAACCCTGGGCCACACAGATCAACATATCTGTTATAATGTTTTAGTCTTTTTTTTTTTTTTCTACACTCTTGGTGATTTATTTTTTATTTTTATTTGTTTTAGTCTTTTTTGGTAGGGTTTCGCTATGCAGTTCAGGTTGGGCTTGAGCTCACTTTGTAGCGCAGGCTAGGGACTTGCAATGATTTTTTTTTTGGTCAGAACTGGGGATTGGACTCAGGCCCTTGTGCTTGCCAGGGAAGTGCTTATTCTACTGAGCCATCTCCCCGGCCCCTGTTTTAGTCTTAATGTTAAAGAAAAAGGCAACTTCCCATTTGGAGGAGCATGAATGCTGGTGGCGTCTGGGTATGGGTGGGGGTGGCCACAGTGGTGCTGGTGACACTGTGAATGGAACGTGGACCCAGGTTCCCAGCAGCAGTGCCACGAATGGGACGTCTGGGTGGAATGACGGAGGCTGGGAGTGGACAGGACCAAAACTACATAAAAGCCATGGAAGAAGTCACAAAAGAAAAGAACAATAGGTTAAACAGCACTGGCATTAAAACTACAATATGCATTTAAAAGAGAAACCCAGTCTTATGCAGAAATTAAAAAGCAAATGAACAAGTGGCATTATAAAAGCTGAATATATTTTATAATAACCGCGATAAAGTGTGAATATTCTCAAGGTACATAAATATTAAAGTCATAACAAGATCTCATAAGAGCTGCCGAATAGAAAAGGTAGGCAAAGGCACACACAATACATGAAATACAAATTAAAGTGATATCAGGACTCTATTTTCAACCTGGCTATTTGACACTCAGATTTCTAAAGAAAATATCAGTGCCAGGAAGGATAAAGATCAGCACCCTTGCGTGCTGCTCCCAGCAAGCAGTGGGAATTGCTATGACCTTTTCTCTCAGTAATTTGACAAGCTGTGCTAAGAAACCAAAAATGTTTGTAATCTTTGCCCCAGAATATCACAGGCTTGCTGATCTAGGAAGAAAAGAAATTTATTTTTCACGGCTCTGGAGTCTGGGAAGCCCACCATCAAGGTTGTCGCATTATCATTTATGGAGGAAGCTGAGAGTGAGAGGGTGAGGAAGCTCAAGAGGTGGAACCTGCAGCCTCCAACCCTCGTATGATCAGCGTCAGTCTGTCTAAGCATCAGCTCCATATTTACTTTTCAAAGTTATTGCCTCTTAACATTGCTGCATTAATTAATTAACACAGTTTTGGGAGAATATCTTCAAACCATCGCACTTCTTTTTTTTTTTATATTACGGAAGGGTCTGCAGGGTGTTCAGGGTCTCACTACTAGATCAGACTCGTAGGGATCCTCCTACAAGGAGCTGGGATTACAGGCACGCACCACCACGTCCAGTCTCAATTGCCATCTCAGCGTGCTCTCCAGGTGGGGTCAGTATGGCAGGCCCAAGGATGGAACCCCAACCACTGCTCCTGCTTGCAGGCTCTTTAATCCACTGAGCTATTTGGCCGGCCCATCACACTATTCTTTTTTTTTTTTTTTTTCTTTTTAAAGGAACCAGGGATTGAACTCAGGCCCTTGCGCCTGCCAGGGAAGCGCTTATTCCACTGAGCCATCTCCCCGCCCCCCAACCCCATCACACTAGTCTTATTGCAAATCCAGAGACATCACTTTGTGCTCAGCACAAGACAAATGATCAGTGTAGGTTATGCTGTATCCCTGCACCGGAGGTTTCCTAGACCAAAGGGGCTCTAACCCTGGAGCCCCCAAGCGTGTTCTTACCCAGGTTAGGGATGAGCAAGGAGTTTTTCCAGCACTTTGGTCATGGAGTGCCCCCAGCATTCAGCATCACATGCTTCTCCCTGGCACATTCACTGAGCTGCTGGGCTGTGTGCCACAGTCCTGGTAGTGACTGGCATGGTCACAGAGTGTCAAGCACTGGGATATACAACTTGTTGGAGCGACTCAGGTCTCAAGCATAGCAATAGTGATGAGGACTGTAATCAACACTATTTACTATTATTATGCCAGCCACAGTTCTAGGTATTTTTATACTGATTAATTTCATCCTCAAACAGCCCTCATGATTAGCAGTCACGTTACAGATGAGAAAACAGGCAGGAGACACAAATAGAAGACAATGACAGCCAAGATGAGGGGTGGAATCTGAACAGGCTCCCTGAGTCCCAGGTCACTGCAGAGATCAGGACAGGCAGGGTGCATAAAAGAGGAGTTGCAAAATCATAGAGCAAGACATACACACAAAGCCCGCCTGTTGGTGGAAGCCAAGAATAAACCACACAGTCACAGCGCTCACACTGGTAGCTTCACTTTTGCTCCATACTTCCACCTTTACAATTCAAATAAAGAAATCCTGACTAGATGTAAAGAAAGACACAGAAAGGTCCCTTCCTTCTTACCTGCCTTTCTCCCTCATTTCCTCCCTCCCTCTCTTCTTTCTTGTACGTCACAATCTGAGATGAGATACTTTGCTGAGGAAAAACAAATACACTAAGTGTATTGTTCCTATTTCCAAGTGCAAATTTCCATGCAGACCCAGGAATTCAGTTTTTTGGTAAGGAGAAGTCTCGTGGCTTGATGTGCTTATATTCTTGTTCCATCCTCCCTGCTGTCAGGCTGGAGATAACTAATTTAATTTGTTAATAAGGAAAATGTTTTGTTTTCGCATGTTTCATGATGTGTTCATGAACAGAAGGATTAATTAGCATGAAAGATTAATTACAAAGCACTTGAACTAAATGAACCCTAATTATGATGATGACTGAACTAACCACTTCATTAGTAGATTGGTGAAAATGAGGCACACAGTGAATACAGCGCAACGTTCCCAGTAAGCAAAGGCCAGAGAATGCTACAGTTCTTAGAAACCCAGAAGCCAGGGATCAGTGTCCAGCCGAGGGAGCTGTAACATACAGCTGGAGCCTTCGAGTTCAGCCTGGGCCCCTCGGATACCAAATTCCCCAAGTTAGCAAAGTGTGTTTCGAGGCACTTCCAGCTGCAGTATTTCAAAATACAGTTGGTGACGGAACTAGACTTGGTGTCTCACAGGGTTTACCTCTTGCTGACAGCTTCTTTTCACCCCCTTAGACAGCCTCTTTTCTGTGTTCCTTGAGCTCTGACTTTTGCTAGTGGTCGAACCCCTCTGTGCTCTCCTAGTTTATTTTGTTCATTTCTGTACTTTTAAATACAAAGTGTATGACCAAGTCTTATTTCTGGGCTTGATCTTGATTTCCTCTCCCAAAATTCACATGTTGAAGGCCTGACTCTCAACGCGATGGTATTTGAACATGGGTCTTAGTGAGGCAATTAGGTTTGGAGGAGGGGCTGAGGGTAAGCACGTGTGATGGGATTAGTGCCCTTATCAGAGGGAGGGTCATATAGTCCCAGGGGCAGAGCAGCCTGAACAGCAGCCTGGACCTGTCGCAGGGCTTTTTCCTGTTCTGGGCCCCATTCAAAATTAGCAGCTTTCAGAGTCACTCAGTAAATGGGTTGGAGGAAGACACCTAGGTGAGGAATATGTTGTCTCCAAAATCCAAATAGGCCTACTAGGCGCTGTGCCTCCTTTTTGGTCATAGGGGGAGCCAGATGCAACAACTTATCTTTTAAATTAGAAGGCATAGCTCTACGTGCTCTGCACCACTGGACTCCTAGAAACTTCACTGAGGTAGAAGGACCTTGAATTTTTGTGGGATTTATCTCCCATCCCCTGGCTCATGCTCATGGAATTCATTGGTCTTATCATGTTCCTTACCATCCAGAAGCACCTGGATTGATAAAAAGGTGGAATGGTCTTTTGAAGACTCAATTATGGTGCCAGCTAGGTGGCAATAACTTGCAGGGCTGGGGTAAGGTACTTCAGAAGGCTGTATATGCTTTGAATCAGCGCCCTCTGTATGTTACTGTGTCTCCCATAGCCAGGATTCATGCGCCCAAGAATCAAGGGGTACAAATAGGAATGTTACCACTTACCATTACTCCTAGTGATCCACTAGCAAAATTCTTACTTCCTAACCCCACAACCTTATGCTCTGCTGGATTAGGAGTCCTAGTCCCAGAGCGGGGAAGGATTGTACCAGGAAGCACAGCAATGATACTACTGAACTGGAAGATAAGATTTCCCCCTGGTCACTTTGGTCTTCTCATGCCTCTGAGGAAACAAACTAAAAAGGGAGTCATGGTGCTGTCAGGGGTGATCGACCCAGACTAGCAAGGGGAAATTGTATTATTACTCCACAATGGAGGAAAGGAAGAATATATACATGGAGTGCAGGAGAGCCCTTGGGGCGCCTCTTAGCATTGCCATGCCCTGTTATTAAAGTCAATGGAAAATTGCAACACTCTTAATACAGGCATGATGATAAATGGTTCAGAGCCTTCAGGAATGAAGATGTGGGTCACTCCACCAGGGAAAGAACCCAGACCTGCTGAGGTACTTGCTGAGGGCCAAGGGAATACAGATTGGGTAGTAGAAGAAGGTAGCTCTAAATACCAGCTGCAACCCTGTGATCAGCTACAGAAAAGGGGATTATAACTCTACTACTTCACCCCCATATAAGGTTCCGTTATAATATAATATGGCTAGATTTAGTATAAGATTTTAGGATTATAGAACTTGTGTTAATGTTGAAGCATAAGCAAAGAAAACTTACCTTCTATTTAGGTAAGGAAGGGTATTAGCACCTTTCCATTTGTACTCAGGATAGGTATAATAATGTTAGGTGTAATTATATGCATACCTCTGTATTTGGAGACTGATTTAAAAATATGCCAAGCTTGTGTGTGTGTGTGTGTGTGTGTGTGTGTGTGTGTGTGTGTAACTGGGGATTGAACTCAGGCGGGAAGTGCTTATTCTACTGAGCCATCCTCCCTGCCCCTAAAATATGCCAAGCTGACAAGGGGTGGATTGTAGTGGTTGATACATCATGTCAACTTGGCCAGATAACTCTAGCATAATTTGGTGGTGGGGGTCCCGCCCTGGGGCACAATTGCTGCCGCCCCCAGAGTGACTCAGCACAAAGCGACCGTATAAAGGGGCTGAGGAAGTAGTCGATGTTCCACTTCATCGGAGGAACTTCAGTCCTCGCATTCCACTTCACCATCTAGGTCTGGCTTGCAGTGCAGACTCTTCAGCCTCCGGTTTGGCTTCTTTTTCTGTCACAGACTCTTCCGTGTCCATCGGAGACTCTTCAGTCTCCCTTCGCAGACCCATTAGCTGAAGAATAGACACTCGCGTGGAGTACAGGAGTGAGCTTCAGACCTTGGGACTGAATTCTTCAGTCTGGGCTGTGCAGACGCCCTCTCATCTGATTCTGCAGCTGACTGTTGTAAGCCAAAAAACCTTGGAATTCCTTATACGCTGTATATCGTGTTAATGTCTGTTCCTTATATTGTATCTGTTCCTCTAGGTGAAACCCTGACCAATACAAAAGGAGATGAGAACAATACCCCCCACCCCTGCCACCCTGTGTGAGGACAGCCAGGAGGTCAGGAGAAAGAGTCTCACCAAGAACTGGATCTGCCAGCACCCTGACTTTGGACTTTCCACCCTCCAAATCTACAAGAAATCTATTTCTGTTTAAGCCACTGAATTGATGGTCTTCTCTAATGATAGCCTGAGCTGACAAACAGAGCTTGGCAGGAATCTCAAGCTGAACTTCAGGAAGAAGCCCGTCATCTCTCTGAAGTCTGTGTCAGCTCCACTCCGTGGTAATTCCATCCACACACATCAGCAGGTTGGACTCAGAGCATCGATACCTTGCTTGTTTCAGCTTCACCATTGCTTTTTCTCTTAAGAACTATTTGTATTGAGGTATAATTTACATACCATAAATTCCACCACTTTAAAGAGTACAACTCTGGTTCTTACTAAATCCATAGTTATGCATCTACCATTACAACTCAGGCATTTTTATCACTCCAGAAGGAAGTCCTAGAATCCTTAACCATTTTTTTCTGCCTTCTAAACATTTAATACAATCAAGATTATACATTATATGGCCTTTGTGATTGGTTTATTGCATTTAGCATGTTTTGGGGTCCACCCATGTTGTGGCATGAGCCATTTCTCTTTTTCTATGGCTAGATAGTATTCTATGGTTATAATTCCTTGTTTGGGCAACTATGTAAATTCCTGCCCTGTTCCATTGCTTCTAGTCTTATCTTCTCCATCTATTCTCCTTACTGTTTCCAGAGGAATCTGTAGGCATAAATTATGACTGATTATGATTATGATTATGTATGGCTTAAAATCTAGTAGCTTCTGTAGCAGAAGGAAGTCAAAACTCTAGGCATGACATCCCAATCCTACATTGCCTGCCCAGACTCTTCCCATCCCATTCTCCTAGGCCCTCTGCATAGGCTGCGGGGACTGGCTCTGTTCTTCTCCCTGGGGTGACACTCACTTCCATTTCAGGTATGAGATGCTCTCCCAAGAAAATCCTTTGTCCCAGACTCAGCCCTGCATAGTGCTTCAACGTTTTCCACTTCCATGTTGTCATCTCCTTGGATTCTCACAGGATCCTAAAGACATTCCTGTTAGGACATGGGTCACTTATAAAGCTTGTATCAGTGAACTCCTTGTTTCTCGAAGCTAAGTTTTGACCCTGTCTCTCTATTGGCCTAATATAGATCATGGGATACAGGGAGAATTTGATAAATGTTGACTAAATAAAGAACTAGAAATAGAAAAAAAGTATAGCTCATGTGCATGTGAATTATTCCTATTAACAGGTCACAAAATAATAAATAATTACAAAATATTTATCTGGGCACAGGAGTAAAAACTGAAGTTACTAAATGCCGGGCTCTCCTGAGATTTTCTTTTAAAGAAAAGCTACCATTAAAATGGATACATATTTTATTGCCTAAGAATGGCTTCATTGACTTATAAAAATTCAGTGGCCAAACTGCTGAGCATGTATTTTTACCTTGACACTAACAGATCAAGGATCTCAATAAATAAGTGGGTCATAAAGGGAATATGCTTTTGCATGTCATTGTGCAAAATGCCTTGCACCCATATGCAGTGAATTTTAATCCCACACTTCTTGTAGCTGAAGCCATGATTAATAGATGTGGGCGTCAGAGGGCTCTGAACACCTTGTAGGGCCAACCCTTTATTTTCATTAATTCTATCACTGTTCCTATAAACTAAAGAGTGCATAAACCCTACAAAAGTACTTCAAGTACTTTTGTAGGAAGATAGAGAAGGGCACAGAAGAGAAGAAAAATAAGTTTGGGTACAAACTCTTCTTCTTCTTCTTCTTCTTCTTCTTCTTCTTCTTCTTCTTCTTCTTCTTCTCCTCCTCTTTTCTTCTTTTCTTCTTTTCCTCTTTTCTTCTTCTTTTCTTCTCTTCTCCTTCTTCTTCTCCTTCTCCTTCTCCTTCTTCTTCTTCTTGTATTTTTTAGGAAAGGGTCTACAAGGTGTTCAGGGTCTCACTATTAGATCAGACTTGTAGTGATGGTGCATGCCACCATGCCCAGTCTCAACTGCTGTCTCAGCGTGCCCCAGGGGCAGGGCTGGTATGGCAGGCCTGAGGATTGAACCTCCAGCTCCTGCACCTGCTTGCAGGTGCTTTAATCTGCTGAGCTATTTGACCAACCCTTTATTTTCATTAATTCTATCACTGTTCCTATAAACTAAAAAGTGTATAAACCCTACCAAACTTGGACTGTTTTTTAAAAATCCTTGAATGATATTAAATAAAAACTATGGAATTAACTATAGTGTCTGAATAACTGGTAAGGACATAAATTAGTTTACCCATTTCCTAAGAACAGATTCTATTTTGGCTTCTTGGGTGTAATTGTTAGGTGTAATTTTTCTTAGGTGTAATTGTTCTCCTGATTGCCTATGAATCCTAAGCCCTGAGCCTCCACTTGTTCGCTTAGGGAAAGTTTGGGAGACCTGAAAGTTGGGATGAAGGGAGGCTGGCAGTGCTTGCTAATCAGAACCCAGCTAGGTACTTCAAGTACTTTTATAAGAAGATAGAGAAAAATAAGTTTGGGTACAAACTCTTCTTCTTCTTCTTCTTCTTCTTCTTCTTCTTCTTCTTCTTCTTCTTCTTCTTCTTCTTCTTCTTCTCCTTCTCTCTTCCTCCTCCTCCTCCTCTTCCTCCCCCTCCTTCCTCTTCAAATGTATTTGGTTGTTACAGGGTCTCACTGCACAGCTCGGACTCATAGTAATCCTCTTGCTTTCAGCCTCCCCAGTGTTGGGATCAGAGGCATGGGTCACCACACTTGGACTCTGTCACCAACTCAGCGCACCATGGGGCCAGGACTGGCATTGCATGTGGTGCTGGGGATCGAGCTGTTGTCTCGATCTGAAATATCTTGCCAGCCCAGAACAATGAATTTCTATAAATACTTTATTTTTAATGTCCTAACCAAGGAGAATATCTTAATGATCATTAATTGTGATGTCAACTTGAGTGAAAAATGCTTCGTGGGTTAGTTAGCGCACTCTGGAGTGGCTATTGATTTATGCATGAGGGAAGATCCACCTTGGGTGTGGGTAACACCAATCAATAGGTAGGTAGCCTTGATGAAATAAAAAGTGAAAAAAAGAAGGAACTTTTGCTTTTAGCTCCCTCTGAGGACCTGGAGTACACTGCTTTTGGACATCCATCTCCACGATTCCAGAACAGACTCTTCAGGCTTCCAGTGTAGACCCTTTGGCTTCCCAATACAAACGCAACTCACAGTGAGCAACAGGGCTTTGTTAGTTGAGTGCTTCACTGGCTCTCCCACATGCAGACAGCCCTTTTGCAGGGCACCATTGTAAGCTTGATTTGTAAAATCTTACAGATTATATCAGATTGAATCTGTTCCTCTAGTGAAGTCTAACCAATACAAACTTCACACATATTACCACGATGATTATTGCCTGACAGTATACCACCAAGTCATCTCAAACTTCTAATTCTTTGTCACATGAAAAATAATAAAGACATTCAACTTCTGAAAAATCTAACTTCCTACATGCTCTATTCCAAATCAGGAATTTTTAAAGAACAATTTTCAGTGATGTCGTGGCATGCAGATACTCATCTATAAAAATAGATCTGATTAAGAGAGACACAAGAGGGCTGGTGAGATGGCTCAGTGGTCTAAAACACCTACTTAGAACAAGCTTAGCAAAGCACAGGGACCACAGTTCAATCCCCCAGCACCACATGCC
>NW_004524596.1:5362542-5364083 GCF_000260255.1 Octodon degus | reverse complement strand
TATAATAGCATTGGGTCTTATATTTAACTGGCAATGTCAGAAATTATTGACCTGAGTTCCCCACAGCTCAACTTAACAGCATGGCTTTATTTTTTATATTTCGACTTCATACTTTTCTACTGTAGAATGATTTTTTCTAATGGTGTTTTTTAAATAGGATCACAAGTCTGCATCTTGTACAGCAATTAACCACTAAGAAGAATATATGCAGTGTATTATTTGTTGAAACTGTACTTTCGATATGATTTGAAACTGTCTCATTGCTATCTGTTTATCAATAAAACTTTGAAAAGAAAAAAATTAAAAAAAATTTATTGCAGCAAAAGACATTGCCACTAATTCCCATCAAAGTACTCTCCCTCTCCTCCAACATACTTATCCCTCAGTTCTTGCCCCCTTCTGAAGCAGTTCTGGAAGTCTTCTTTTGTGAGTGTATCCAGCTGCATGGAGGTGGCTGCCTCTATGTCCTGAATTGATTCAAAACATTTACCTTTCGTGATCTCTGTGACTTTGGGGAAATAAACCAAAAACCAGAAGCCAGACAGTGCCAGATCTCATGAGTAAGGTCAATGGAGACAGACCATAATATTGGCATGAACTCATTCTTCTTATTGAAAGGTACTAAACAGCAGCACTCACAGTGTCATACCTCAGAAAGAGAGTGCTTCTTAAAGTGATCAGTACTACGGGCTAAGTGGGTTCAAAGCAAGGGGGATTCATAGCTTACATAAATCAAATCAAATAAAACAAAATACCATGTCCAAAATCTTCAGGGTGCAGAGGATTTCCCTCCTACATTTGATAAAACCCCTAAGGGATAAATATTAATATTGCATAAATTTTTACAAAAAAGGAGGGAACACTTGCTAATACTTTTGAGATTGAGGTATATGGTGGTGTATGTCTGTAAGTCATTCCTCAGTGTTCTATTACATGCATTTATAACAATTGGGAGCTGCTTCTTACACAGGACTTTATAGACATACATCTTAATATGCATCAGTGAATATCCAAAAGTTCAACTGTGGGGTCATAGAGCAGCTACAAACAGAACTGAGCTATCGACATGTTTTGGTCCTGCTAACAGAACTCTAACACTTCTCTGGACCTGGTTTTCTCATCTGTGAGAAGAGGGATTCAGATTTGATCTCAAAAGGTCTTTCTATTCTCGAATTCTATAATTATCTGACTAAGTCCTTGCTCTAAATTCTGATTTTGCAGTACTGTTTTATATGGAAATAACATCAAACTTGGAAAGAGTTGCAAAAATAGAAATAGTACCAATGCCCATATACATTTTACCTAAATTTACATATTGTTAACATTTATTTATTTGTTTCATCATCTGTGCCATCTGTATCTGGAGAGCTACTTTTTTTGTGTGTATATTTTTTTGACTATTTATTTATTTATTTATTTATTTTTTTCATAATTCTACTGATAAACAGCAATGAGACAGTTTCAAATCAAATCACTAGGACAGTTTCAATAACTAACACACTGCATACATTCTTTTTAGTGGTTAATTGCTGTACAAGATG
>NW_004524596.1:5359139-5362442 GCF_000260255.1 Octodon degus | reverse complement strand
GGTGCAGACAAATGACTTGAAGGAAGTGGTCAATAAACTGATTCCAGACAGTATTGGGAAAGACATAGAAAAGGCTTGCCAATCTATCTACCCTCTTCATGATGTCTTTGTCAGAAAAGTAAAAATGCTGAAGAAGCCCAAGTTTGAACTGGGAAAACTCATGGAGCTTCATGGTGAAGGTAGCAGCTCTGAAAAGGCTCCTGGGGATGAGACTGGACCTAAGTTGAACGAGCTGATGGATATGAACCACCAGCGCAAGAGTCCATTTAAGATCCAGATTTTTAATAGTGATAAATAAAGTCCTATTTGTGGGGGGAAAAAAAAGAGCTAAAGCAAGACTTTAAAAAGAGATATGTGATTCCTCAGTTTAATTGGTTGAATGAAGTGCAGTGCTCTTCAGAGGAAAATAACAGAATCTATGATTTCTACCCAGTGAAAACATAGGAAAACATGATCCATAGACAAAACAAGGAAAAAACAGCCAATAGTAACAGACAACCAAATTTTACATTTTGCCAGGACTATAACTAACTCTGTGAAATATGCTTTAAAAATCTACAGAAGCATGTAGGTAAGTGTAATGACAGAGGAGGTTAAAACTACAAAACTGAAAGAGTGGTCTCAGAACCCCACTGAAACCGGGTATGGTGGCTCATGGTTGTAATACTAGCGCTGGGGAGGCTGAGACAGGGGGATCACTATGAGCCTGAGGCTGTGTAGCGAATAAAAGATTAGGGGGGAGAGAGAGAGATAGAGAGAGAGAGAGAGAGAGAGAGAGAGAGAGAGAGAGAGAGAGAGAGAGAGAGCAGGCATGGTGGTGCATACCTATAAATTCAGCACTTGGGAGGCTGAGGCAGGAGGATCATCTTGTGTTTGAGAACAGCCTGACAAATAGTGAGTTCTAGACCAGCCTGGACTATACTGCAAGATTCTGTCTCAAAAAATAAAATAAAAGCAGGTTGGCCAAATAGCTCAGCAGATTAAAGTGCCTGCAAACAGGCACAGGAGCCAGGGGTTCAATCCCTGGGCCTTCTGTGCCAGCCCTGCCCCCGGAGTACACTGAGACTGCAACTGAGAGTAGGAGTGGTGGCACATCCCTGTAATCCCAGCACTTGGGAGGCTGTAAAGAGGAGAATCACTATGAGTCCAATCTAGTAGTGAGACCCTGAACACCCTATAGACCTTTTCCTAAAAAAATACAATAAATAAATAAATTAAATAAATAAGGAAGAGGAAATTCTAGAATTCCAAAATATAATATCTGAGATAAATTCATTGAATGGAATTAACTTGAATTTGACATGATAAATGAGTAAACTTTAAAGCATGTCAGTAGTAATTGCTGAAACTGAGACACAAAACAGAGGGAAACAATTGATCAGAGCTTTGATGACCACGCGACAGCATTAAATGGTGCAGAATGCATGTCAAAATACTCTCAAAAGTAGAAAAAAGGGGACAGAATAAAAATCTAAAGTAGTATTGGATAAAGATCCCATTTTTTATGGAATAAATTGTAAAACAAAAATTCTCAAACTGGAGATTCATCAATCCCGAGTCAAACATATAAAGAAAAACACATCTAAGGAAATGTGGCCAAACTGTTATAAATTTTAGTATATATGTTGTCAAAGTGATCACAAACTGCTATAAATCTATCCAGAGGGAAAAAGACACATTATTTACAAGAAAACAATGATAAAAATAGCACGCACTTGTCGTCAGGAACATTGCAGCCCAGCAACGAGAGGACATATGAATGAAGTGGTGAAAGAAAGAAAAAGCAAAGTGCCTAGAGTTAAATCCAATGAAAATACCACTGCAAAATTAGGGCAAAATAAAAATACTGTTAGATGAATAACAATTGAGAAAATTTGTTACCAACAGCAAAAAATAGTTAAAGAAAATTCTTCAGAAGCCGGGCTTGGTGGCGCACTCCTGTGATCCCAGCGCCTGGGAGGCAGAGGCAAGAGACTATGTTTGTAAGACCATCCTGGGCTACAAAGTGAGCTTCAAGCCAGTATGGACTGCATGGCGAGAACTTGTCTCAATTAGACAAAAAAAGAAAGAAAGAAAGAAAATTCTTCAGATGTAGGTAAAAATGAAACAACACTGGAAATCTGAAACATTAGGATAAAGTAGCAAATATGTATGTGATTAAAGATGAAATATAAAATATCTTCAGATTATTTAATAGTTAAGTCACTACTAAAGCCAAAATAATAAGATTATTTTTATTTTTATTTGGTATAGGGTCTTGCTATGCAGCTCAGACTTTTAGTGATTCTCCTGTCTCATCCTCCCTAGCACTGCGATTACAGGCATGCGCCTCCACACCCCATTTCAATATGTGGTACTGGAGATCGAAACAGGGTCCTTGGGTCTGTCAGGCAGGCACTTAGGCTGCTGAGTTATCTCTCCAACCAGGAAAATAATTATAATGTATTATTACATTTAACATATGTGAGAGGGGCCAGGGAGATAGCTCAGTAGAATAAGCACCTGCCTGGCAAGTGCAAGGCCCTGAGTTCAATCCCCGGGACCACAAAAAAATTAAAAAAAATTGTATTCAACTATTGACCAAATGAATAAACTCATCTTTTAAAAAAATAACATATGTGAGAGTAAAATGTATTAATAAGACTGGTAAATTATATCAGTGACAAAATCTTGATTGTAATATTTGTAATATTACCTGCTAGGAAACTTGGGTAAAGGGTACATAGAATCTCTGTGTCACAACTGTATGTGAATCTCCAATTATACCCATAAAAATCAACTTTAAAAACATTAGGGCCAGGGAGATAGCTCAGCAGCCTAAGTGCTTGCCTGGCAAATGTAAGGTCCTGAGTTTGATCCCTGGTACAAAAAAATCAACAGATTTATTGACACAAATAGAAGATGTGTTTGAAAATATGGTGAATATCAGTCGCAGCCCCAGGCATGCTGAGCTGGCCACCAAATCTGGGCATGGTGGCGCACACCTGTAATCCCGGCACTAGGGAGGCTGAAAACAGGAGGATCACTGCAAGGCCCAGTGGAAAAATGAGACCCTATACCAAATATATAAAAAAAGAAAGAAAGAAGAAAAATATGGCAAATGTTTACAATTTAAAAATTTATTGCAGCATCCCATGCTCCTGGATAGGAAGAACAAACATTGTGAAGATGGCCATACTCCCAAAATTGCTGTATAGATTTAATGCAATCCCTATCAGACTACCACTGACATATCTCACAGACATACAGAAATCATTCCTAAAATTTATCTGGAACCAGAAAAGACCTAGAATAGCAAGGGCA
>NW_004524596.1:5356642-5359039 GCF_000260255.1 Octodon degus | reverse complement strand
ATCCAATAATATAAGGTAGATCCTGAGAGGATAGAAAAACTTTCAAGGTGATGTTATAGAGTCAACAGTTGCGGGTGTCATAGAGTTAGAGGGAGGTGCTCAGGTGTCACAGAGTTAGAGGGAGGGACTCATTTAATCATCAAGCTGAGATTTAAATGACCAGAAACAGCCCATAATGGCCTTAAGGCAAGAGATGGGATGGAGGTTTGCATATGAAGATCCAGAAAAATTCAGTGATCCCTACCTACATAATTCTTGAACTTAATCTCATTATTATCTCTAAGACTTCCACAGTATGGCTTCATTTCCATTCCTCTGATTACTTCCCCCTTTCATCTTACGTGCTGTACTAGCTACCTTCAACAATTAAAAAATTTGCAAATTCAACTTCAATGACCCTACTGCCTTCACTGTTTTTTTTTTTTAATATTTATTTGTTTATTTATTTTGTGTGTGTGTGACCAGCTCAGCCCACCAGGGGGCAGGGCTGGCTGGCATGTGGTGCTGGGGGATTGAACCATGGTCCCTGTGCTTTGCTTAGCTTAGCTTGTTCTAAGTAGGTGCTTTAGACCACTGAGCCATCTCACCTGCCCCGTCTTCACTGTTTATCACCTCCTAGTCTGCATTTTTGTTCTTATCAGAAACAGGTTCCCAAGCCTGACATCCTACACTCCTGAACTTACTCTCCACTAAATCAATTGGCTAAATTCCAATAGTGGCTAAGCTCAACCTACCCAGCTGGTCCTCTTCTCTTCCAGAGCTTCTAGAGGCAGCCTGAGAAAAACAGGCAAGATCTGACTTCCCTCACACTAAAGTCATGGCTACACATTTTGCAAGCATTTAGCATGTCTGTTGCTGCTTCTGTTCTCTCCCAGGTTTGCTCTCTTACCTTTCAAAGCAATGGTCTCACATGCCCCTCTGCCCTCCATTCATCAGTATTGCCCCTTCACCCTCTCCCCAGCCCCTTGATTCTCAGCTGCTGATTTTACCTCACATTTTTGGGATCAGGGTCAATCCTACCAGAACTGAGCTATCTCCCCGGCCCCAGAATATTTACCTTTCCAAAAGTCTATAAAGCACTTGCAGTTACAACATCAACTTTCCTGTTTCAGAAATTGTATTTGCTCTACTCTCCTGCTCCCTGACTTAGATGCACCACTCTTGGAATTACATTCTCTTTATTTTGAAATATCAATCTCTCCTTTTCTGGAACATTCTCATTAGTACATCAACATACTCTAGAATGTTCCATGTTGAATAACATAGCCACCCAACTAATCCTTCAAAATCTTGCCTCTCTTCACAAATTTCTTGAAAGTTATTTCTAAAGATAGTCCTCACTTTCCCATTTTGCCTTCCACTTCTTCTCATGGGCTTTGGTTCTCACCAAACTCTGCACGTACTCCTTCCAATGTCCCATGGGACCTCCACGAGGTCGAATGTGACTGCCCTTTCATTATCCACTTAGGCTTTCATTCCTTGGAAGGCATTCTCTTGATATTCCTGTCCACTTCTTGCTATTCTCTCTCTTCCCACCCAGTCCTATTCCTTCTCCCTGACTACTCTTCCATCTCCTCTGCTGTTACTCCCTTCTTTGGTTTCCCTCTTGGTTGATGTAGTTAGCACTCATTCATGGACCTTTTCTTCTCTAGTTTACTTTTCTCCTTGGTCACAGCATTGATTCTTGAGGTTTTCTCTTTATTTATCTTTTATGTGTGAGGCTCTTGGATACAGGACCACTAGGTTTCTGACCCCACCGTTAGATGTTTGCATTGTGCTTGGTACTCTTTACTGCACGAGTAAGTATTTAGCCTATTTACCAAATTAGGATCTGCCTTGAGTCCTTACTTCAGAAACTCAGTTTTTAAAAAATAAACATTATTATTTAAAAAAAATTTCTTATGCTAAATTATCTTATAATTTTATCCTAGGAATGGTGTTTTCCTAACACATATCATCAAATGCATTGCTATTTTTTTTTTTTTTTAGTTTCGAGCCTCTTGGTTCTAAATTTAAAAGCAAACTTGAGTCAAGCAGTGTACAGATTCTTCATGTGTGACCCCCCTTCCCTTTTGCTCTAAATTTGTAGTTGGAAACACCTTAAAAGGGGAAATAACTCCCTTTTTGGCAAATTGAAGCGAAGTGTAAACTGCTTCTATGGTATCTTGAAAAAATTTACATTTCCCATCACTGTATTTCATGATTCAGATGGGGCGCTTAAGAGAAAGTGGAGAGAACCAGTCCTAGCCCAGGTCCTGGAGACTCAGTCCTAGCCCAGGTCTAGTGAGTGTGTGGAGAGCTTCCTGCTACGCTGCATCGGCGGGACCAGTCCCAGCCCAGGCGCAGCGTGGGCCGGACCCTCTCCGACCCTCTTGGGCCGTCCCCCAACACTCCGCC
>NW_004524596.1:5315383-5337527 GCF_000260255.1 Octodon degus | reverse complement strand
TTTCATGTCCATTAAGATTTGTTTTATATAGTCGGGTGCTCCCGTGTTTGGTGCATACATATTTATGAGTGTTACCTCTTCCTCTTGACTTTTTCCCCTAACCAGTATATAGTGGTCTTCTTTATTCTGCTTGATCATTGTTGGTTTGCAGTTGAGACTGTCTGAGGATAGGATTGCTACCCCTGATTTTTTCTGAGATGCTGGGGCATGTAATATTGTGTTCCCTCCTTTGACTTTCAGCCTATGAATGTCTTTATGAGTTAAATGTGTTTCTTGTATACAGCATATTGTTAGATTTTGTTTCCCAATCCACTATGCCATTCTATTTCTCTTAATTGGTGAATTGAGTCCATTTACATGGATGGTTAGAAGTGAGATGTAATGACTTACGGTTGCCATGTTATTTACCTGTTATCATTTACTCCTTTTTCTCCTGTGCTTAACTGTTTACCCTATTTAGTTGGTTGCTTTTGTTCTTATTCGTGGAGTTCTGATCATTTTGGTCCCTCTCTAGAACATCTTTCAGTAGCCTGTGTAAGGTTGGCTTTGTCATCGCGAAATTCTTTAGCTGTTCTTTGTCATGGAAGTATTTCACTTCTCCATCAAACTTGAAAAAGAGTTCTTCATGGTATAGTAGTCTGGGCTGGAATTTGTTTTCATAGAGGACCTAAAGTACTCTGCTCCTTGGTGTTCTTGCCTTCATGGTTTGTGAAGAGAAGTCGGCCGTAATTCT
Organism: Octodon degus; assembly: GCF_000260255.1. Taxonomy (NCBI): domain Eukaryota; kingdom Metazoa; phylum Chordata; class Mammalia; order Rodentia; family Octodontidae; genus Octodon; species Octodon degus. The sequence goes on along the minus strand of NW_004524596.1, from coordinate 5,336,794 downwards.
GATGGGTTTTCCTTTGAATGTGATCTGCTTCTTTTCTCTAGCGGCTTTCAGTGGATTATTCTTGTGCTGAATTTCTAGGATCTTGACTATTATACGTCTCGGTGTGTTTTTCATTGGGTTGAAGTTACTTGGTGTTCTGTATGCTTCAGTTACCTGAATGTCACATTGTTTCCTCATATTTGGGAAATTTTCTGCTATTACTTCTGCCCATATTTTTTTAATGTCATTTGTATTGACTCTTTACTTCTCATTGATGCCTGTTAGTCTCACATTGTTCATCTTTGCATCGTCTTGCAGGGGATGGATTATTCTTTCCTGCATCCTCGTTGTTTTTAAGAGATCCTGTCTTACCTTTTTACTAGCTGCACCAGCATCTTCAAGATCTGGAACTGTGTCTTCACATTCACTTAAATGGTTTTGCAAGCTTGTGATTGAAATTTTAATTTCCTCTGTATCTCTTTGACTCTGCTTCATGCGATCTATTTCTTTCCTGTATTGCTCATTCAAGGAATCCATTATTTTTCTAATCTCCTCTAATTTTTTTTATCAATATCTTCTTTAGAAGCAGTTATAAATTTTTTTACTGCAATGTTTTTTTTTTCAGATTGGGTTTCTTCCCTATGTTTCTGTAGTTGCTTCTTTACTTCAGATGCTATGAGTTCTGAGAGTTCTTTTTTTATTTCAGAAAAGAATTGCGCTGTGATTTCCTCTATATCTTTCTGCTGTTGCTAATTTACTATTGGTGCTATTAATTCATGCATTTGAGCCGAGCTGGTGTCCTCCACACTTGTTCTGGGTGGGCACAGGTTTTCCTCCACATGTTTCTGCATTTGATTCTTTAGTGCAGATGTTATTAATTCAAGGATTTCTTTTTTTATTTCCAATCTAAGGTCCTCTTTATCTTTCTGCAGCTGTTTCTTTATTTCGGAAGCCATTGATTCATTGCTTTCAGCTGTGTGATTTCCAATTTGTTCTGTGTTAGTGTCCTCTGCACTTGTTATGGGTGGGCTTGGGTTCTGAGGTTGCATTTTGTTCCTTCTCGTCATTTTGTGTAGCACTGTCTTCTGACCTTTGTTGTAGATCTTCACCTTAGCACGTACTGAAGTTCAGGTGCAGCTCTACAAAGTTTGGACTTATCCAGCTCTGCCTCGCTTGGGTTGGGTTGCTGTGCTCAGCTCCTTCCCACTGCTGCCCTTGAGGGTGAACCTGTTGTGCCCCTGTGGCAAGATGTTCTGCTCCTGGACTAGTTGGGTGGATCTATCCTCTACACTCTCTGCAGGGATTGCAGCTGCAGGGTTATACCCCAGGCATGTATGCCAGGCCTAAGCTGTGCCTGGAGCGGGCAAGGTGGAGTAGAGGGAGAGGAAGCTCTCCCTCATACTCACTGGGTCTGGGCTAGGACTGGGTCTGGGGGTTCCCAGAAAGAGGCAGAAATTCCTACTGGGCAGGTGGGTTGGGGGAGGTGCTGGGGAGTAGTGGGGGGATGTCCCAAGTGGGTGGGAGAGGTTCTCGCCCACACTGCACCTGGGCTGGGACTGGTATTTGGTCCGGCCGGCGCAGGGTAGCAGGAAGCTCTCCCACACACTCACTGAACCTGGGCTAGGACTGGGTCTTGGGGTTCCTGGAATGCGGCAGATATTCCTACTAGGTGGGCGGGGTGGAGGAGGTGCTGTGGAGTGGTCGGGGGCATCCAAAGGGGGTGGGAGAGGGTCTGGCCCACGCTGCACCTGGGCTGGGACTGGTCCTGCCAGTTCAGGGTAGCAGGAAGCTCTCCACACACTCACTGGACCTGGGCTAGGACTGGGTCTCGCAAACTGAATTTTTAGCATGTCTAAGAATGAGCTGGTAAGAACTTTAAAAAAAAATAGATGCTCCATGAAGTTTTGCAGGCTCTGCCAAAGCCAGGTTGCTATTTACTCTCCATCTGTTTGGACAACTGGCTCAGCCTGGAATCCAGTTTCCCACTCCAGAAGATGCTTGACTTGTTTCGCTCACCACCATGTAATTACCACCATTTTTGCTTAGGGACACTCCTGTGGCCAAAGGAGATAAATTCATTCTCCCTCTACCCCTCCAGACTTGCCCTAATTCCATTTGATGTTCTGGAAATTCCTGCAAAAGTATCCATATGTGAACACTGTAAAGACATTTAAGAACAGCTATCATTAAAAGTCCCTGTAGAATTACTAGAAGGTTCTGGAAAGGAAAATAAGGACAGTCTTATGGAAATTAACAAGAAGGAGAGGAGATGTAGAAGTTTTAAAATACTTGCTTGAGGTTCAGGGGTATAATTTGGTGGTAGAGCACTTGCCTAGTCTGCTAAAGGTCCTGTGTTCAATCCCAAGCACCATGAAAATAAATTCTTGTTTTTATGCCATCCTCTGGTAAATGTCTCAGTTATGCCTATCTTCCAATTGCAAGAGTGGGTTGGAAGGGAGAGTGAAAGAGGAGTTTTTAAAAAGTAGGACCAGACAAGATAGGTTTCATTCTCTCAGCGATAACCTAGCTCACCAGTTGAGATTTGTCATTCAAACTTTGTATTTTACAGCCAGCCTGCGATAAGTGATAACCTCTGAGTACATGTAAAGGTGTGTGAAAATATTATAAAATGCTAAAACCCCTTTCTTGCTGCTCTTAAAGACTTTTTCAGAGGCAGGTGCTATAAGGAAAGAGGTTGTTAAACAATGAAAGTCTAAGGGTGATGGTAGTAAATTCCTCCCAGAACAAATAGTACAAAGGTTCATGAGCAAAAAGTAGTGGATCATGATCAACGATGGGTAAAGAAGTGCTAAAGTCATTCGCATTTAAAAGACTAAGGTGGGGGTAGAAGATGGAGGCGGGGGAGTAGGGGTGTTGATTGGGGGTGGGGGAATGACTGTGCATCTGAACTCTTTCCAAGTTCTGATCATCTGGAGAAAAGTATTAAACTACTCTTGAGGCAAAGGGAGATTTGAATATTCATAAACATAACAATTAAAGGAATTTGAAGTGTTGCAAGAGGGTAAGGTTAAAAAAAAGAAGGGTAAGATGAGTTGGAAGTCAGATCTGTTTACAAAGTGATTATGACCATTTAATTTAGAGTGTGTTAAGTACCCCCAAAGAAACTTCAGCAGCAGTTAACAATCTATCTCTATTATCTCATCCTCTCAGCCCTGGGAGCCATCAGTCTACTTTCGGTCTCTGCCTCCATACGCTCACTCTGTTTCACAGTCTTTGACCTCTCTTCTCTCTGGAAATCTAGCACAAAACCTGGACAGACAGGACTCTATTGAGAGACCATTTCACCACTTCATCAGTGTTGATTCCGAACTATTAGAATGAAAAAGGCGGGGGCCTGACCCTTAGCTCAGTTCTTTAAGTGGCTGCTTCAACAAAGCAGTCAGGCTCAGGTTGCTGTGGTTCAATCCCCACAACTCAAGCCAGTCAAACCTGCCCTGAAGGCATTCGGAGCCAAAAAAAGAATGAAAAAGGCATGGATTTGTCCTTTCTCGGTATTTCATAAAAATGGAATTATAAAATACATTGCCTTTTATGATTAGGTCCTTTTACTAGACATATTCATTCATGTCATAGAATGTATCAGTACCTTTTCATGGCATGGTCAAATAATATTGTATTGTGTAGTTATATATCTATTGTGCAGTTGTGTTTACTTACTTTTTGGCTGCTATGAACAATGCTTCTATAAGCATGGATGTACCCATTTTTATGTGCATCTATGTTTTCGCTTCTTTCAGGAATGGGATTTCGGGGTTATACATCAACTCTATATTTAACATTCTGAGGAACCGCTGAACTGTTTTCCAAGGAGACTGCACAAATTTGCATTCCTACCACCAATTAATTGATTTCAATTTCTCCACACCCACATCAATGTTTGCCAGTGTCTTTTAAAGCTATCTGAGTGGATGTAAAATGTTTTTTCATGATGGTTTTGATTTCTTTAGTGATTATTGACCATCTTTTCATGCTTTTATTAACTATTTTTTTCTGTACCTCTACCTCTATACACTCTGTCTGTTTCACAATCTTTGACCTCTCTTCTCTCTGGAAATCTAGCACAAGACCTGGACAGGATAGACAGGACTCTCCTAAGAGGCCACTTCATCCATGTTGATTCTGAACAGTTAAAATGAATAACTTGTTCAATTTCATATCTCATTAATTAAATACTTGGTTCAAATTTATGGAATATGATGTATTTCTTGAATGTCATACTTAAAGTCAAGTAGAAGACACAAATTAAGTCCAAAAGTCTTTGTGAAATAAAAAAGAAATAGGTAAATAGCATAAGAAAAGTATCAAGAGTTTTTTGTTTGTTTTGTTTTGTTTGTGGTACTTTGGATTTAACCAAGTGCCTTCACACTGAGATACAGAGCCACCCTGCCTTTTTTTTCCAATTAACTATATTGAAAATCAATAATTATATAACATATTCAAAATTGTAGACAAATACTGAAATGTGAAAAATGTGAGATGTAGACAGAGTGAATTTTAGAGAAATATTTCTGAAATGAATACAAACATGAGATTAATAATAGATTGCACATTGTAAATAAATTATTCACAAACTTAAATGAATATAATAGTAAAAATTGTCTAAAATAAAAATGAAGGGGCTTCCAGTTAGCTCAGTTGTTTAAGCACCTGCATGGGCAAACCCAGTCAGGCTCGCGGGCAAACCCAATCAGTTCGAACTCCAGCTCCACATGGCACACCACACCTGTCCTTAAGGAAGCCTGAGCCAGCCAAAAAAATAATAAAATAAAATAAAAATGAAGAAGAACGAATTTACCGATCAGCCATATAGTAGTTCACTCTGTGCCAAAATCAAGCAACTTATATCCATATAATTAGAATTCTCAAAGTAAAAAGGGATAGGCAGTAAATATTTAAAGACTTAAAATTTCTGAATTTAGTTAAAATTATAGCACCACATTTCCAAGAAAGATGAACCTTTTGCACAAGAAATATGAATAAAATCATACCAAGATACACAAAAATGAAATTGTCCAAAACTAATTATTAAGAAAAAAATCTTTAAAGCATATACATAAAAAAATATTAGCTATGGAAGAACAAAATTAAATAGCATTTTATTCCACATTAGAAAAAAAGAGAGCAAGTGGGTAAGAAACTAGACTAATTAGTTCAAAGGACTGAAAAACAAAAAGATCTGTCCTCACTGAATTTTATATTTAGCAAATATACCTTTGAGAACTAAAGATAAAGTATTTTACAATTATACAAACTCAAAATATTCTGATACCTCCAGACGTAGCATATAGAAAATAACAAAGACCATAATCCAGAAGGCAAAAGAAATTGCTGTATGGTCCTGGATAAGCAATAAAGAGCTCTCAAAATAGTAGTTATGCAGGGCTATGTAAAATATAATTATATTAGATGAACCCATTTAAAAGGCCATTGAAGGGGCTGGTGAGATGACTCAGTGGTCTAAAGCACCTACTTAGAACAAGCTTAGGAATGCACAGGGACCGCGGTTCAATCCACCAGCACCACATGCCAGCCAGCCCCGCCCCCTGGTGGGCTGAGCTGGCCACACACACACACACACACACACACACACACACACACACACATACACACAAATAAATAAATTTAAAAAATTTAAAAAACCCAAATATAAAAGGCCATTGAAGATTTCCACAAAACAGTATCAAGCTTATGTCAGGTTATATACATTGTGTGTGTGTGTGTGTGTGTATTTGTGTGTGTGTGTATAAGACAAGGAAGAAGTAGTATAAAGTTAATGGAAAATGGAAATATACTTTTTAAAGTTTCCAATACTAGGAGACAATATCATATCAATTCAGAGTACTGACACAGTATTTGAATAGGTTAATATATACAAAAATATTAACTAAGAAAAGGTTTTTATGATAGTAAAGAATTACTAAGAATAAAACATGACATATTTAAATACTGGAATGGCAAGTATATGACCAGCACTTCTAACAGTTTGGGGATAGGATATCGCACAAAGTTCTACTATGTGGTGGACATGGACAGTGTCCATGATGCTTACTGGTGGCCAGGTGTCACTTGTGGGACTGAGCTACTGCTATTTCCTTGACATCCACCCTGTAGACTGGACAGAATCACGACCCATAGGGTGCAGAAGAAGTCCATTTGTAGAGTATGCTGATGGAAATATTCTGCTGCTGTATACAAAAGAATAATTTAAAGACTGCTGTTGCATACCTCTTTTTCTCCTGTGATTAATTGTTTGCCCTATTTGGTTGGCTCTTTCCATTCTCATTCATGGAGTTGTGGTCATTTTGATTCCTCTCTAGAATATCTTTTAGTAGTCTGTGTAGGGTTGGCTTTGTTGTCGTGAAATTCTTAAATTGTTCGTAAGTGAATTCATGGAAGTATTTCGCTTCTCCATTATACTTGAAAGAGAGTTTTTCAGGGTATATCATTCTGGGTTGGAATTTGTTTTCTTGCAAGACTTGTAGTACTTTGCTCCAGGCTCTTCTTGGCTTGATGGTTTGTGAAGAGAAATCTGCCATTATTCTGATGGATTTTCTTTTAAATGTGATCTGTTTCTTTTCTCTAGTGGTTTTTAGTATACTGTTCCTATGCTGAATTTCTGGGATCTTGATTATTATATGTCTAGGTGTGGCTTTCATTGAATTGATGTTATTTGGAGTTCTATATGCTTTGGTTACTGAATGTCAGATTGTTGCCCCCTTTTGGGGAAGTTTTCTAGTATTACTTTTTTTTTTCTTTTTGGCAGAACTCGGGACTGAAGTCAGGCCCTTGCTCTTACCAGGCAAGCGCTTATTCTACTGAGCCATCTCCCTGGCTCCTCTGCTGTTACTTCTGCCCATATTCTTTTTATATCATTTGTATTGACTCCTTCTTTCTCATTGATGCCTATTAGTCTTATGTTGTTCATCTTTGCATTGTCTTGCAAATGTTGAATTATTTTTTCCGGCATCTTTGTTGTTTTCATGAGATCTTTTCTTACCTTTTCACTAGCTGCAATGGTGTCTTCAAGGTCTGAAAGTCTGTTTTCACTTTCATTCAAACAGTTTTGCCAGCTTGTGATTGAAGTTTTAATTTCCTGTACAGCACTTAGAATCTGCTTCATGCATTCTATTTCTTTCCAATATTGCTCATTCAAGAATTTCATCATTTTTCTATTCTCCTGTATTTTTTAAAATCAGTGTCTTCTATAGAAACACTTAGTACTTCTTTCATTATAGTTATCATTTCTTTTTTTACTTTAGAAATTTCTGATCTGATTTCCTCTATACCTTTCTGCAGTTGTTTCTTTACTTCAGACGCTATTATCTCAGAGATTTCAGGTGTGTGATTTCCAATTTCTTCTATGCTAGAGTCTTCTGCATTTGTTCTGGGTGAGCTCAGGGCCTGAGACTGCATTTTACTCCTTCTCTTTGTCATTTTGTATAACACTGCCTTCTAACTTTTGGTGTAGAGCTTTGATAGTTATTGTCTTAGCACCTGGTCCAGAGCTACTAAGTTCAAATTCGTCCAAGTGGTTGTGGCTTGGGTCTGGCTGCTGTGCTCCACTTCTTCCTGCTGCAGCCCTTGGAGGTGAGCCTCTGTGCCACTCTCGCAAGATGTTCTGCTCCTGAATCAGCTGAGTGGGTCTTGCCTCTAGCCGCTCTGCAGAGAGTTCTGCCCCGGGGTTCCACACTGGGCCTGTCTGATGGAGGAAGTTCCACTCACACACCGGGCCTGTGATCTGGCTTGATTGAGGATCTGGTGGTCCCGGGGCGGTCCCACTCACAGTCTGGGCCTGGGCTCTGGGCTGAATCTCCACCCCTTTTTAAAAATCTTTTTTGATACACATTCTCACTCATTTGCTAAGTTATGCAGGCTGGGCTCAAGCTTGTCCTCCTGCTTTAGCCTCCCAGAATTCTAGAATTAGAGGCACACACTACCTTGCCAGTTCTAGACTAGTATCTGCGGCAAGGTGACTGCCTGGATGATGCGTATACTCTCTGAGCCTGCAAGCCATTACTAGAAATCTAGCTCAAGGAAATAATGACACATTTCCGCACAGCTTACGTTCAGAAATGTTTATATATTATACCTTATTATTAAAAAGTAACTCAGGGATGGCGAGATAGCTCAGCAGACTAAGCTCCTGCTTAGGCAAGCACAGAGACTGGGGTTCAATCTCTGGCACCACATGCCGCTCTGGCCCTGTCCCTGGATGCTCTGAGCCAGCAACCGAGTCTGGGCATGGTGATGCTTGCCTGTAATCCTAGCTCGGCGCAGGCTGAAACTTGAAGAATCATTAGAGTCCAATCTGCATAGCAAGACCCTGTCCCAAATACATTAACAAAGAAATGAATGAATGAATGAATGAATGAATGAATGAAAGAAAAAGTAATTCAGAAGGCAGAGCCATATTTCACACTGACTTTTGGATTTAAATTTGATATACTTATACAATAATTATGCATTTATCCAAAGTGATGGACATATATATTTATTTACTATGTAAAAATCATGGGAAATTTAGCACACGGGGACAGGAGACAAGAACTAGGGTCTACTAAAGGTAACTGACTCCCTAGCATACAACCACACTTCTTGCACAGGTACAACCTTGGGGGAAAGGAGGATTAGGAAGAATTCCACTCAGCAGCAGAGACATGCAGAACTTGAGTCTTTCTTGGTTTAGTCTCTGAGTTAAAAAGAAAGCGAAGAAGTCAATTTGAGAAATTGCAATCAGAGACCTGTACCTTATATTGCTTGGGGATCCAAATTATACTACGTAAGTTCAAGAGCATCGCAAGGTAGGAAATTAACAACAGAAAAAAGTCCCTGAGCTAGAAACCTTAGGGCACTTGGCAGACGAAAACGAAGGGCTGTCCCAGGGGAACGAGATGGCCATGTGGATGGCTGAGATCACCAACAGATGAAATTCCCTTAAGATGAGCCATGGTCCACCTTGAAAATCAGTTTCTTCTACTTCATAGACTTTTCTACAAGATTCCTCATTTTCTTTTCTTTTTTTTTTCTGTTTCAAAAATCCAAAAAGAATAAAACTTATTAACACTTTCATCCTTAAATGTTCTTTCCAGGGCTGAGGCGATAGCTCAGTGGTCTAAGGGCCTGCCTGGAAGTGGAAAGACCTGAGTTGGGTCCCTGATACCGCAGATTGTGCTGGCCTCAGAGCTGTGGGCACGCTGTGCAGGCCACAGAAACCAGGTGTGGTAGCGCATGCCTGTAATCCCAGCACTGTGGAGGCTGAGACAGGAGGATCATGAGGAATCTGAACTGTGTGGCAAGACCCTGTATCAAATAAATAAATATTCTTTCTGGCAGCCTGGACATCCTAGCTTCATTAAAGTGTAAATCTGTGACAAGTGTATGTCAGTGAGGATTATTTTTATTTTTTTGTTTATTGGTGGAACCGGGGATTGAACTCAGGCCCTTGCACTTGCCAGGGAAGCACTTATTCCACTGAGCCACCTCCCCTGCCCCCTAAAAAGGCAGAAGGATTTTTTTTTTTTTTTTTTGCTCCGAATGCCTTTAGGGCAGGTTTGGCCGGGCTTGAGTTGTGGGGATCGAACCACAGCAACCTGAGCCTGACTGCTTTGTTGGAGCAGCCACTTAAAGAACTGAGTTAAGGGGCAGGCCCCCAGTGAGGATTATTTTTAAGTGGAACTAAATGGGATCTCTTAATATATTAAATAAGAGCATGCTGAAATTAACCTTCAATAGAGTAACATGTTTTTATTTAATTTTAAAATTTCCCTGTGTTTCCTTCATGGTCACTTTGAGATTTATGAAGTATCCCATTGCCTGTTGTATGTGCTTCTACCATTTATCTTGTTTTTAACCACTGGTATTTGCAAATATATTTCATAGCACTTTGGTTCTGTATTGCCAGTCAGTGTGTCTGTGGTTCACTCCTCTGTCCTAGCCACTCAGCTTTTTACTGGACCCATCTACATTCTCAGTTTCTGTCTAGTGCTTACAAATGCTGTACATCCTTTAGGTATTACAATGTGTCCTGCTTTAACAGCTATTACCTTTTCTTTTAAAGAAGTTAATACCATTTTCCTGAAAAAAATGTAGTCTTATAATTGAAAAAAATGTAGTTTTATTATTATTGTGCTGGAAGTATTACTGAAAAGTGGGAACATCCAAATGATGCTCAGGTTTTGGAGGTGGATTTATTTTATGGGCACTGATCGGGATCATGCCAAGAATATCAGGCCCCGATCTCTGGTGGTCAAGGGCTTCTATGGGATAAGCAAGCAGGAAGTACAGAGGCAGAATGGCTCGTCAACCAGCGACGGCTTTATACAATGTGCATCATAATGACCAGCTGCACATCACGGTGACCAGCTGTTTCTAAGACACAGGAGCAACCGGAACTGGGACAGGAACTATTACCTAGGCAATGAAGAGACTGAAGTGTACTGGCTACATTTTCTGTTGCATTACTACTACTTTTGAGCTTTTCTCTTCTAGGTGTCTGCTGATTTGAACTTCAGAGACAGTGTAATGCATTTTCATGGAAAGTCAACTTTTTTTTCAAGATTTCTCACCGCTTTATAAACTCCTCTGGGTAAGTAATCTTGCTTTTGTTCTTTCATACAATTTTACTTTGAGTTTTAGTTTAAGCTTGGGAGTGGTGTCCTCTACAGTAGCAGGCCTTGAGATTTCAATAAGGATGAGTTATGAGAAACAGACAAACCACGTCTGATGCAAAAGTGTTTTAGGTCCTGGAATATAAAAGACCCAGGAAAGCCATAAAGTTGCTTTTAAATAGTGGGATACTGGGAATTAGGAAGGATACAAAAGGAAGAAGCCCTAGCTTACATACGCAGGAAAAAATGTGGGAACCCTACAGCAACCGGATGGAGAGAACTACAGATGAGAAGCTCCTTGTCGGGAGGGTTTGAAGAAACAGGGACCTCCCAAGGCTGTGTGTGCTTTCTCTTAGACGGCAGAATGTATATTCGATAGCAGGAATAAAGACAAATGTGTGCATTATTATATACACAGTCCACTTAAAATTTAATTGATTCAATCATGAAATGAAGATTGGAAATAGGATGCCATTATATTTTATGCCCGTTTTTGTCCCTGATCCTTAGGAGAAGAGATGTTCTGTGATGTCTCTCATTGTTTTTTTATGATTTAAATGTCTTCAGCCTTGAGGTATCATGTGTGAGAAATATAAAGCAGCAAGTAGCTTTTATTTTTTCTCTTTACCCTTTGGAGCAGTCATTAAGGTATAATGGTCTCTTGTTTCCAAGAAATATAAAAGTCATCTATGATATATTATTAAAATACACATAGATACAGCTGGTTCTTTGCTTTAGTTAACTCCTAAAGAAACTTACTGCTTCTAAACTATAGAAAGTTTCTTTTAGGAAAAGGAATCTTTATTGAAAGAAAACAAGACAATTAACATTGCAAAGCCCTGATTCGATGTCCGTTGGCCCGCACCTCCACAGTGGGGCACTATTGAGTTTTCCAAGCTGTCTTTTCCACAGACAGAAAAGAAACCTTGAGGCAAATGATCACCTAAAAGGCAGTGTTTCGATGTTTCCTAAACAAATATGTGTCTTTATTCAAACAAAAATAACAAGTCCCCACTAAAGCCCTTTGCAGATATTTGAACAATCTGATTCCCAAAATTGCCACCGTCTCCTATTGAATGCTGTGCTTTGGGCTCGAGTGCTTTGGAACTGTGAACAAACAGAGACATTTTAAAATCTGTGAGTGGTGCACAAGATGAGAAATTCCCTGTGAGGCTTTGCACTTGTGAATTCAGAAAGAGTTATTTGAGACATTAGCTGATGTTTAGGTAACCTTAAGTCTTTAAAGTCCAAGCAATGAATAGTTCTTTCAATATAGTGCTTTGCCACGCATAGCGGTGGAAGACTGTAATCTCAGCACGCAGGAGGCTGAGGCAGGAGGATTGCCACAAATTTGAGGCCAGCCTGGGCTACACGGTGGTTCCAGGCCAGCCGGACCCACATAACGAGACCCTGTCTCAACAAAACCAAACAGAAACAATGAAATAAGTACGGTCCTTTGCACCAAGGATAGCTTGAGATGGTGTGATATATAATAACCATGAGTTCAAGTAATTTGGAGCAGATGGCAAGTTGGGTTGTTTGGCATTGTGCATGTAGAGAAAAAGACTAGCTTATTGGTGCTATAGCCTCTTAAAATTGTTCTTTTGTCATAGTTAATGAATTTATAAATATTATGAATTTTACATTCAGGCATGTACTTTTCTACTTACATCTGTTTTCTTTAAGATAAAATACCTTTTCCGTAAGAGAGCATTTTTTGGGAAGAAAGGGGGAGGTGAATATATTATGTGAAACATGTTTTCTTTTGCACACGTTTCTTCAGAGAAGGAAGATGTGCACTCCAGCTGCCTCTGTACTTGCTGGAAAATTACCCACCTGGTGGTGAATCCATCTTTACTCATTGGCAAAATCTTCCATGTGATGCTGAACACATTGGAGGAATATACGGCACCTTCAGTTAGGAGGAAGGAACAAGCAAAAATTCACCATCTTGAGAGAGGGTGTGTGCAGATTTCTTAAGTCCCTTTCCCAGGATATAAAATATCACATGAACATATCCTCATTCGTATGACACATAGTGGCTCTAAGAGGTAAGAAGGGAAGGTCAAAGTGTGACTCAGCTGACCAATGAAATCTTCAGTGGCTCAAGGGAGCAGGCAAGTTTCATGAGTAGAACTAACAGAATCTGCTCTGGTTAGTTTATGCACAACCTGGGGGGCTGAGGAGACAGCCCAGTAGTCTCAGTGCCTGCCTGGCAAGGAAAAGGACCCAGGTTCAATCCCTAGTACCATGTGTCCCCCAGAAGTCCTAGTGGCCCCAGGTGTTGTCCCAGCCAGTGAAACCGAGCAATGTAGCAAGACTGTGTCAATCAGTTCATCCATTCATCCATCCATCAATCTAAAAGTAAAAAATTAAGCATGACCCAGGCTTTTTAGAGGGTATTGGGAGATCTGAAGGGCCAGGAACTAGTCCTTAGCCAAATACTCTCACAGAAAGCCAGAGCTGCTGCTTCTCCATCAGCATGACCCTCCAACAGCATGACCTGGGGGGCTGGGGAGACAATGCAGTGGTATGACCTCGCTGTATGAACTCTGGCTAACAACATTCTGTCTGGCTCCTGGAAGTTGTGCCACTTCTCCACTCAAAGAGCCCAGCACCTCTTGCATCTTCCTTGAGCTAGTAGAATAACTCATTTTCTTTGTTGTCCTCTTGTGAGCTGAAATGACCTACGAGCACATCTGCTTGGTATAGCCACGTACCTGCCTCCGTGCCGCAAGTCTGTCTGGGAAATTTAGATCTGACTTCACCTTAGGGAAGAGAGCATTGAATTCAAGAGTTCCTGTAAAGATAGAAAGGATATTCAGCAAATAATGAGCGACCATGAATATAACAGAAGCCCTCTCCAATCTAAACAGAACAAAATTATCTAAATAAGGTGAAAGGGAAACTAGCCAAATAAAACAAAGTAAGAAAGTCATTCTTAAGGAATATTAAGCCATTCAAAGCTGATGGAAAAAAAACACATTTGCTGTAATTTTAGGGATTGCTACTTGTGCTGGGGATGCAGTAATGGTTAATGTTTACCGAGAACTGTGGGAAACCCTTTCTATGTATCATCTTGCAGAGTCTTTATGCCAATTAGCCTGTAGTTATTCTTTCTATTCTAAATTTAGAGAACCTCTGCCAAGGTCATATAGCTGAACTGCCCTCAAACCTAGTTCACCTGACCTCATGTAATCTCGACTACCACACCAACATCCCCCAGTGCAGCCCGAGAACATTCGCTGTATGTGATCAGTTCACTCTTGTGTGTTCTTGCACTAAGATAACGTGGATAAAAGTACAGTGTGACAAGTAGTGTTTATTTGTTTATTGAACTCAGGCCCTTGTGCTTGCCAGGGTAGCGCTTATTCTACCCTGAGCCATCTCCCTGGCCCCAAGTAGTGCTACTGATATTTGCAAGCTATTATTATTATTATTATTATTATTATTATTATTATTTTCATTTTATGTATTTGGTACAGACTCTCACTACACAGCTCAGACTCACAGTGATCCTCCTGCTTTTAGCCTCCCCAGCACTGGGATTACAGATGTATGCCATGCCTGGACTCAGTCTCCAGCTCAGCATGCCCTGGGGGTGGGGCTGGCACGGCACGCAGGACCAGGTATCAAACCCTGGTCCCTGAGCTTGCCAAAGCAGGCACTTAGTCCACTGAGCTATCTTGCCAGCATGAGTATTTTAAAGGCTTTTATTTAAATAAGCTTTTATTTTATTTTAAGCATGAGTATTTCATTTTATTTATTTATTTATTTATTTATTTATTTTTGCAGTACCAGGGATTGAACTCAGGACCCTGCGCTTGCCAGGCAGGAGCTTATTCTACTGAGCTATCTCCCCAGCCCAAGGATGAGTATTTTATAGGCTGAGTGCTAAGCCTTTTCTAGCAGAACACTTCCGTGCATGTATGCACAGTCCTCTCCTTTTCGGTCTCAACCCTTTGCCTGGCATAGCTTTGGTGAGAAGAAACTCAACCATATTTGCTGTGCTCTGTATCTGTTGAAATTCCCTTCTGATGTGAGGTACATATTAAGCCCCAGCTCCTCCCAGAATCCTTTCTGGTCCTCCCAGTTTTGACAGATTATAGGGAAATAGGATACTTAGAGATATGAGAGACTTCCAAAGACACCTGGCTACCAATAGGACCAAGGCTATCCTGGAAAGAGGGACACAGGGCATCTGATGCCTGAACCTAAGGCCAGTGACCTCCAGGGAAAGCTCTTCAAATGAGGAGTGCTCCAAGTTCCTTTCCCACTGGCCTTGAGAGGTAATGTGCCATCACAGGTACCTATTTCCCCTCTGGAATGTCCTGGGATCAAACACAGTGCCGTAAGCCATTGTCCTAGCCCAGGACAGTGACAGGCAATACACAGTTTCTGCATTCATGTTCCTAGGCTTGAATGGTTTGTGATTACAGCCTGTCCATTGTAGTTCTGTGCTCTTCGTGCCTGAGCATCAGGGAGCTGTTCTCACAGGATATTATGTGCATTTGCCAACCAGCACTAATTTAATGGGTAGAAAGAAGGCCAGGGTTAGTCCTCTGAGTACTTAAAAGTTGAAATGCTAGCACTTTTAAAGGATTAAGGCCACTTTTTAATAATCCTAACTAGAATTTTTCTAGAATTAATATCAAGCTTCTCTGTCTGTTGTTTTCATACCACGTTTCATTCTTTTCTTTGAAGTGCAAGCTGCCCATCTGTCTGCAGCCCAAGAAATTCCTCAATGTCTGCGATCTTGGGACTCTTACCTGAAGTGGCTTTGATATGACATTGACAGGTTTCTTCTGCACTCTGGTCACTTGAACCTAAGATCAACTTATTTGGATCTTCCTTCTTTCTCACCCATGAGGTCTGTTTTTTCTCATTTTGAAAAAGATTCCACTTAGTGAACAACAAAAGGCAGCCCGCCAGGCCTGGCTTCTCCTAGTCACCAAGGAGTTGTGTATGAAGTCACACTGCGTTCTTTGTGTTTTGTTTCTTCCCCTTTCATCCTCTTCTATCAATGTCCCTCATTCCTGTCCGTGCGTCGCTCTGGGGCCATGGGGCGTGTTATAGTCAGGTTTCAGGCTTTAGTTGTGTGCATTGCTTTGAAGGCACATTGCCTTTGAGAAAGAGCACGTGATCTTTTCCTTTTAGTTTTCTGATTTATTTGAAGTTCACTTAGGTTTGTTACTTAATATTTTATCATAAAAATAAAATGCCTTTCATGGGCAAATATTTGGAAAATATAGAAGAGCACTGAAAACAAAATAAAATTATTTGTATTTCCCTTAAAGGATTCTATTTTGTGTGTGTGTGTGTGTGTGTGTGTGTGTGTACGTGTACGTGTACATGGTATGAAGTCCTAGTAACACACTTTGCACTGCTCCTTGAGTGTGTACCCTTGTCTTTGGAGGTCGAAGAAGCTGAGCACATACAGAAGTCTCCTTTTGCATTCTGTTTCCATATAGTGTGCATACTTTCATGGGGAAGTATCAGTTGGTTTTGTTTCTCTTCATGCTTCCTTTTAGCTCTGTAACTTTTCTCCGGATGCATCTAGTACCAAGGCCCACTCCCACAAGGGGGGCTGAACCACAGAATGAAGGCTACAGTCTCCTTATGTTATTTTATTTTTTGTGTATTTAGTACAGGGTCTACAGGCTCTCACTACACAGACCTGACTCGTAGTGATCCTCCTGTTTTCAGCCTCCCAAGCACTGGGATTACAGACATGTGCCACCACGCCCAGTCTCCAGTGCCATCTCAGTGTGCCCTAGGGGGCGGGGCCGTCACAGCATGCCGGGGATCGAACCCTGGTCACTGTGTCTGCCTAAGTAGGTGCTTTAATCACCTGAGCTATCTGGTTGGCCTACAATCTCTTTATTTTTAACCAATATCTTTTCCCTTTCTACCACAAATACATGGAAATATGACCAAAATTATATTAGGAAATACAACAAAAACAATATCCCAAGTACAACAATAGCAATATCATTTCTTTTTTTATTTTAGGGAAGGGTCTACAGGGTGATCAGGGTCTCACTACTAGATCGGACTCCTAGTAATCTGCCTGTTTACAGCCCCCCAAGAGCTGGGATTATAGGTGCACACCACCATGCCCAGGCTCAAGTTTCAGTGTGCCCTGGGGTTGGGGCATGCAGGGCAGGCCCAGGGATGGAACCCCTGGCCCCTGCATCTACTTGCAGGTGCTTTAATCCGCTGAGCTATTTGACCAGCCCTAATATCAAAAATTATCAAGTAATAAACTTGACAAAAAGAAATGGGCAGTATGAAATTATGTAGGGTGAGCAGTGAGTACAGAAACAGATGTGGAGACATGCCTTGGTCTGGAGTGATAGAAAGACATCGTGTCAGAGATGCAAGTCCTCCCTAAGTGACAGGGCTGGAGATTTGGCTCAGAGGTAGAATGCTTGCCTAACAAGTTGCAAGCCCTGGGTTTGGTCCTTGGGCACTGAAAACAAAAAACAAACCTCCCCTAAAGAACAAATCCACCAAAAAAAAATACAGTAAAATCAAAAATCCCATCAAGATTATTTGTGGAACTTGTCTGGATGATCCTAAAGATGAAATAGAATAAACATGCAGGAATATTTAGGAAATTTTGACTTAGCGGGTATGAGAGAGAGTTTAGTCTACCACCAACCAATACTATTATGGAGCTGTGTATGCAAGGGTGATGTGGGGGTCAAAAACAAAATCAGTGAAACAGATTAGAGATTAAACTGTAAAACATGAAAATTTTGTTTCCCCAGATTTACTGCAAAAATGTCTCCATTTAAAAAATTATTTAAATCTTGTTTTTATTTATTTGGTACAGGGTCTCATTACACAGCTTGGACTCAGAGTGAGTCCTGTCTCAGCCTCCCCAGTGCTGGGATTGAAGTTGGGCACCACCACACCTGGTTTTGGTAGCTGGCATGGTGTGAAGTAAGGGGTATCAAACCTGGTTCCTTGTGCTTGCCAGGCAGGTGATTAACCAGTGAGCTATCTCCCCAGCCAATATATCTATTTTTTAAAATGAAGTCCTATTTGTCTTGATCAGCCCCCTTTTAAGCTTCAAAATCATCACCTAAAAGTACAACAGTGTTACAGAAGCCTCTGGCTTAAAGGTTTCCGTTTATGCTTTGGAATTAAATCCAATTCCTCCCCTGAGTGGCTGGCCCAGTCCTGCAGCTCCCCTCACCTCCCAGCGTGCCACCTCATGCTCAGAGGTCTCCACCGCACGCATGCTTCGCCTTCCCCTGCGGAGCCGTAGCCCTTCCCGCCGAGCCCTTCCATGAGCGACTCTTTCCAAAGACACTCGCAACCATGATTTCTTGGGAGGCTGGTTCAATCTCATTCTTTGCACTCCGGTTTCAGTTAAATGGGATGTCCTTCAAACGGCTCGCAAGAAGGTTTCCCACATGCCCAACCCCGTTGTTCGCTGTCTGCGTTGCTTTTGCTTCCTTCATAGCGCTTGGCAAATTGTGATCATCCATTTGCCTGTGTGTTCTAGTCCACCATACTTTAGACTCCAAAACAGCAGGACTGTATTTTGTTCTTCCCTAACCCTCCAGCGTCTCACACTGAATCTCACACCGTAGGCAATCATCCGTATTCATGCAATGAGAGAGTATCGCATATTGGAAGGGAGCGTTTCAAGTCAGGGGTGCAGCAATATTATTGAATAAATGATATTTGAGCAACAGGCTAGCTTTTTAGAACAAAGATAAACATAATGCCTTATCTTTTAACCCAAAAAATAAATATGAGGATCAAAGTTTTAATTTAAATTTCTTTTTCTTTTTCACTTACGTATTTGGTACAGGGTCTCACTACACAGCTTGGGCTCATAGCGACCCTCCTATTTTTAGCCTCCCCAGTTTAATTTAAATTTCAAAGCCATAGCATTTTCTTTCCACCCTCCAGTCTTACTGAGGTAAGACTGACAAAAAATTGTGTATATTCAAGTGTATTTTTTTTTCTTTTTCTTTTCTTTTCTTTTCTTTTCTTTTCTTTTCTTTTCTTTTCTTTCTTTCTTTCTTTTTTTTTTTTTGTACTGGGGATTGAACTCAGGACCTTGCACTTACCAGGCAAGTGCTTATTCTACTGAGCCATCTCCCCGGCCCTAGCTATCTCCCCAGCCCTCAAGATGTACAATGTTATGACGATACACATACACAGTGTGTATTGATTACCATAATTAACACTTAACAATGTGATGGTTTAGGCCTAAAATGTGTATTGAAGATGATTGGGTCGTAGGGGTGCCTTACTCACCCTTGGATTCATCCAGGCACGAGTCCAGTAACTGAGTGTGCTGTCAGGAGGAGAAGCCTGAGAGGAGCCGGCCCACTGGGGGCGTGGCCTGCGGGGTGCCTTCCTGTCCCAGCTCCGCCCTTCTCTCCCCCTGCTGGGGGTTGAGCACCTTTGCCTTTGCCCAGCCTCTCTGCCACCTGGTTTCTGTGTTGGAGCCAGCTGATTGTGGACTGATACTGTGAACCGAAATAAACTCAATTTTAAGTTTCAGGTGTTGGGTGTTTTGTCCTAGAGATTACCATTGTGTGCGTGTGTGTGTGTGTGTGTGTGTGTGTGTGTGTGTGTGTATGTGACGGAGAGAAAGAGAGTAAGCGAGAGAGAGAGAGAGAGAGAGAGAGAGAGAGAGAGAGAGACAGACAGACAGACAGACAGACAGACAGACAGACACAGAGACAGTTTTAAGATCTACTCTCAGCAAATTTCAAGTAAGCAATACTATATAAGACTGCAATCGCTACGCTATGTATCACATACTCAAATCTACTTCTCTTGCACGTGGAAGTCTGCATCCTCTGATGAGTGCCCCCCATGTTCCCTGGCCCCTGCCAACCACCATTCTCCTCCCTGACGCTATGAGTCTGACTCTCCTAGGCTCCACATATAAGTGAGACTGTAAAATATTTGGCTTTGTGGGTCTGACTTAGTTCTCTTAACATAATGTCCTCTAAGCTCACCTTTGCTGTCATAAATTGTAGTGTTTCCTTCTTTTTATGGCTATATAATATTTCATTATATATTATCACAGTTAAAAATCTACTCACCCACCAGGGCTCTTTTAGTGTGTAGCTATAGCTAGCCGTTGTGAATAATACTGGAGTGAACACAGGGGTGCAGACATTTCTTCAAGGCAGTGGATTCATTCCCTTTGAATATATATGAGAAGTGAGATAAATTACAAGCTACCTCTAGTTTTAAGATTTTTTTTAGTGTATTTGGTACAGGGTCTCACTACACAGCTTGGACTTGCAGTGATCCTCCTGTTTTCAGCATCGCCAGAACTCGGATTATAAGCATGCACCACCATGCCCAGTCTCGGTGGGTGGCTCAGCGTGTCCGGGGCCAGGGCCGACATGGCATGTGGTGCCGGGGATTGAACCCTGGTTCCTATACTTGCCTAAGCAGGCAGGCACTTAGTCCACCGAGCTATCTGGCCAGCCCTTAGTTGTAAGTTTTGAGGACTCTTCGTCTGTTTGCCATAATGGCGTATCAATTTTCATTCCTGCTAACAGTATACAGGGCTTCCCTTTCTCTGCAACCTGGCAAGCAATTATTTCTTGTCTTTTTCCTAATAGCCACCCTCATAATGTATCAACCATTACAGAAACCATAACACTTTCTAAAGGAAACATAAATGAATATTTTTCTATATCTTATGACCGAATGTATGAGTACAACATTATGCATTCTTGGTGACAGCTAAGAAATTGTTTTTGCCTTATGTTAAAATCTATTTTCACACGGATCATATAGAGCCCGACTGCCATAAGCAGCATTATTGTCCCTCATCTGTCAGTGTAAGCTGTTGTAATGGAGACAATGACTTGAGAAAAAAATATGAGATTAATTTGCTCCTACAAAATGGTGTCAAGTTAAGAAATTTAAAACTGATTGGGTGATCTGCAAACTCAACCTGCTCTTTCCATCCCCCAGCGAATGAGAGCAGGAAGGACAAAGGCAAGCACAGCAGCTCTTGCATCTTATGACCAGCCTGGGAGCCAGTCACATAGACATGGGGGCTCTTTTGTTCATGTCCCACCTACTGGAGCGTGGCCATGCCTCGTTACAGAGCCCTGGGATATGGGATATTTGAATAGTCTTCTTTGAGCTTCAGTTCAGAAGTTCCCTTGTTAAAAGATAGGGTGTACCATTATTAATGCACAATTTGAAGCTCCTGCCCCAGGGAGTCAGCTGAATCCCATACCATTGACCTTTTTATTTTCTTCTTATGTTAATTTTTCTTTGGAGAGAGATAGTTCAGATTGGCCTTGAATTCAGTACGTAGCTAGTCCAGGCTGGCTTTGAATTCATGACCATCTTCCTGCCTCAGCCTCCAGAGTGTTGGGATTATAGGCCTGTGCCACCACGCCCAGTTTCTTATAATAATTTAAGAGATAATTCCATCTAGAGTTTTTCTTTTTGAAACTCAAGATTCAAATTCATTGCGAGGTTTTCACTTTACCTTACCGGGATCATGTTCCCTAGTCTTTGCAAAACTTTCCTCACTTCACCTTGTGCTGGGAAGCCCATGACCCTTGTGTTATGGATTGATTGAGAGCCCAACCATGTGCCTGGGCATAATCTGTGTTACACCAGCAATTGTCAAAAAATAACCCTTTCTCTCTTCCAGAGTCATGCCCACCTATCACCTGACCGTATAGAGAGGGAGTCGGAACTTTTTTCTTTTTTCAAAATATTTATTTATTTTTATTTATTACATTTATTTATTGTGTGTGTGTGTGGCCAGCTCAGCCCACCAGGGGGCGGG
>NW_004524596.1:5284802-5315283 GCF_000260255.1 Octodon degus | reverse complement strand
TGCTTTGCCAAGCTTGTTTCAAGTAGGTGCTTTAGACCACTGAGCCATCTCTCCAGCCCGGAACTTTTTTTTTTAAACGGCCAGATAGCAATCACGTCAGGGGGCCACTCATGGTCTTAGTTTCATATTTTGCTCTGCTTTTCAATGCTGCATAATGTATGAAAGCTGCTGTCAGTTTTCAGACTGTACAAAAGCAGTCTGCTGGGGTCGATTCAGTGCATATGCCATGGCCTGCTATTTCTGTCACAGAGCAACGAGGGGTTAATGTGCGTCTGGATAATTTTCTTGAACAGCAGGGAAGCGGACTCTGTAGCACTCTTGCACCAGATGGTGTGTGTCAAAGAAACACAAGGAACTTCTTGCTATATTTAGGCAGTGACAACAACTCTGTGACCTTGGTATAGAAATGTTTGTCCCAACACATTGAATAGAGTGGGCAAAAATATATTGCCAATACCTTAAAGCTTTATACCCTGTTTATGTCGTGTCACTAGGGTGAAGGTTAAGGCCTGTTATGTATATATCATGCCTTTCGTAATATAAACACCAATAAGCTCTCTTTACCTTTCTTTGGAGAATGTCAAGGACCCCATAGCTCAGACAAAATGTAGCTTAGGGATGGTTTCTCACTCTTAAATTAAAAATACATGCAGAGTGCATTACTTTTGAATTCTGACTAAATCATTCGCTGTATAATGAACTGGTAAATAGGTACTGATCACCTAATACCAGGCACTGTACTAGCCTCTGGGAATGCATCAGTTAATAAAACAAAGTCCCCACAGTCCAGCAGGGGGAGCTCATATTCCAGAGGAGAGACAGACAATGAGCATCTATATTTAAATAGCTGATAAGTGCTATGGAGAAAGAGCCGAGTAAAAAAAGTGGATAATATGTGAAGGGACTATGGTAGTGTGGTAGGACGATCTCTAAAAGGAAGTGAGAGTTGAACAGAGTCAAAGATACAATGAGAGGACAAGCCAGGTGGCAGATGGCCAGAGGACACCGTATCTAGGGGACAGTGCTTAAATGCCTCCAGGAAGGAGAGTCCATGATCAGGAACCGGCCATACTGGCTGGGCTGGAGAAAGGGGGGCGCAGTCAGAAGATGTGGGGCTTTGTGTGTCAGGATTTGGGGTTTTATTCTGAGTGAGCCAGGTAGTGAAGAAGGGTGTGAGTTGATCTAGGAAACCATTCTAGTCGCTGTGCAATAAGAGCAGGGTAGGGGCCGGGGAGATGGCTCGGTAGAATGAGCGCTTCCCTGGCAAGCGCAAGGGCCTGAGTTCAATCCCTGGTTCCAGAAAAAAAAAAAAGAGTAGGGTAGAATTGGGGAGTGCGGGGGAGGGACACTTGTGCATAGGAACATGACGGGGTTGGTGGGGTAGGAAGAGGAAATGAGCGGTCTCTGCGTAGCTCAGCACGGGTCTGCCTTTAACTGTGTACATTTCCTAAGCCTAGAGGGATCCGAACATCACCCAACTTCCTGTTCCAGAATAGGGGTTGTTAGCCAAGGCTTCTTACAATGGAAAACACCGTCTAATTAAACTAGGATTTATTATAGGTTTACTTTTATATCTCAAAATCTAAACAGAGTCATGTTATTATTATTAATAAAGAGACCTGGCTATGAATTAAGATGACTTCACGAAGCAGCTTGTCCTTCAATATGGAAGAACAGACAGGACTCTATTTAGAGCTAAGTTATGCAGAACACTCATCTTTCAGCAATGGCTTGACTTTCAGTACTCTACTTACGTCACCGGCTTGCCCTGTTGTGATAGGAATGACCACAAGCAAATGTAATTGCATGCCTAACAAAGCACGGTAACAACTGCACATAAACAAAGCTAAGCTCCCAGGGGATTCACAACTAATTGGTGGGGATGCCAAGCGAGTGATGGATTTCAGTATTTAAAACTTAGCCCACTGAAGCGCTGGGGGCACCACAGTAAGCGAGACACCCTCGACCACCTCCAAGCCAACACGCCATGGATGCACAGCGAGTGAAGCTTGTCACTGTGTCATCTGCCTTCCTGTGTCTCTGTCTCTCTTAGAGGTGCACTGCCTCCCAACTCCACCTACCACTGATTTTTGAGAATTAGCTTCTCTTAAAACACAGAAGGATATTTTTGCCAAGGACAGTAGGTCTTGTTGCTAAGATCATCTTTTTTTTTGGCGGAATCGAGGATTGAACTCAGGCCCTTGCGCTTGCCAGGCAAGCACTTATTCTACTGAGCCATCTCCCAGGCCCCTAAGATCACCTTTTTTAAAAAAAAATTTTCTAGCTATAACTTATATAAAGGAAAGTGGACAGTATTCTAGATAAGCTTTCCATGACTTAGTAGTTCAAACCCTATCTTCCTAACAATGGAAGTCATGTTGACCTCTCTCTCAAAAAATTCCCATTTTCGGACTTCACAGAAATGCAACCGTACAGTGTGTCTTTTGTGTCTGGCCTCTTTTATTCAACATCTATATATGAAATTGATTTGTGTCAGACAGAATAGGGGTTCAATTCTCATTGCTGTTTAATGTATTCCTTTTGGTAAATCTGTCACAATTTATATTGCCATTATATTGTCAGTGGAATTTGGTAGTGTCTAGCTTTGGGCTGTTATCAGTAACTGCAATACTTTCTTGCATGATTTTTGGTGCGTGTAAATACCCATTTATGTCGAATCTATACATGGGGGTTGAATTGCTGTATCAAAGGATCTGTGTGTAATGACTTTATTCCCGTATCAGACAAAAGTGCTTTATATTACTGGAATCAATTCATGCCACAGAGACAATAGCAATTGATGATCAATATACCATTTAATTGAACTGCTTGGAATTGTTTGGTGGCTACTTTGCTCTTTACAAAAAGCAGCAAAGAATCAGAAAGAAACATCACCTCACATCCATGAGGATGGGCAACACCAAGAAAAAAATACAAAATAACAAGTGTTGGTGAAGATGTAAGGAAACTGAAAACTTCGTGCACTGTCAGCTGATTCTTTTTCAACAGGAAACAGCGTGGAGGTCCCTCAAATATGCAAACTAGAACACTGTATGATCCAGCAATCCCACTTCTGCCGGGTTCGATCCCTGGACCGGTTGTGCCGGCCCCGCCCCCGGGGGCGCGCTGAGATGGCAATTGAGACTGGGCGTGGTGGCGCGCGCCTGTAATCCCAGCTGTAAACTGGCGGATCACTACGAGTCCGATCTAGTAATGAAACTCTGAACACTACTGTAGAACCTTCCCTAAAATAAAAATAAAAAAAGAATTTTGCATACCCAGATTCATCGCGGCGTTACTCGTGGCATGCGGTGGGGTCCATCAGCAGATGAGTGGATAAGCAAATTGGAGAGGCCTTTAAGGAGTAAGATATTATTCAGTCTTTAGCTTAAAAAACCCTGTCATATGTTACGACATAGACAAACCTCGCCTTAATTAGGGAGTCACAAAAAGACAAGTATTACATCATTCCATTTATATGAGCTGTCTGCAGTGGTCAGACTCTTAGAAAGTAGAAGGGTGGTTACTGCAGGCAAAGAGAAAGGAGAAAGGAAAGACGTTTAATGGGTAAAAAACTTTATACTTACAAGATGAAAAAGTTACAGAGATCTTTTGTACAATATACACTCTGTAATATATGTGAAAATGGTTCAGATATTTTAAAAAAACAAAACGAAAGAAATAGTTTAAAAAAAAAAATAACAAGACCAGCATCCTATAGCTTCTATTGAAAGATATTCCTCTCTTATTTTAGGCACACAGGTCTTGAAGAGATAAGATGCAGACTGGGGGGTGAATGTAGCAGATTTGTATATTTTCAAAGGCTTTTGTGGAACACAAATGCTACCATCCACGTGGTTTGAGGGAAATAAAATCCTTGAAGTTGAATAAGTTTATACATTTATTATTTATTTATTTATTTATTTATTTATATTTTTGTAAACAGAAGTATTGGAAACCATCATTACAGAAAGAAAAAAAAAAAGCACTACAAGTTCAGAGTTATTTTCCAGCTCTCTCTGATTGAATAAAGCTATTTTTGTCCTTCTGATCATTGCATGAAACAAAAAACCACCGAAGTTGGAATGACTCATAAATAACCTTGGTGAAGAATTCATTCCGCGACCCAGCAGGTTACAGATTGTCAATAGATGTGATCGAGTGTGAAGACCCCTCCGCAGCAGCTGTGTGGGTGCTAAAGGCCATCCCTGCAGAACAAATGTGACCTCCATGCACAGCAACTATCTCCAGTTCCTGGTGTGAGCCCCAGAACTTTATGGGCAAAGCAGAGGCTTCAGGCGGACATCATACCTTTCCCAAAATGGTCATGAATTTAGGTAAGCCAGAGGCCATTGGAGACCTGCAGTCTGTTGATGAATGGCAGGATTTCCAGCCAAAAATATTATTGGCTCTTACTTGTCCTAAGCTCAACCTCCTGACTTGACCTTACTTGAAAATAGAATGGGTTATTTAGATGTGCGGAGTCAGGATTTATTGCTAAGGAATTTGCGCATTAGCTTTTACCTTTATTAGGGCCTGAGCCCTTCTTGGGTTAGTCCTAGGCAGGCTTTGACCTTGGGCCCTGTGTTGCCTGCTCTATACCCTTGACATAGGGCCCAGGATCTAATTTCAGAGTAAAAGATTGGAAAGCTGCCTTCATTTTGCTGTTTCCTAAATAGACTCGGATAACAACACTGTGGTAGTTAAAATAAGAAGTGTTATTTCTTTTTTTGCCATGCTAGTTTTCAATAAAGCTTATAATCTTAATTATGGCATTATAAATTTCCTATGGTACTAAATACATTTTTTTTTGTCCTTTTGAGACAGGGCTTCACTGTGCAGTTTAGGCTGGCCTTGAAGTCACTTTGTAGCCCAGGCTGGCCTAGAACTTGGAATCATCCTCCTTCCTCAGCCTCCCGAGCGCTGGGATTACAGGTGCCAGTAGTGCCAGCTCACAATTCTTTTTATTGAGAAAGAAAATATAAGGAAGAAATATTTTCCCTGAATTTAGTTTTCTTTTCCCTTCCTTCTTCTCTTCCTTTCTTCTCTCCTTCCCTGCTTTGCTTCTTCTTCTTCTTCTTTTTTTTTTTTATTTTTATTTTTTTAACATTTATTTATTGTGTGTGTGTGTGTGTGTGTCTGTGTGTCTGTGTGTGGCCAGCTCAGCCCACCAGGGGGCGCGGCTGGCCGGCTGGGGGATTGAACTGTGGTTTCTGTGCTTTTCTGAGCTTTTTCTAAGTAGGTGCTTTAGACCACTGAGCCATCTCTCCAGCCCTTTGCTTCTTTCTTTGTACTAGTCAAGTCAGTTTGAAAGAGCAGTGAAGACTGGACCCTGGAGAAGCAATCCTAATTTAGCTTTCACTCTTGTAACCGTTTAGTCTCTCAAGATGTCTGCTTCTCTTTGATAAAGGTGATAAAATTCCTTAGAGCTGCTGAGACGAGCACTTGAGATGTTTGTCCCTGGCACACAGCAAACGCCGAAAAGTTGTTAACTACTATGTATTATTTATGTTGTCCTCCTGTAGCATAAGCAACCTCAAGGTCACTGATTTGGGGTAAGTAAGGGAAAAAAGGAAAAAGCTCCTAGGACCAAGCCAGTTGCTACAGATGCTGGCCAAACTGTCAAGAAAGAACTTCAAGCCTTGAGAATTAGATACACAGGGGGAAAAAACCAAACAAGAAATACGAACAGTGCATAATTTTGTTCAACACAGCAAAAATATGATAGTTGCATTAAATGAACGAAAATTAGTTCAGGTCTTAAAATGCAATGAGGAATTTTTCTAATCACAAATTTTATATTGCATTTATATCAGTAAGGCTGGTTTAGAAGATTACTTTTCTTGAAATTATATGGGAGATGAGAAAATTTTGAGCTTAAAGACCACTCAGTCATTTTCCAGGTGAAGAGACTTGGATTCAGGAAATTAAGCACCTTGCCTAAGGTTACCTTCACATTTGGTGGCATGCTGGATCAGAACCCAGGTCTGATTGGAACCCCAGGGGGTCATCCTACTTGAGTACACAGCTTTTGAAATGTGACGAGATCAAAAAGCCCAAAGGACTTTCATGCTGGGACAACAACAACTTTGCATTCACATCAGGGATCACTTTTCACACCTGGAATTCAAAGCTTCTGAAAACAGATATCATTACCCCTGTTTTGCAAATGGAAAAATCCAACACAGCCAGGCTCTGGGCAGACTGACTTACATGCCCTTAGTGCCCATGCAAGCCGGAATGCTAACTGCCCTAGGTGCCTGCCTGCTTCTGGGACATCTTCCAGCTTGCTGTCTATTGCCCATTTTTATGCTCCTTGGTCATTGTCTCCTTACCAAATGGACAACTCACAAACGGCAAGTATTTCCCCCCTCTGTATGCATAGATGAATCTCCACCTTTTTGAATAGTGCCTGGCATATATCTGGCCATCAATAAATATCCCTGGGATAAACACACAGTAAAATTGACACTCCAAATCTCTTCAACTAGCTCCTTTTTATTGGAAAATCAATTTCAGTTTACCTATCCAGGCTCTGATTCGGAGACTTCTACTGTAAACTATTTCCAAGGTTTGCCACCTTGGGTCAAAGCAGCCTGCCCTCAAAAACACTTTAGGTCCCATGACACAGTCTTCTGTCGACCACAAGCCTCCCTCCATACAAGACTGACAGGAAGCTGCCTGTAACCCCGGCACCCTGGGAGGCTGATGCAGAGGATCCCAAATTCAAGCCCAGCCTAGGCAACTTAGTGAGACTCTGTTTTAAAATAAAAAGCAAATAAGCCTGGAGATGGGGGATATAGGTCAGTGCAAAGGTTTTGGATTCCATATGCAGTAACACACACACACACACACACACACACGCATGCATGCACCTGTGTGTGCACACACATACACACATGACTGACAGGGAAGAGGATAAGACAGGGAATTCCTTAGAAGACTGGTCTCACCATATTTTAGAAATGTAAAAAAAGAATACCCCAGATCAGGCACATTTTGAGGATTTGCTAATGGTTTGTGAGTGAAGTTGTCTCTGGACATAGGACTAGAACCTACTACATATATACTGAAATCCAAGAAATCTAAACAGGCCTTTTTCCAGTGGTGTCATCTAGCCCTCATTACCAAGGTTAATTTACCCTTCAGATGGCGGCTGTGGGTATGGGTTTCTTTTAGTTTGAATTTGCACTTGATTTTCATTTCATACACATCTCACCTAATATATACAGGATTTTTGGTCACCACGGCCACTAACAGCTGGTTAAACAAACGATTCTGGGATTTTGCCGTTTCCTTAAGCCTAAGAGCTTCATCCTCCCTGGTGAAGCTGCCTTCCAGCGCGCCACCTGTGCGCATGATCAGAAAACCCTCCACCAAGACTGACGCATTACGCACAGCGCTTCCATCTCCTGACTCCCAGCTGTCTGTGGAATCCTGCGTGACTCCCCAGTGCAGCCTGAGGTCTCACATTTACTTAACTGATGCTGTCATCCTCCCACAGGGCATATTTCTCTGACATGTGCCCCAGAGAGATGACCAAGTTTTACAGTGTTGTGGATGTTGGCAATTACATTATGAGGGAAGCTCTTGGGTGGGTATCATGCGCTGCTTTCATTTCTTGCCTAAGAAGAGCTGCGTTGTCATCTATGACTGAAATGGGCCTCCTAAGACCACCCACTAGCTGAGGTACCGTGCTGACCACATGTAGCTGACCGGTGGCAACATGCTGCCCACGCCATAAGATGGAAGCCATCCAAAGGTCCCCAACATGGGCAAGTTCCTATGCTGGGGGACACTGTCAATGTTTTCTGCCCCAGCCTAGGCATTCTTATCTTTGTGTTACAGTGTGATTAGTAAGAGAGGGATAACTAAGTTTCAATGAGAAACAAAGAGCCGCTTCACACATACCAACTAGGACTTGACTGCACGGGCAGATTATCAAAACTCCTGCTTCACAAATGCTTCAGTATAATTTTAACTTACAACTCTTAGAAAAGATTTTTATAAAGGTGAGAGAAATCCTTCTGCTACAAGCAGTCCCAGACCCTATATAGTTTGAATAGATATGGACAGATAGTATAACACTTATTGAGTGAAGCGAACTCTTGTAGTCTTAGGGTGCAGGGATACTATTTGTGAGAGATATGGTCATTATCAGAGAAGAAGTAGTGGTGGCTTCAGTGAAGTTTATCTGTTGTATCCTTGTTTCCTGCACTCGTGGGGAAGCTGAAGTGTATGTCCATCAATGGATCTCTATCTAGAGAGGTGACCAATAGGACTCTTCTTTCTTCTGCTGGGCCCCACTGAAGTGACAAATATTTAGATCATTCTGCAGGTCATGAGGCTATAGGTTCAAGAGAGGAAGTCTCAAGAAATGTTTTTGCAAGTAGCTTATGGTCAGAGGAAATGTCAGCTGAGACAAAAGCATTGTTTTTGTAGTGCTGAGGAATTTAATTAGGGTGAATAGTTGAAGCATGACAAAGATGGTTTTTCCTTGGGGACCCATGGACTCTATTAAAACAGAAATGCTTACACAATGACTGTCTTCCTAAAAAATGTATAACACTTCAAAAATTCCCATTACTTCTATTCTCACACCAACTCCAGTGGTTGATAAACTTAAGATGCAGATATGTTCTTAGGCCCATATCTCCTTTTATAGCAACCTATAGTTAACAGAAAGATTGAAATTTGTTTTACATCATCACCAAATATTTTCATAGGCTACAAGTGTAAACTTCGTGCTCAGGGAAGAAAGTATTTGTGAAGACTTAAAAGTGATGTATTTTCTATCTTTTTACAACTTTCATTTTCTAATTTGAATACTTAAATACTAAGGATAACTTCTTGCTTTCTCTTGTATAGAGTTTAATTAAAAAAATTTTTATCATAGTAAATTTGCATTTTTGAGTGTTTCTGCACAATGAAAGTAGCTATTTATTTATGTATTTATTTGTTTTGGATGTGGCTGGCTCAGCCCACACTGGCGCTGGCATGCGTTATGGGGGGTCAAGCTGAGAACCGTGTGCTTTGCTTAAGCTTGCCAAAGCAGGTGCTTTAGACTGCTGAGCTATTTTGCTGGTCCCAAATGTTTTGTTATTTGTTATGTAGGTATTTATGGCTGTCGTAATGTGATTGTGAGTTCAGCACTTCCACATCTTAAAGCTGCATTATCAATAGAACTTGTTGTGATGATGGAATTTCAGTAATTTCATTAGCTAAATAAAATTAAAAACTCAGTTTTTCAGTCACAAGCACACTGTAAGGAGTGGCTTACGCTGCAGATTGATCACGTGTGGGGGGCTAGAGCAAGGTGGGTTGTGAGAACAAAGAGTGCTCACAGCAAACCACTTGAGCAAGCTGCTCCAGTCAGGAGCACATCAAGCCTGGAGACAAGGACGAAATGGGTTGTCAGGCAAAGGCGTGTCACTTGACACCAACCTGCCAACTGCACAAATAAATGTGCTGGGGCTGGGGAGATAGCTCAGCAGCTTAAGTGCCTGCCTGACAAGCACAAGGTCCTGGATTCATCCCCAGTACCTAAATAAATACATGAATGAATGTGCTAAGGGTAGAGCTCAGTGGCACAAGTGCCTGCCTGGCAAGCGCAGGGTCCTAGTTTGATTCCCAGTACCAAACATACAGGAAATCAATGCACTGTAGTGGTTGAGCAGTTCCTTTCCTCCCATCTGGGGCAAGGGCTCCACCCGATCACAGGTTCCGGTGTCTCATCTTCATGTCATCACCTCATCACCCTCCACGGTCTTCATCCCAGCGAGTTGGCACCGCTGTGTGTCCAGAAGCCATGTGTGTCAATGCAGTATCCACTTTGGGGTGTTTAATGCCTTTTGGATTGAATTTTATCTTTTCGGGCTTTGACTTCTGTTCTCTGTCTCTTTCTGTCAGGCACAATTTTGTCTACATTTTTATTTTTGCCTTCCTAGCTCACATTGCTTTTAGGCAAGTCTCTTCTACAGAGTGCAGAGCTGAATTCCTACTTTTTTTTTCCCTTGGGTTAGTTAAGCTATCTATATTTATTGATATAATCTCTGTTTGATCTCACTTCTTTCATTTTATGTGTAGTTCAAATACCAATCTCTCTTGTTAGAAAATGTCTAGTAGTTTTATACTCTGAACAAAATAAAATTAGCTGGCCTCTTCTTTTTCTCTCCTCCACTTTCCAATTTTAGTCAATAATATTATCTTTCATAGCGTTGATCTTTGTACTCTTAGACTTCTACAGTTCACTTCGTCAGCATCAAACGATATCCTCTGACTCTCTCCTGCTGCTCACGGTGCGGTTCATGTTCTTACCCTACTTATCCCATCCTCCCCCCACCTTGTTTTTCTCTCCCTACATTTCATTTGAAAATGAAAATTTCCAAACCTACAGCAAAGTTGAAAGGCTCTTCTGGTGAACACCTGTCTACCCACCACTTAGCTACTGTCATTAGCATTTCACTCGGCTTGCTTTGTCAGCATGCATCTTGCTACCCATCCTCCTTCCAGCTATCTGCTAATATAGCTCATTTTTTAAATTTCAAAGTAAATTACTGACATCAATACATTTACCCTCAAATAGTTCAGAATGTGTATCATTAACTAGAATTCAGTATTTATTTAAAGCACTTTTCTTTTGATGTAAAATGTACACATTGTAAAGTACCCAGATCTTATGTATACCTTTGCTGGTTTTGAAAAAACAGATACACCTGTGTAACCCAAATGCCCAACAAGTCAGGACATCACCAGAAGTCCCCTCATGCCCCTCCTTGGTCAATTTTGTCTTTCACAAGGCAAACAGGATTTTTTTTCCCAATATAAATTAGGTTTTTCCTACTTTGTTAAGAACGTCAAGGAAATAGATTCCTGCGGCACACAATCTTTTGTGCTCAGCCCAACATTTCTGAGATTCATTCATGCGTTTGCTAGAATTAGTAACTAGCAAACTATTATCTGTATTTCATTGTAAGAAGAGATGGCAGTTTTCTGTACACTGTTTCCAATTTGAGTACAGTATTTGAATAAAACTTCTATGGACATTTTTGCACAAGTGTTTCTGTGAATTATGGTTTTATTTCCTTTTGATCAATATCAAGAAACAGAATGAGTGTGTCATAGGGCAGTCATTTGCTTAGTTTATAAGAAATTTTAAGGGTGGGAGAGAGAGCTCAGCTGAATAAGTACCTGCCTGACAAGCACAGGGACCACTGTTTGACCCCTGGAACCACAGGCTGCACCAGCCCCGCCCCCAGGCATGCTGAACCTGCCACTGAGTCTGGGAGTAGTGGCGCACACATGTAATCCCAGCACTGGGGAGGGTGAAAACAGGAGGATCACTAACAGTCCAAGCTGCATAGTGAGACCCTGTACCAAATACATTAAAAAGAAAGAAGAAAGAAAGAAACTGTAGGACTGTTTCTAAAACTTATTGCACCTCTTTGTATATATCAACAACATTGCTGGTTCCTTGACATCCTTACCAACAGTTGATAATGTTAAGTCTTTTTTTTTTTTTTTTTGGTCTTTTTGGTAGAGGGTTTCATTCTCTATGCAGTAAAGGCTGGACCTGAACTCACTCCGCAGCCCAGGCTGGTCTGGAATTCACAGAGAACCTCCTGCCTCAACTTCTTGAGTGCTGGGATTATAGCATACCTGGTTGATGTTGTCAGTCTTACAATTTTAGCTATCCTGGTGGAGTTATAGTAGCGACTGCCTGGAGTTTTAATTTTCATTTCCTGATGACTAATGATGTTGAACACCCTTCATTTGCTTGTGACATATTTCTATATCTTACTTTATGAAATACATATCATAATTTCCCCATTTTAAAAATTAGGCTGTTAATTTTACTGTTGAGTTTTAAGTTTTAGTTTTGCTGATTTACTCTAATATTTTGGATACCACCTGTATCCAAAATACCAGACTTAAATTTTGTAAATACTTCTTTTAGTCTGGGATTTGCTGATTTGTTGTTCTTTAATAAGCAAATTTTTCAATTTGATGTTTAATTGATCATTAAAAACACTTGATTCTTCTTTACGTAACAAGTTTATAGTGGTAGTAGGGAAGGTCTTCTAACAGTTGGATAGCCGAGTTGTTCTCAGATTTTAATGCTATAAATTGAAATGTAGTAATAATCTTACACCTATTTTATCTACTATCAGCATTTATTATATGTATTTTAGTGGTGAAATTTTGAGATGAAAAGGAATGACTGTTTTCAATTTTGATGCATAACACTAAATTGTATATATGGGTTGTTATTAACCTTGGAACGCTTCTTAGCTTGGAAAATGACCGGCAGTGGTAGTGAGGCCACATTAAAATTAATATCTATTATTACTTTTGTTGTGAAAGAGATGGGAGGACTGGAGAAAGAACTCAAGATACTGAACAACTACTGTGAAATATGTAGAGGTAATGAAATGCAAGAGACACCCCTCACGTTTTTATGAAATGTGGAGAAGGGCAGGCTGATAGGACTATGATACTTAATAGTTGCAAAACTTCTAGACTAGCACCTAATATATAGTTAGCGCTCAGTAGACTATTACTGATATTCACGAGAAGGATTTGTTCTCATATGAGAGACCTTTTTAACTTTCATGACAACATTATAAATA
Source organism: Octodon degus (assembly GCF_000260255.1). NCBI lineage: Eukaryota > Metazoa > Chordata > Mammalia > Rodentia > Octodontidae > Octodon > Octodon degus. The sequence continues at coordinate 5,302,654 of NW_004524596.1, read as the reverse complement.
ATTCCTTCAGCTCCTGCTTTCACCCATTGTGAGACCATTAGCAGTTAAAGTAAAATTTTGAATATTTAGTGTTATTTATTGAGAAAGAGTCTTTGAAATGAGTGATGGGCTTTTGTGCTGGAGGTTCTGGGCAGCTAAGGGTTACTAGTTGGGGGAAGAAGACAGGGCCAGGAATGTCTGCCATAGGCCTGGACTGGTACTTGATGGTGGCAGTTTGGTAACTGTCACAAGCTCAATTATCAGAGAGTGAAGGTCGGCCAACAACCAACCAGTAAATGACCCAACGGTAACAGAACACCCACAGGTCAGGAACCTGGCTCCACCAACACAGCAAGGCTGTACTCTAGAGCCGGCTCAAGCCAAGGGACAATCTGAAGGCTTGAAGCTCAAGGTAGCCAGCCAGGGACCTGGGGAACCAACACATCTTCCCATGCCAAGAAGCCTTGACTAGTAGCTGTTTCTGGGCATTACAGGCTGGAGCAGGTTCAGAGCCAACGACAGACAAGCTTGTCTGGGTCCTGCAGGTTCAAGTAAGATGAATGGGCAGTGGAACGTTAGGTCAGATATGGAAAGAAAGAAGAAACTCGTGGTAATTGCAGTACTTTGGGATAGAATTCTCCCGTTGTGAAACATTAGCAAAGCCATGTGTGCTTGAATTGGCAAGTTCACATCTGCTCCCATCTCTGGAGAAATGGAACATTGCTGTGTTCTTTTCTTTGGGGTTTTTAAAAGAGGTTCACTAAGATTTAAGTAGTGATCATACCAGCATCTCCACTGTGTGTTCTAGTTGTGTCCTACCTCTTACCTCTTCTTCTTCCTGGAAGACATTGGGGGTGATGCTGGAGGGCCACATTGCTGTGTGTGGTGGTGCAGTCAATGGGGACAGGGACATGGAACCGACTTGAGAAGCGCTGCTCTTACACTTAGCCCACTCCCTAGAAAGCATTGTCTGAAGCTATACCTTAAAACACTTCACTGGAAAATGAAATCCTATGAAGCAAAAGGGAGGCAAAGGGAAAGGGGAACATATATTAAAAAGTGGATTATGAAGCTGATAACAGCTGGATGCAAGCACGGTTGATTGCTCGGTCTTGCAGGATGTCATCAGAGAGCTTGTATGGTTCCATTAAGCCTTCCTTCCTGAGGCCTAAGTAGGAAGCACCATCCTTCGGCTTCCATTTCCCATCGACCAACACTTGCTCCTCAGGGTGTTACACCCCCTTGCATTCAGCTTGTGCCACATGGTCTCTGCATCAGCTGCAGGGGAGGCTGCATCCAAGACAGCTGCCGGCACACCTGCAGCATAAGCCCCAGTCTGCTGGGCAATAAAGCAAGCAGGTGTGTGTCGGTGGCATTTTCCACTTCCCTGCTTGCAACTTGCAAACTCAAAGGCCCCTCTCAGAGGGTGACCAGTGAGTTCTGGAGTAAGGGAGTAGTTCAAGCTTCACTCTGGCTGACCATACCAACTGGAGACATGAGGGAGCACAGTGTTGCCCGATGCCACAGCTATGGGACAGCACAACGTTGGGCTTAGGACCACCTCAGCCAGAATGCAAAGCATGTGTTCCCATCTGGGCATCTCCTCAGCTGAGCCCAGAACTACGACATGTAGATGCTTCTGACCATATGATAATAGTACCACTGAGCATGCACTGCCCAATGCACTCGGTATGCAATCTCATGTATAAATTTTATTTTAAAATATTTTGTTTTATACTCTTGTTTTACTCATTTCATTTTCTGTGAAGGTGAAAGCCTCCCTATCTCATCCAACCACCTTCAACAACACGTTTTACTGCCAGCAGCATATTCTATACTATGTATGCAGTGCCATCTCTCTCTTTATCCTATGTTAATACGCACATTGGTGATTTTTCAATTATTTGTACTCAAAAGTCATTCAGTGTATATAAGTCATGTACGGCTAGTCTATGTAGTTAAAACAAACCTTAGAACTCGGTGGTTTAAAATAACAGAGATTCATTTTTCACTTACGTATGGTGTTAGCAAGAGATCTCTGCACACTCTAGTCACATTGGTACCTGGACTAGCAGAGCAGCTGTCATCTCGAATGTCATTGGTCACTGTGCCAGAGGGAAAGATAGCTCTAAGGACAGTCACATTGGTAATTAAATACATCCTGGAAGTGACACACACCCTTCTGAACTCATTGCAGACGGCTAATCGCAAGGCCCCGCCCAACCACAAGGGGGCCTGTGCGGAGACAGTACCAGACAGTAAGGTGATTGTCACAGCGTGAACCTGATTTTAAGGGTTTTCCTACAGAAATCTTTTGCTATGCTGCATTTTTACTTAAAAAGTTTTGTAGGAAAATGATTATAATAGTACAAACACGTTTGTTTATTTTTTTTATTATTTTTTAGTTTTTGTATTTTAGGGAAGGGTCTACAGGGTGTGCAGGGTCTCGCTACTAGATTGGACTCATAGTGATCCACCTGTTTACAGCCTCCTGAGAGCTGGGATTACAAGTGCGTGCCACCACGCCCCGTCTACAAACATGTTTATGATGTTGATTGCACAGCAGTTTGCTTTTTGGCTTCCAGGCCCATATGACCCTTCTATATTCTCTTTTATATACAAAAGGATTGTAGGCCCTTCAGCCTTACACTTTCCTGCTTCCAGAACTGAAATGAATAAAATCTTCTTCTTTATAAGTTACATAGTCTCAGACATTCTGTTATAGCAGCAGAAAGTAGACTATGACAATTATGAAGATAAATCTCTTTTTCCTTTTATGTTTCTTTGAGTTTTTTCAGGGAAGAGGACAAGGTCTGCCTATGTAGCCAAGGCTGGCCTCAAATTCACAGTCTCAGCCTCCCTAGTGCTGGGGTTACAAGTGTACACCACCATGCCTGGCAGATAAATCTCTTTTTAAAACAATCTGATCTCTGGTCTCCACAATCCCTTAAAAGTCTTTCTTCCTCCTAAGTAAATCATAGAACAAAGTAGTAATCAGAGTCTCTCTTCCTTCTCTTCTTCCTTTCTTCCTGCCTCTTTTCTTCCTTTTCTCTTTTCTTCCTCACCTCTGTCTTTCCTAAAACCCAATTTGAATAAGTGGTCTACAATAGTAACAGAGTTAAACCAAATATTATCTTTATTCTCATTTTAGGGAGGATTGCTATTTACAAGTTGTAATTATTTCCTGCTTCGAAACTTTGCTGATTTCTACATTAGGGGCTTTCCTTTGTCCAGATAATGTCGTCAAGGAAGTTCAGAGAAACACAAACCGTACTGCAAGTTCTAGGCTCCTGGGGAGTTAGGCGTATGAAGAGGATACTTACCAGTTGGACATCGGGTTCAAGCTTCCCACACCCACGCCTGGCTGAGATTCCTGCACATTTGAACAACTGCCCGTCATGAGGCTATCTGCACGGTGCGGGCTGTGTGGACAAACTTGCTAATGTCAATTTCAGAGCAATAGGGACAACATGTTTCTCAGTGCCACAAACTGTAAATTCAAAGTACTCCTGCTTCAGTTCTGTGGCATCATTGTGTCTGGCCATAGGGATTAGAAGAGTGCAAAAACTCAGATATGTTGGGTAGCAATTTAATAAAGCAGGTGGTGCAATAGATTTTAGAGCAAAAGGCTTACTGAAGCATTTCTTGCCCTCCCCCCACAGTAGACCACTTTGCTTCTAATAATCCTGTGGACTTCCATGCATCCGTGGGTATGCTGAGCAAGATCCTGTGATTCTCCACAGAAGAGGCAGAGACTGGCAGGGGATCTTCAGAATGGATAGTGGCTCAGTGGTGCCACCGAGGCACACACTTGGCACCACTGGGACACAGGGGAGGCATCTGCGAGACCCAGAGCATGCATAGTGTTCATCTCCTCCAGGGTCACCATCTGTGGCCCTTGTGATCTGAACATGTGCTGTGACAGGCAGCAGAAGCTGAAGTCCTTGGACGGCATCCTGGTAGCCAGAAGCAGGAGAAGCTCAAAGACCTGACTAAGCAAAGGAAGGCATCTGGCTGGCTGAGGGCAAGGGCAGCCATGGCATGGGCTGAAGGCCTGCATAAACCAGCAAACGCAAGTACATGACGTCAGGATTATTACTAATATGGTTTGGCCTAGGGAGTCCTGTGGAATTTTGCTTTATACTTAGAATGTAGTACTCAGAGATAATCAGATTTATCTGATAATCAGAACTCAGAGATAATCAGACACAAGGAATGTCTCCTAGGCCAATCTTCATCCCAGCTCAGGATTCTCTTCTCTAGCATCCTTGGCCTAAATATGGGAATAAAAGGAAATTATCAATCTATATGAGTGTGTTGCACATAGGACTATCTCTATTTCTTCAGAGATTTTAATGTGTGTTAGAAAAATACCCAAATCAGAAAAAAAAAGAAAAATACCCAAATCAGGGCCGGTGAGATACCTCAGCAGACCAAACGCCTGCTTAGGCAAGTACAGAGACTGGGGTTTGATTCCCATACTGCATGCCATGCTGGCCCCACTCCTGCCCCAGGCATGCTGAGCTGGCCACTGAGACCAGGCATGGTGGCACACACCTATGATCCCAGCACTGGGGAGGCTGAAAACAGGAGGTTCACTATGAGTCCGAGCTGTGCAGTGAGACCCTGTACAAAAAAAAGAAAACTACCCAAACCTCAAAGATGCGAGGTATAGACTATAGCTTCTCGTTAACTTGTAATGTCAAAGGGAAACCACAAGAGAGAAAAATATGCACAGGTATTTAGTTACAAACATTTATGTATACATAATAAATCTCTCATTGTTTATACATAAGCAAGTAGAATTTCATCAAACTCATGCATAATATATTTTGAAAGGAGTACTATTCTTAATTACTATTAATTAATATAATACGAATAATATTAATTAGCATACTCCAAGCTGTTGTAACACATAAACCTCTGAATTCCATTGGCTTAAGAATAAAAAGTTATTTCCTGCTGACTGGGAGACCAAAAGGAGTGTTTGAATTTGCTTTTCTTCCAAGCAATGGATAAGGGATACAGCTTTCTTTCATTTTTGTCGCACTGCCCTGTTCTACAATGGTTGGCAAGGTCCCTTGCTTATGTTGGTTGAACCTGTGCAAGGGAAGAAACACAAGCTCGGGTCTGGGAGGTTTTCCAGGCTCAGGTCTAGAATTGTGGACACCACATCCGGTTACACGTCATTGGCTACAGCTCATTCGCAGGCCCCCCACTGAACCTCAAGGGAGTCTGGGAAATGAAGTCCAGCTGTGGTCGGGGAGATGTGGACTCTGGTTGGAGATAGGTGGCCAGTTTACACACATTTTATGTATTAAAGTGCAGTTTAGTCTTACAGTTTTCAATAAATATTTAAAAATTGTACATTTGTGAATTAAATGCTTGTAAATTAATGATGGGTTTCACGCCATACCTGGCTGCCCCTTGACGAAGGCGGAATCCAGAGTCCATGGAGCCTGAATCTATCACAATTTGGTGGCAAGTGTTTAATAAAAAGTATACCTGCAAGTGTGGTGTCACATGCCTGTAATCACAGCAGTCTAGAGGCTCATACTGGGGGGGTCAAAGTTCAAGGCCGGCCTGGCCATCATAATGAGTTCCAGGCAAGCTTGGTTTACAGGACAGCACTCTGTCTCAAAACACAACGAAAGGAAAGAAAGAAAGGAAAAGAAAAGAGAATAATGTTATCTATAAAAGTAAATATTTATTTTAAATGAGCAGAAGTGTACAAGAAATGATAGATACTTTTAAAAGTGGGGCGTTATGAAATCCAGAAAAACAACATGATGCTTTAAGTAACTTTTCAAGACATTTCTACAATGCCTTCCCCCTACTGTTTGACTGTTCTTCGAAGCCTACTTGCAACATCATCTTTTGTAGAAAACAGAAAGAAAATTCAGCCTTTTAAGATATGATTGAAAAGTATAGGAACAATTAAATTAAAAATTTACTACAGCAAAGGACACTTGGCCAAGAAATTTCCTCAGAATGCTCCCCCTCACTCCAAACGCACTTATCCCATCTTTCTTGTCTCTTAAGTCAGTTCTGCAGGTCCTTTTCCTTAAGTGGCTTTAGTTGTATGATCATGGGTGCCTTGACGTCCTACATTCTGAACACTGACCTTTCAAGGTCACTTTGGCTTTGAAGAAAAGTCAGAAGTTGCACTGGGCCCGACCCAGTGGATAAGGAGAGTGCACTCATGCCGCAGTGCTTTCACAGGCCTACGTTTATAGTGGATGACACTCAGCAACCGCATTCACCACATTTGTGATCACACCTCATAAAGACACTCACAAAAGATGACTGACTCCCAGGACAACTTCAGAAAGTGGCAAGAACAATGGCATATGTGTGTTCAAATTGAGGGAGATATTTTGAGGGGGATTCATGGCAATGTGTCTTTTACTATAATAAGATTTTTATCTCTCTCTCTCTTTTTTTTTTTTTTTTAGGGAAAGATCTACAGGGTGTTCAGGGTCTCACTACTAGATTGGACTTGTAGTGATCCTCCTGTTTACTGCCTCCCAAGAACTGGGATTTCAGGCACCATGCCCAGTCTCAACTGCCAACTCAGCATGCCCTGGGGGCAGGGCCTGGCACAGCAGGACCGGAGATCTGGGGATTGAACCCTGGTCCCTGAGCCTGCTTGCAAGCGCTTTAATCCACTGAGCTACTTGGCCGGCCCTTCTTTTTGCTCTTTCTACTGCAACAAATTTTCAGAATTTAAACATTTACCATATATCTTGATCACCCCTTGTCAAAATATTTTGATAGTCTAGAAAAATTTCAGGTTCATGACTTGTAGGCAATATTATCTGGTAAATGACTAAGATTCTTGCAAAATTTGGGGGGAAATATCCTCAAGTTTCTTACATGAGTGCTTATAAGAGTGGTAACTGACCTTTCATATGGTGCGAACTGACAGCACTTCTTAATTGCATGCCTGGAGTTTTCTAATGTACACTGCACTGCCTTCCCCAAGATCCTGCAAAGGCCTTGTATGAGAGTCCCTGAAGCACAGACATCAGACTCCCAGCCCCAGATCCTACACATACCAGATCAGGTCTGTGCTCAAGACCTGGGAGATCCAGGTACGTGCAGAAGACTACCCTCCATCTAACCTTTTTTTTTTTTTTTTTTTTTTTTTAATTTTATGTATTTGTTACAGGGTCTCACTATGCAGGTTGGACTCATAGTGATCCTCCTGTTTTCAGCCTCGCCCGGGCTGGCATTACAGGTGCGAGCCACCACGGCCAGCTTGGCATGCTGTATTGGGGATTGAACCCCAGTCCCTGTGTTTGCCTTAGTCTGCTGAGCTAGCTCACTGGCCCCCTCACCCTTTTTCTGCCTGTTGACTCTCTGTGCCCTTCCTCTCTAGATCTCTTCTCTTCTTGCGCTGTGCTCAGCTGTGAGGATAGAGAGGTTTGTGAGCCTGACAGTGCGATGGAGGCCAGCACGATTCTCCAGATCCACTGCTCTGCCAATGACTTGAGTGTGGTCTCTTCTTGAGGCATAGCTGCCCTGCCCCAGGCTGATCCAACCCCAATGGCAGGTCTGGTTATCTAGGCCCAGTCCAGCCTGATCCCTGGCTGTGACTGTAAGCGCAGGAGGTGGAGCGTCTTCAGTGAACAGCTGATGTGTTACTTGGCCTTTTAGGTCAGGCTTGGATCAACCAGGCAAGACATCTTGGACTGAAGAGTTTCAAATGCCTTTGTGAATGACACAGAAAATGCTGGAGAGACCAGGGAAGGAGTGCTATGTTAAACATGATTGGTCTTAGTCCACTTCTCACCCGAAAGACGTTCAGGTAAGGAGAATGAAAGAATGGAAGATAGATGGGAAAGTGGAAAGAAATGAAAATAATTATAGATGAGAAAAGAGACTGCATAGAAAAATCTGAAGGACAGAGGATAAAATAAGGTATGTACATAGGGAATTTGGGAAAGGAATAATATTTAAAAGCTGACGTTTGACCAAATGAGTGAATGCATGGATTTAAAGATTATACAACATTAGGGGCTGGGGATATAGCTCAGTGGCATAAGTGCCTGTCTGGCAAGTGCAAGGTGCTCAGTTTGATTCCTGGTATTGAAAGAAATACGTACGGTAGTCATGTGTCTCACCCACCTTTTATTTTAAGACAGGTATTTCAAATTATCAAAATAAACAATATAATGATGCAGCTGACAAGCATGGAAAAGAACTTTGATGCAAAGAACACAGAGACTAATTAAAATTCTAAGAATATAAGTGAGAATACCATTATTCTGTGAAGCCGATAAATATACCTTTGACTTTTCAAAAATGAGTTGATGCCTGTATAACTACTGTTATTTGCAAATAAAATATGTAGAAATAAATTAATTACTTGGTCATTTGTCTGTAGTTTTCTGACATACTTGAGAGATGTGAATGTCGTATTTCCTTAGAGTAGACGTCCAATAAAGAATTTAATTTCAAAGAACTAAATATTGTTTATTTATTAGACACAGGACATGATTCTCGGCTTCCAGGGCCATTTAACATTTATTATTAAGCATGTGCAAAAATCAATGCTTGCTTCATAGAGTATTAAAAGCACAGTCTTTAGCTGATGTCACCCTTTACCTATGGGAGAGAGTTTCAAATATCACTTGTAGACATAGAACAAACTTAGAAACAAATTGATCTTCAAAACAATTCCTAGAAACAAAAATATAAATCACTCAGAGGTAGGACATTGATCGTCATGCTTGAGGTTTAGAATGATTAATTCTTTTTCCCATATAGGAGTCTATCCACATACTTTGTTTCTCATGCACTGTACTGGGAGAATTAGATATTTTCAGTTCTCTGTGCCATTTCTCAGGTGCTAATGACAAAGGTAATGACTTCTATTGTTCTCAATTTTTGGCTTCCTTTATACCATTAGATAAGATTATTGAACAAAGGAATATACTCTTATCAGAAGTAAGAGATTTTTGAGTCTTCTGGCTCCTAGTTTTTCTTTGCTATCAACATTTTCCGTGAATATGTAATGCAGGCATTCCTATTATAGGGCTGGGAAAGTGAAATCTATGAACCAAGTAAATTTGAATAGCGAGGGAGAGGAGATGAACACTCTTAAAACATTTTTTGACAGATTAAAATGACATATTAGCACTAAGTCAGGTATTCAGCAAAGGATTTGGGTCCTTATTTGTCAGATACCAAAGTGCTAAGCTTTGAGGTGGAGAAATAGATGCATGCGCTGACAATTGATGCATTTCTCCGCAAAAGGCAACCTTGTCACCCTTGCTTTCTGAAGGTGAAGCAAAAGGCAGCACGTCACTTTCACCTCCTGAATTACATTTTGCTGAAACTCCCTTTATTCCACAAAACTGGTGATTTTGGATCTATGCGATTTTCAGCAGTTGATATTCTCTACCTATGACTCCTGTGTGATGGTGCCAGAGAGCTGGGGGATTTTCTCCTTGGCCTTTGACCCGCTAAGCAATTACACAGCATCCACACAGCAGCCTAGAATTTTAGAGGACTTTGGTGCTCAGCAACTTCCCTTCCATCCTCTAGTAGCTATGTGCATTTGGCATTTATCATTATTGATGGTTTAAGTATAGACCAATTACTGCTGTAGTGGCACCAGGTAATCTCTCACCCAAGACTAAGTTTGAGTGTATTGACCTAGCAAGCTCCTCAAGCATTTACGTTGGCATGAATTGATGTTTTTCAAGACACTGTTACAGTTTTTGAAAGAAAATAAGATGTTTCCTAATTACATGCCCATTACTAGGACAAATACCTAATACCACACATTAAAGAATGAAAGGGTTGTTTCACAATAAGTTTGTAGAGGTTTCAGTCCATCTTTGGCTGGTTTTAAGGTGGGTGGTACGGCAGAGGGGTATCCCAGAAGAAAAGCAGTTCATGGCATGGCAAGAGGGAAACAGAAGGAGATCGAGGGAGGAGGAGGGATAGTGCCCAAGGACCTACCTCTTCCTACCAGACTTCACTCCCCAACATCACACCCATCTGTAAACACACCAGTGGGCTGATCCAGCTCTGAGCATTACATTTAGTTCTAAATTCATCAGTGGGCAAATTCACTGATGAGTGTCAAGGCTCTGTGATCCAATCACCTCCCAAAGCTCTACCTCTGACCACATGAGATGCTGGGGGGACATTTGGCGATAGACCATGACACGAGGGCTGTCTTGGTTACTTTTCTCTCATTGCTGAGACAAAATACCTGATGCCCAGGATTAAGGAAGGAAAGGTTGATCTAGCTCCAAGGTAGGGTGGCCCATGGCACAGGGGCAACAGGTCAAGGCCACAGAAGACAGCAAAGCAACAAGAGCAAAAGGGGATCAGTGGGAAAGCACGCCTCTTTCCCTCCCTTGGATTGTTTGCAACCATCTCCATGCCCTCCTCTTGCACAGGCTCAGAATGTTAACCTTCTAAACTTCTCAAGTTCACACAATCTATCAACCATAACAATCCACCCCTAGTTAACTTAGTAACCAGACACATTACTTTAAACCAGCCTGCAGATGCAAAGACATGCTTATTCTTAGCATTTCATAACTTGCACATAACACAGGTTTAACACTCCTTAAAGCCAGTATTAAGTCTATGAACATTATATTACACTAGAACCATAACAAGGACTTTGTGAATGCGAGAACCATCTGGAAGAAATGAGAACAGAACGGCTGCTTGGTGTCTGTCCAAGGTGGTTAGCGTGAAAGTTCTTGAATAACATGGAGCTGAGATGTTGAAAGGGCTGAATTTGGTAAATGACTTGAAGGAGAAAAGTGAAGTCTTATTTTAAGGCCCTAATAACTGTGATTCAGTGTACACAGCTTCCTTGTAATATTCATGTCTATCTTCCTGCCCTGCTTTTCAGATTTGACTTGGAAACAAGTGGTGGGGTAGTGACTTGCTTTACTTTGTTTCTATCTCACTTTTTCCTGCCCTGCACTACCACTTCTTCCTAGGTTGCTATTGAGGTAGTTTTCTCAAACCTGCTCAGTTCTTGTGGTGGGGCTCTTGTGTGATGGCTCAAGTCTACCTGTCTTTGGGGGTGTTACTTGGCCCCAGAGAAAATCATACAACCTTGGCCAACAAGTGATGTATATGTTGCTCTCTCTGCTATCCTCCCCCTCCAGGGCAGGCACAAAAGGGAGCTCTTCCAGCCTCCTGCCTTCAAAATTCTCCAGGTCAGGGTCACCCCAATTCTCAACTTGTCATAGCCCCCCAAATCCAGGGGCTAGACCTCTGGCTGTCCCAGGAATTCTCATGGGGTCCTGCACTTGGGCCCACAGGACACCACAGACCAGGTGGTGGGCCTTTATCCAGGTAAACTTGAGAGAAAGACAACCATTTACTCCTCTTGCAATCTTAGCCCACTTTCCGGTTCTCGGGAAACCCTGTCTCTTGGGTTGAGAGAGACAACTCCCTTGTTCCCTCTTTCTGCATCTCTAATCTTTCTTTATAATTTTCAGGCTTCTCTCCTGTGGGTAGGTAACAGTATAGGGGAACATCTGGTTTTGCTCTATAGCAGGAAGTCACTTAAAATTCTGCACCTGTAATTTCAGGGCTGCCAAAGAAGTGTGAAGGAAAAGTGCAAGAGAGGTGTCCTCAGGGACTTCCTAGCCCCTCAGGGATAACTGTGGAGTTGTGGCACTGTTACCACACTGGCTGCTAGAACAAAGCAGCACATGTTGGGCTGCTTAACCCACAGTTCTGGAGGCAAGAACAGTAGAACTAACGAACGTGTCAGCGGGACTGGCTCCTGCGAGGCTTTTCTCTCTGGTTGGCAGAAGACGGATCTCATAGTATCCATACCTGTTCTTTCTTTTGTGCGTGTGCCCCCCTGGTATTTTTTTACGGGTCCAAAGTCCTCCAGGGCCCACCTGAAAGGCCTCATCCTAACTTAATCAACCCCTTAAAGTCTACCTCCAAAAATTCAGAGGTACTGGGGGTTAGAGGCTCCACATAAGAATTTTGAGGGGACAGTGTTAAGCCCTTATCAAGAGGTGAAGGCTACAGGGACCCTGCTCTCTCCAGCTTCCACTCACTTCTGATGTAGACACACAAAAAGCATCCCTAGGTGGTGGGAAATGTGCTGGTGGTGTTATCCAGAGTCCCACAATTACCCAGGCAGGGGAGAATGAGCTAATGAAATTCTGGCTCTGGGGCTAATTCAGGCTATCAGAATTCTTAGTCTGGTAAGATCTGGAGACATTCAGGGTATACCCCGAAAAATTTTTCCAAAGAGCAAATCAGTTCTTTGAATTACTAATTTACTCTTTGCAACATGAAATAAAACATTTTTCTTTAAACGCTATAACATGGAGTTCACAAATCCCTCAACCTTTCCCCTATGGTATCAGGTTAGAAACAGCTACTTCTGTGTTTAACCTAGTCAATCAAATCAAGCAGAAAATTGGGCAATTTCTTGTGTTTGCTTAAATTATGTAAGTGATGAATTCAACAGCCCACTTTGTTTTGCTTTTGTAGATCCACTCCATGTCTGACTCAAATGGCATATGTATTTAGGTACATAACATTTGAGAAGGTTACTTTGATGCAACTGTATTGACACAGCTCCTTTCCTGTTAATACATTTTGGTTACACTTAAAAGAAAAAAAATCCTTTTAATCCTACAGCTTTTTAAAATTATGTTTTATGTAGAGCATTATGACCCTTAATTTTACCTCAGCCCCTACCCCATTTAACAACATAAGTTTCATTCTTTAAAGATAGCAAAAGACATATAATACCTCTAGATGTTAAAACTGAGGAAAGATGGAACAAAGACTAGAGAAACAAACTTCCAAAGAAACAGTATACTTCACTCATGTCTATTCTTGTAATCTGCTTGCCAGGGCAAATTTGGGGGGATTCCTCTGGCTGATGTTTGGAATACAACCAGATGGGCTGATTCTCTTGTTCTGAGACTACACAAAGCTTAAAAGTGTTGTATACTACATTTATACTGCTAAGTATGCCAGAGAATGGAACATACTGCATATGATCAACGTTAAATGTGGCTCAGCCACAAAGGAAAAATCATTTAAACAATCCATTTATCTCATCTAACTGTAACTCCAGCCTCCTGGCTGTTCTTCAATTTCAACACCCCTGAATTGTCTATGTCTATTTGTCTTTAAAAGCCTCTTTCGATGTCACCAAGTTTCTGCATGTGTCATGTCACTCTAAGACAATATACTCACTACTGACATTTTATCATTGTGCTCAATCTAAGTAAAAAATAACCTCCAAAATAAAACTCCCTCTCTCTTTCAAATCAAAGGGAAATGGACTTCATCTGCTTTACTGAAGGGTCCTTTTCCTCTAGTTTCATCATCTTTCTCTGAGAAAGAATACAGACAAGCAACCCTCAGCTGAGGCAGTGCCCAGCAGCCCAGAGAAGGGGACAAGGGGCCTGGCCACAGATGCACTCTCAAGGTACAAAGCAGCTGATCAAAGAGCCACACTTTCCAGCACATCTGCTATGGTCCGCAGCAATATTCTGCTTTCTAAAAAAAAAAAAAAAAGGAAACCCGCAATGGCAGTAGTCATTTATATAACATTACAATGTTTTGTTATGCCTCTCTCCTATTGTTCCTTTTAATTTAATATATAACTCACACTACCAGTATATAAATTAACTTCAAGGAAAAATACTACAACGTCAATAAAGTAGACCATAGTCTTGAAGGAACTGAGTTTTTAGAGAGGCACTTGAGCTCTCATTCTGAAAAGAAATCAGGTAGAAATGGAAAAATCTGTATTCAGATTGGGCCGGCCAAAAAGCTCAGCAGATGAAGACTCCAATTTAATTATTAAAATAGGCATACTGGGGCTGGGGAGATGGCTCAGCGGAATAAGCGCTTCCCTGGCAAGTGCAAGGGCCTGAGTTCAATCCCCGGTTCTGAAAAAAAAAAAAAAAAAATGAGCGCTTGCCTGGAAAGTAAGTGCAAGATCCTGAGTTCAATCTCTGGTACTACCAAAAATAAATAAATAAATAATAAAATAAAATAGGCATACTGTTCCCTAGAGGTTCACACCTGTCTATCTACCAAACTGGAGTAAATGGAACGAAATATTCTTTAGCAAGGATGACTAGATTGTGTTTTATACATTCATAGCTGACATATAATAGGGGTATATATGAGGTACAATGTGATAACTTGATGTTTTTATGCAACGTCTAGAGATCAGATGGGGGTAATTAGCATAGCCATCTACTTAAGCATTATTATTTATTCATGGAGGGCTTTGATTATTCAAGTTTTTTTCCTTTTCAATAGGGAAAAGAAAGGAAAGAAGCTACTTTTTCCAACCTGATAAACAAGTGACCTTTCCCTAAATTTTTGGGTCAATACAGATTTCAAGATACTTTTTACTTTTATGTCTTCTGTTTTTCCCCCTTCTTGTTATGGAACAAACTTCACCATTAACTCAGTTTTTTGAGAAGTTTCATTTATGTATTTTCTCATGTTCCATTAATGCCCTTAGTATTTGCTAAACATACTTTAACAAGCAGATTTTTTTTTCTGGCTCTGTATTGTGTAATTTCTCTCTCTCTCTCTCTTTTTTTTTTTGTATTTTAGGACAGGGTGTACAGGGTGTACAGGGTCTCACTTTGTAGATCCGACTTGTAGTGATCCTCCTATTTACAGCCTCCCAAGTGCTGGGATTAATAGGTGCATGCCCTCATGCCCAGTCTCAATCACCATCTCAGCGCGCCCCGGGGGCGGGGCCAGCACAGCAGGCCAGGGAATCAAACTCCCAGCCCCTGCATCTGGCTTTAATCCTCTGAGCTATTTGGCTGGCCCTATCTCTCTTTTGTAGTTCTTACATTTTCTGATTAATCATATAACTTTAGTGGTGTACTGTTGAATGATCTAATTTTCCTTTTATTGTTATTTAAATTTCCATTGTAACATGTGATATGGGCAAAATTTACTGTCAAATCAGAGAAGCAAGTTCCTTCTATGATTTACATGAACATAAAAGCAGTTATGAAGCTGTCATTAAAAGTTATGCTATGTTCTCTTTCTAGCATGAATGAAGGCGTAAAAATTATTTTTATAGGTAAACGTTATCAAGTTGGCAAATATACTTACCTACATTCATTTTCATATGGCCTGCAGGAATTGATAGGAAACAACAGGTCCAAAACAAGTATGTTAGAATAACAAATTAGTGGAATTAGGTTACGTGAGCTGTGCTGAACTGTGAGGCCCTCTTCTTCATGTCAAGTTTTGGGTGTTGATGGACTGATGTGAGGCAGTGTAAAAAAACTAGAATTTGGCTTCTAAGGAGCATTGTCAAAAAGTGGCTGCTGTCAGGAAGTATTGTGTGAAGGGGTTTAGGGAAAAAGACCCTGGGGATGGAGTCTTTAGAAAAAGAAATGTGAGTTAAGTATCAATGGAAGGAAAGGAAAAGGTGGGCAGAGGGGAATGGGGCTGCATTGTGGGTGGAACTGGTCCCCTTACTAAAATGGTTGAGGAGGCCATGAAGCAATCTGAGTTCCCAGGTTCCGTCTGGGGAGAGAGATATGTGAAAGGCGTTGAAAAAAATACTGCTGTTTACTGTTGATCTGATTGCAAACATTCTACCACTTACCTTGATTTCTGCTGCTATTTTTCAGGCCTATAGTAACCATTATAAACCGTCAGACGTACCAATTAAATTTCATTCCGTATGATAGCCCTCTCATCTCACTGCTCTGCTCCCATAAAGAGGCAAAAACATAGACATATATTGTCAGGTTTTTGTTTTTTTTTCCCCTGACAAAAGCATTCCTGGGGAATATTTTTATAGATTGGGCCAAGTGCCAAGATTACTGTGAGTTATGCAAACATGAATTGACTAAGAAAACAGATTAAAATCTTGTTTTTGAAATGCAGTATTCAAATTGTCTAGGGCTATACCAAGTAATTTACATTTAATTAAAAGTAACAAAGTAACCTGTGTGGAAAATCTGACTAAAATAAAATCCTGAGATCACAAGAGTTAAGCTTGTGGTAATTTATTTAAAAACATGAAAAATCGGACAGTGTTACTTTTGGGTTCTTCGAATCAGTAATTTTCATTTTCTCCTCCCACAAATTAGGCCAATGGCGAGAAGTCAATGGAAAGGAAAATAATTGTGTCTGAGCTATGTATAAAATTGTGAGCTTTTGACAGGTGATAGTTTCCTTATAATTTTGTGTGTATCTTCAAACACACAGAGAAAAAACCCTGCTCTTTGATGGCTTTAGAAGATCATTTCTGAGCGCAGAAATGCAAGGGTATCCGTTATTTTCTCGCTAGAACAATACTGACTGTTGGCGATGTAGTTCTTGATCAGGAAGAACTCAACATCTGCTCGCTTTATCACTTTAGGAGAAACACGGACCCTTGTGTCTGAAGTGATCATCAACAGCTCCTTAGGGTCCGTCTCAGCTGTATTTGCTTAATATGGGAGAAGCCACCGAAGTAGAAGACAACAGTCATTGCAAAAGTCAGTAATGAGGTTTTGCGATTAGCATGTATTATTGAAGTTGGGTTTTCACGCAGTCAAGGGATGGACAGAGCCTACTGGTAAAAATATTACTAACTTCAGGTTTGTATCTCAAAATAAGGACTCAATACCCAATAATATCTCACCTAAGTGAACTATTTGATTAGTCCAACCCAATGACTGTTCTTATCAACTCCTGAACACTTATTTGCTTCTACAGATTCACAATTCCTTGCAATAATACTTTTCCCGCATTTTTTAAGTTGTGGTGAAATCCACAACATAAACTTACCACCTTACCCATTTAAAATGTATACCCTAGTGATAAGACGAATATTGTTGTGTAGCCGTCATCAGCATCATTCCGTGTATCTTTCAAAACTCCTGAAACAGAAATTTCCCCTCCCTCAGTCATTCTTTTTTACAAGTACATACACGTTTCCAACAGTCTTGCCACTCTCATCCCACCGCAAGCTCCGCGGAGGGAGACCTCACGTATGCTTTCTACTGCATGCACTGTATTTATTGCCTGCAGTTTTTCTAAGTGCTTTGCAAATCATTATTCACTTTTGTATGTGCTGCAGCGTCTAGCGTATGCTTAGCTCGTGGGAGATACGAAGTATTTGTGGAATGAATTCCGGAGCTTTTACAACAGGTTGCAGCAGACTCCGCAGCTCCAGCACTCTGGTTGTAAATTAGCAAAGGAGAGCTCAGCTTGGAAGCACGCCTTCAGGCATCATCTGACCCGAGGACGTAAATTTAAGGAAATCCTTCATTTTAGCTACAATTAGGCCGGGGTTATTTTCGAGGTAGGCTAAGGAGGAAGTTATAGCTAAGTGACAGAGTATATAGGAAGGGACTCAACACAGCTAAGGTCTTCTATTTTCTGGGCACCGGATCAACTCCAGAAGACCCGCGCTGGGCGTGGGGGCGGGTTCGGGGGCGGGGCTTGGGAGATAGGCGGGGTCATGGGCGGGGCTTCGAGGGAGGGCGGGGCCCGGCGGTGGGCGGGGCGGGCTGGCCGGCCGGGGCGGGGCGCGCGAGTGTAGCGGGCGGCTATGGCGGCTGACGGCGACTGGCAGGATTTCTATGAGTTCCAGGAGCCGGCCGGGAGCCTCCTGGACCAGGAGAACTGTAATGCGAACCCCGAGGCCGGGGCCGGAGCCGGAGCCGGAGACGGGGCTGGGGCCGGGGACGAAGCGGGGACAGGGGCGGGCGGGGGCGGCGACGGCTTCCCGGCGCTGGCTTGCAGCCTGCAGGAGCAGCTGAGTCTGTGCTTCCGCCCCGCCGGTCCGGGCGCCGAGCCCCCGCGGGCGGCCGTGCGGCCCATCACCGAGCGCAGCCTGCTGCAGGGGGACGAGTGAGTGCGGGCCG
>NW_004524596.1:5063671-5284702 GCF_000260255.1 Octodon degus | reverse complement strand
GGGCGGGCGGGGCTGGGCGCCGCGGGAGCTTCCCCTCCCCCGGCTCGGGCGGCCCGGCCGGCGCAGGCGCCTCCCTGCGCTCCTTCCTTCCGCCTCCTCCCGCGCCAGTGATTTAAACCCGGTGCCCCCGCCCCGCCCGCCGCGTCTCCCTCTAGACCCCGCTGCGTGCAAGGGCCCTAGGGTGCGGAGCTCGTGGCTGGAGGCTGTGCCTCTGGGGCGGGGGAAGCCGTTCACTCCAGCTCCACTTCCAACCTTTCCGTTGGGAGTGGCTGTGGGACTGGACATCGCCCCCTCGAGTAGGGTACAGCAGCGTAGCATAGGATGGGAGGGAGATGTGTAAACAGATGTTTGTAGGATCGTGATGAGTGCTTTAAGGGATCCTGGGGATTTGAGAGAGGGTACCTGGGACAGAGTCAGGGACGGTGATTTAATAGAAGTTACTTGCAAATAGAATCTTGATTGATGAGCAGAAAGTTTGTTTTGCAGGTGAAGAAAGATCGGGCAAACTAGGTCGAGGTTGTAGCAGCTGCCAGGGGACCTAGTGTGAGGCTGCTGTCAGGCCACAGGAATCTCCGGCCCCCTGCCCAGGTGGAGTACCTGCCACCGCAAAGACAAAAAGGAAGGGCTCCAGTTGGTAATGGCAAGGGACTCCGTGGCGGGAAGATCAGTACCGATTGTAGATTCATCTAAGTAGTAGATTTCAGTGATTGGAAATTCACAGGATTTATGAGAGCTGGAGGAGGAAAGGAGCAGTATTTCTGAGAGCTCTTATTTAACCACTCTGAGCCCCAGTTATCATTTGGCTAAGTAAAGGAGGTAATTTAATGCCACGGTTTTACCCAAAAATATTAGGAGAAATGATTAGAGGGAAGATTGAGCTTACTGTATTTGTGGGAGGAGAGGAGCCCTGAAAAGGCTGGAAGTAAAATGAATGCAATACCCGATGAGGACATGGGTAGGATAGGTTGTCAGGGTGTTAGTGGGACACAGAGGCCAGAGATGAGGGTATAGGAAATGTTAAGAGGTGGAAGGGTCCGTGAGCATAGAAAAGAGTCCTCTGTGGTGAAGTTCCCATTTCCCCGTGAAACAGGAGACTTACGTGGAAGAAGGAAGGGAGCTTGGGAAGAGGGGCTTGGGGTTGGTTGGGGTGTCTGCAGACAAGGCTGAGAACCTAGTGGGGGATGGTCTCTTGGCTGGCTCTCTGTCATGCCCTGCCCAGGTGTAGTGGAGGGGCCATTTGAGATAGGATTTTATATACATAGATAAGTATGTATTTGATACTAAGAGGTGACATTTTGTGATTTCCCAAGGAGAGTTTCATCTATATGTAAATTTATACTAAGACTTCCAACACATTCTAGAGTTAAGTGTTGTGTTTGTAATTTATTTAGAACAGGCTTATACGTAGGTAGTCTAAGGGTTCCTATTTTTGTTTTGCCCGGACTCTTGGAACGTATTGTAGCCTTTGCTTAAACCTTCGTTTGTTGTAAAAGTTAAAATAGTATTCTTGATAATGATTTTCACTAGGTGGCACGTTGGTGCCAACTCATGTGTCTTGATTTTTAGGGCTTAAGAACTAGGCCTGGTCACCACTGTCTTCTCCTCTCTACTGCATACATTTGCTCACCTCAGTAGGGTCCAGTCCAGCTCTTTTCACTAAGGAGAGTTGAGAGTTGTTGGCAGTTTTTCTGCTTAGACACTTGACTTGCCTAAGGACTCAGAAATTAACTTCTTTGCACCCCAGTGGTAGTTTTATAAATACAAAAGGCGGGTCCTTATTTACTGAGGGATTGCACACATTCATCATTGGCAGGACTTTGACCTTCTTGGAAAAGAGCTGACCTGCCTGTTGGTTATGACTGGTTATAATACTTCATGATAAGGATGGAGGCAGTTCGTGCTAGAAAATTCTAGAAATCTTCCACTAAACTTGGAACTGTGACCTTCCAACTACAGTTGTTCTGACCTTGGTGGCAGTAGATGATTGTCAGTTGCCCTTAGCTTTCTTAGAAGATCACACTCACCCACAGTCGCCTGTAGGTGAGGTATTTGATTCTACTTGCCCTTTCTTATAGCCTTATTTGAGAAGAAACCAACACCCTTCTCCTCCCAGGTTCTGGACTCACTAGACTACTCTAGTTCCTGACCAGGTCTGCTGCTGAGTATTTGAAAATTTATAGACAGAAAGATGTAGGCCAGAAGCCCAGCAACTGGCCATCTAGATGTTCTGGTTAGGTGATATTTGAGGGATGCCAACAAAGAGGATAGGCACGAACCCTGCAAATGGCTGATTTGCTCGGTACATCACTCAGTTTTTTTTTTTTTTTTTTTTTTTTTTTTTGCGGAACCATTGATTGAACTCAGGCCCTTGCGCTTGCCAGGGAAGCGCGTATTCCACTGATCCATCTCCCTGGCCCCCATCACTCAGTTTTTAGAAGTTGTTGGGTTCACGTTTTCATTGAGAAAATGTGCCTCCCAAGGTTAACTTCATTTAGGATGTTAGGCTTTTAAAGGCAACTGCTGTCCTATATCTTTTGCTCTGTAGCACCAAATCCTCATTCATTAATGAGTGTGGTTATTCCATTTTAAAACTTCCATTCTACTAGTTTTTTGTATGTTAGTTAACTTATATGCTTGGAAAAAAGGTCCATCCAGTTATTTAACTCAGGATTAGATACCTCTTATAAGTATACCTATTATTTTTTTCTGTGCTGCCTTTGTGTCTTTAGCCAGTAAAGTAGCTCAAATATGTAGAATTTGACCTACCCTGATTGATGGTCATTTCATTTGTATCTCTGAACACTGAACCCTTTTTTTTCTTCCTTTTTTTAAAAAAATATAATTTCCGTCTCACTTTGCTGATTATTATTTTAGTATCAAATCTGCATTTTGGTTTAAAGTTGAGATTTGCTGTCCTGGTCAGGTGTGGCTTGGGATCCTTCTCAGTACAGCTCATTGGAAATGATGGGTACAGTGATGGAGCTGGAAGAGATGCCTGCTTCTAGTCCAAGCCTCATTTAGGACAGCTGGTACCCAGGGAGGTTAGGGGACTTGACTAAAGGGTGGTTGTTTGAGAAAGAGTGGAGGTAAGAATTTCTTTCTTGAATCCTAGTCCGAAACCCTTCTCATTTCACCCCAATACCTCCCAAGATGCTACTTGATAGTAAAGTGGGGTCTTGGGTAGGGCCTGTGTGCATTTTATGTGTGGTCCCTCCTCCTTTCACTGGTCTTACTATTTATGATTTTGAAAATTAGATATTAAATCCTGACCTCACTTTGAGATTGAATCCTTCTTCTGAAAAGATAGCCAGTTGTGGTTTCACTTCCCTGTGTTTTAATCACTTTCTCTGTAAAATGGGAATAATAATGGTTCCTACTGCTAATATTTTTGAAGATTAAATGAATATGTGTAAACTGTTTGAAATGTGCCTGACCCATGGTATGATGGAAGTGTTAGTGGCTGAGTTTGGGAGAGTTTTCTCTACCCCTTCATTTTCCATCTTGCCTTACCCACCCAGTTATATGATTTTCAGTTAGTCTTGTTAGGAGACTCTGCTTTGTAGAGTTTTTTGAGAATTGGTGTGCCTTCTTATTTTTGTTTTGCTTCTGTACGGATTGTCCTTCTTTTGCCATCATCCTGGATATTTGTTTAACAGAAGACATGGAGTATAAACTTTCACTGATGATAGTTTTCTTTTTAAGGATCTGGAATGCCCTGACAGACAATTTTGGAAACGTCATGCCTGTAGACTGGAAGTCGTCCCATACAAGGACTCTACATTTGCTCACACTGAACCTCTCAGAAAAAGGGGTAAGTTGAACCAGTAGGCTCTGTGTGACTGGTGTTGGTAGTGGAAGTGGAACAGCAGCAATTCTGTTCTGAACACATTTCATTGGGTTGCCGCACTTTGCCCTCACTGGCCATCTTGGCCACACTGTTGTCACTTTGCTAATGAGGTCCTCCTGCTCTTTCTCTGCACACGTCCACTCTTGTGTGCTTCACTGTTTCCATCGCCAGGGAAACTGGGTGCCAGTGATCTCCATTCCTTCCTGTTGCTATAACACTCTGGTGTGCTGAGAACACTCCCTGACAGTCCTGGCCTTTGCCCTAGTGCATTGAGGCTGTGGGAATATCAACGTAGAGTTCACTTAGGGGTGAATTGGCGACGGCTGCAGGACGTGACTTGTTGTCCAAAGACCATGTATTTCAGTGAACATTAAGGAACCATGAAAAGACCCTTTGGGACTGGGGAGATAGCTTGGCAGTCTAAGCACCTGCTTGGCAAGCACAGGGATCTGGGTTTGATCCCCGGTACCTCATGCCACACTGACCCTGGAACCCGGGTGAACTATGCCAGCCACCGAAACTGAGTGTGGTGGTGCATGCCTGTAACCCCAGCGCTGGAGAGGCTGAGACAGGAGGATCACCACGAGTCCGAGCTGTGTAATGAGATGCTGCACCAAATAAATAAATAAAAGATTTAAAAAAGGAAGACCTTTCAGCTCTTGGCTTTTTAACGTGTGCGTGGCTGACTCAACTGGCTTGAGGCTCCTGTGTACGTCCTGGTATCATTAAGTGAAGATGCCTGGGTAAGAAATGTGAGACAAGTGGTAATCACAGCGCTACATTTGCCTAGAGTTTTTGAGACACATAGCCAAATGATGTGAATTTTAGGGCCAGACTATTTAAGCTCCTTAGCAAATTATTGTGTAAGCTCATGTCAGATTATCTGGCATGCTCTGTAGTGTTTGATTATTGTGAGTATAAGGCGGCAGCGCTGTCAGAATTACACATAGTATTGTTAATGTTTTGAGAAAATGATTTTCTTAAATATGTGATGCAGAAGAGGCTGCTGCTGTCATTATCTAGTGAAAACCAGGATTCTGACTTTGTTTCCCAGTATTATGGGATACGGAGTGTTACTGTTTGTTCCTGCCTTTAATCTCATTAAAGCTTTTCAGATTGACCAGGCACATGTTCAGGGGAAAAGAACCAAGCCAAATACATTATGCCCTCTCTTCTATTTATTTAGGTCCTTGCTGATCATTTTTGGCTCCATTTAAGTTCCCTTTCTGAAGCTTCCTATTGCTGCTTTTAGCCTTTGCTGATCTCATGGAATTATACAATTTTAGAGTTGGAAGGGACTTTAAAGGACATTTAATCCAGCCTCACTGGTGTGGGGCGGGGAGAGAGATCCCCACCTACAGTGTCCCAGACAGATGGTCACTTAGCCCTGGCCCTAATCCTTCCATTCCTCCATGTGTTGTCAACTCCGGTGGGGTTGTGAACTTTTAAAGGACTTGTCCTCTGTCCTGCAGAATTTAGCACACAGCCCTTTTTTCATGTTTCTGTAAAATGATTAGTGTCTTTTTTTAGTGCATTTGGTTCACGGTCTGTAGCGTCTCACTCTGTAGATCGGACTCGTATTGATCCTCCTGTTTTCAGCCTCCCATGTACTAGGATTACAGGTGGGTGGCACCACGCTCAGTCTACATTGGTGTTTTTTATTAATCATATTTTTCTGGGTTGGTCATTAGATTAACTTCTCAGCAGATATCTTTGTATTTGTCTCTTTAGTAATTGCCACAGCACCTGGCACTGGGTGAGTACTAAGACATGTTTATTTTGTCAAATTGAGCACGTGACAGCTTCATCTGTGGGACTGTAAATCAGAGATCATGATGGAAGGTCTTTTTTTTTTTTTTTTTTAAGTATTTTTCAGTATTATTTAAAACAGTGCTGAATCCATCGTAGTCATTGCATGAGTACTTTTTTGTTTGAGCTATTAAAAAGTAGCATAGAAAAGTTCTTTTTATAGTTTCCAAGAGAAGCGCATTTGCAGTACAAATGGGCCCCTTAATCCATCTTCACTGAATAATATGTGAGTCTTGTGTTGTTCTTAGATTGCACCTTGGGTGGCAAAGCTGCTGTTTGAGTGTTGTTTTCAGTGCTAGAGTGACAGTGCCACCACGATAGTGACTAGTAAAGACTTAATTTACTACTAGTAAGGGTAAAAGCTTCCCCTGGAATAACTCAGCAAATTAAAGCAAACAGGTGCTCATCTAGCTGATCAGTCACCTGTCTGTCATGAAGTGACTCTTCTGGTAATGAACAGAACTGAAATCAGGCTATTTCTTAAGGAGGATTAATAGGCAACAAGGTCTATGGAAGAAGCAACCATGTTACTCTGTTGGGTGGTGTATAATTTAAAAATGTTGTTTCACCTGAGAAAGTTCTTATTTGCCATTGTTACCTGGCTTCTCTGTTCTTTCCATGGCTAAGCTGTGTACAATTTACCTTCTGGAAGCATTCTTTTAGATTATCCGCTGTCCAGTAGGGTCTGGAGGAAAGTTTTTCTTGATAGTAAGAGATATATTTACTTAGTTTTTGTGTTAAGATGAGAAAAACCATGAGGAAAAACCACAGTTTGCTAGAATTTAGTGCCTTGTTTTTTTTTATTTGTAGAAGATTAAGATGCACCTTTCTGCACTTGTGGGTCTTTTCTAAAATAAGGCAACTGGGACATTCTAGGTTCTTGCGTGAGTACGTTTTCCACCAGATGTATCTATTTGCAGTTTCACGCAGGGAGACAGCACCACCAGCTCTGTTTCTAAGCTTGGCATAAAGGAGTGAGGGGAATGCTTGGCACAAAGAGGGCGCATTTATTTCTAGTGGGAGGATGAATGATAGTCCTTATGACAGCCACGGTTAGTTTTCAGCACCTGAGAGAGATTCTAGGGCATGGCATCTGCCGTCTCTGTGGGGTGTGGGCTTGGCCTCCTCCCTGGAAAGATGATCTTACGTCATTATTTCTGTTGTCATGGAAATTTATTACAATAGTTTACTGGTGTTACGAGTGTATTTTGGACTTCCTCTAAATCTGGTGCAGTTCTTGTCTATGTGTCTACTTCGTTTTGCTAGGAAACATCTCCTGTGCGTTTTCCTTCTTTCTCACACAGCACCTCTAGGATACTTTGTGAAATACGTCTTTATGTCTTTGTAAGAAACAGGAAGAACATCTTCCTTAGGAGTTACTGAAAATTAAAACTTTCTGTATTTGTAAGTCAGAAGGGGAGAAAATAAGACAATATTATGTTGTTCAAGGCACAACTCTGAAAAGTGGTGGGGCAGATCTCTGGTAATAATAGTTGTCTTTTGTAGGTTGTTTAGTTAATAATTAGCTTACCAATCTTGTAGTAAATGGAGTCTACTCGGCTAACAGTCTCTGTTGACCTGTGTCGGGATCAGTGACCGAAGTTGTCAGGTCCACCCCACACTGTCCTTATCATTGTAGAGTGGCACTGCTTTCAGCTTCTTGAAATCCAGTATTGCCTCGTGAAGAGCCTAAGTCTCTTGATCTTACTCAATTAATAAAGAAAATAGTCATCATTTTAAAAAGCAGCTTAGAACCACAGGCTTTGGATGAAAAGGCGGCCTCTGCCCCACTTACTTTGCGGTTGAGTTTTAGTTAGAGCAGGCAGCTACTTCTGGCGGAACACCTGCTTATTTTATTTGCTGTTTAATTTTAGACTTTATCCATCGGCTCAACGGATGCAGATTTAGCTCTTACAGTTCTCTAGCCTCTAAGTAAGTGTGTAGCCATCACCCAAGTTTCCCTATCTTCCCAATTGTGATCAATCAAAGTTCTTGGTGAATCGATCTTTATTGTTTCTACTGTTTAACTACAGTTAACTCATTTTGCTATATTATTATTTATTTCTAATACCATTTTCGCTTTCTCCTAGGATAATGATGATTGTCCTTCTTGTGGGTTACTTAGTTAATCATTAGCTTCCCAATTTTATAGTAAATGGAATATCTAGGTTAACAGTGTCTTAACGGTATTTCCTCTGCCTTTCTTCATGTTTGTGCAGTAAGTTCTAATCTGAGCTAGTTGCTGCCTAGTTGAGCTTCACAACCATGCTTCTAGGATGCCTGTTTCCTCTGTCGTTATAAGAGTTCCCGTCACGTGTCTGTTTTATGTCACATCCTATGTCGTCTTTTTTTTTTTTTTTTTCAGGAGTCCCCCGTTCCTTCCCTTTTCTCATTTGCAGCGTTTGGTACTCTGGTGCTCACCCTTGAATTTCACAGACTCCTCCCTCAGGAGCTTGGGAGGTGGGAGGGCCCCACAATGATTCCACTGGGTCCTCAGTTTTACGTGCATCCTTGGTACTAATAAATAAGATAATTTTCCCAGATAAAATGTATTACTTTAACTACATTAAATAGAATATATTTACATACAGGTTAAATAGTCCTTATGAGAAATACTTTAGGAGTGTTTTAAATTCTGAGTGGCCTTACATTTTTCAGTATTTGCATATAATAATGAGATACCTTGAAGGTGGAACTCACATGCAAACATAGATTTTATCTGTCATATACACCATATATACCTAGTCTGATGGTAATTTATGCAGCATTTGTAGTGCACCTGTGTTTTGAATGTGACTGTCACAGGAGGTCAGGTGTGGAATTTTCCCCTTACATTGTCACATCAATGCTCAAAACGTTTTAGATTTACAAATTTCAGATTAAGTTTGCTTAACCTGTAATATAATACATTATTCTAATTATATGCTGAGAAGTGGAATGGTGTGGTTTCTTCTTACGCAGTCCTGGTGGCCCATCTGTGCTGCAGGAACTCACTGTGTATTCATCTTTCCTGAGGACTATATTTCCTGTCTCAGTTCTGTTTATCACTAGAGTAGTCATGTCATGATATGGATAGATAGATGATTGATGAATTGATGATCACTTATCCACTTGAATCTGCTAAGTTTTTCCAGGTCAGACTTTTATAATTAGCATTGGTACTAAATTCTAAGCATTAGGACAGGGCCTGTTGGTATTGGTGTGGGCAAGGTTAAGGGAAACCATCTAGGTATGGCAGAATATTCTGGAGATAGCAAGAGCTTGTAGCACTTTAGCAGTCCTGGACATGAACAGGTTTGGAAAGGGAGAAGCTTTTAGAAGCTAAAGAGATTAACTGTGGGAGAGGTTTGCTGGTGAGAGCTGTGGCCTTTGGTAAAGAGCCAGAGTCGACAAATGGCTGGCTGGCTGGCAGGGAGGAAGGCGGCAGAACAGGCGCCCAGTCCTCACCTTCTCACCGTGCAGTCTCCTGGTGCCTGCCAACGCTGTGTAATTCAGCTGGAAGCCAGAAGTCAAGGGCATCCTTTGATGTGGTCTGCAGGGTCAAACTCCCAGGCACAGAGCGTGGGAGAGAAGGTGGGTGAGGTGCTTGGAGACTTTCCATCGCGGTTAGGTTTGAAGATGTTTTAGAATCTAGAGATACTCTGTTTTGGGAAGAAGGGAGGTTTGCCAGGAAGGGCTGAGACCCTGGCAGATAGGAACTATCTATCCTCTATCTACCATTTGTTCTGTCTTGTTCTTTCCGCTTGGGATGAACACGTGGAGACCCTGGTAGATAGATCCTATCTGCCAGGATGTTAATTACCTACCTGTTACTCTGACTGCTAGAAGTTAGTTTGCTAGTAACCCCCTTTTTTTTTTTTTTGTATACTTTTAACACACCAATTTTGCTGCTAGATTCTTAACTACCATTGCTAAGCCTATTTTCTCCCTTTTGTTTGCTCTTAATTCCTATGTTTTTTCCTGGATACGATTTATTTATTTATTTATTTTTTTCCCTCAGTAACTTATCAGCTTTTGTAGTGTTCTTATAGCTATTCCTTCTGGGAAGAAAATAGCTAAGTATACATCTGATGAGGCCATGGGGTTGTAAACATCACACTTTTGAATTTGTTCTGTCTTGTTCTTTCCGCTTGGGATAAACACGTAAAGTACTACACACCTGGTCCCGAGTGATCAGTAACTTCTCCTTTTCAAGAGAAATCTCTCTACGTGTGCTTTTTAAAAAACTGCCTTCTCTTTCACCCAGGGCTACTGGCTTTGTTTTGGTCGGTGTCCTACCTTTAACCATGGGTATTTTTGCATTTAGATGAGCGGGGGTTTGCTGTTTGACCCGTCGGATGATGAGGAGCTGAGGGAGCGGCTGGATATGCATTCAATCATCGTCTCCTGTGTTAACGAGGAGCCCCTCTTCACGGCAGACCAGGTACCCGGACAGCCCTCATGGCGCCAGGAGGGCAGAGCGTGAAGCTGAGAGCCACTGCCTGCCGATCTGTCAGAGCTTGCTTGTTTTTCTTACATTGTGTGGATGTATAGGCTTTCTTTCTTTCTTTCTTTTTTAAAAATGTATTTAGCACAGGGTCTATAGGGTCTCACTACACAGATCAGACTCGTAGTGTTCCTCCTGTTTTTTCAGCCTCCCAAGTGCTGGGATTACAGGTGCGCGCCATCATGCCCAGTCTAAGGCTTTCATTTGACTTTTCACTGAAGGAAAAAAGAAACTATATATTGTCTGACAGTGAAATTTTGTTAGTTGGGAAGATTTTTAATATAGGCATTCTTAATGTAGTACAAACTACTAAGGGAGGCTTATTTCTTAATCCGAAATCACAGAAATTTTGTGAATTTCCTACTTTCTTTAGATTTATTCAAACATGGGTACATAGTATAATATATCTGTATAAAAATGTATCTTTATTTCAAATTCAGAGTTTGTGTGCCCCAGAAAAAAGGGATCATTATTCTGTGGAATGCGCTAGTAGTGTCAGCCCTGTGTTCATTGGAAACCAGTTGAATCAGTGTTCTCATTTTTTGCATACTTCTCCCACCTCTGTTGTATTGTCAGAACGGGAGGCTGGAACTTCTTCCTGGAATAAAAAATGTTCCTTGCTACTGGGACTGAATTCTACCATACTCTTATTTTTAGGCTAGAAGGATGAGGTCACTAGGAGATACACTCTGGTAAGGTTGGGAGGAAGACATTAAAAATGTACATTAATATATGTTATTTTGATCTGCTTTGTCCAATTTGTGGTTGGATTATTTTTGGCTGGGAAAGAGTACGGCAGTTAAAAAAGCGAAGTAGTAATGGGTTAGAGGGCTGTTGCAGAGTGGAATGTGATATTCCAAAGATGTGACCAGAGGCATTCACGTTTGATCTAGAAACTTGCCTGAGTATCAACAGCTACCCTTGTTTCTGAGACTTAGAGAAACAGAGTTTGTATCTTCCTTGAGTGTCTCATTGTCCTATTTGCAGTGCCTGTTTTGGACAGTGTTTTTCTAATTAACACAATCCCGCCACCTTTGTTGTAGTTTTTCCTCTGTAGAAGTGCTACTTCTTAAGCTTGCATATTCCCCACGCATATTAATATGATATCGTACACTTTCATTTAATTGTATTTTTTAATAGCTTTTTTCCTTAATTGATAAGTTTTTTTGGAAATACTTGAATATTGAGTACCTTTTTCTGGCTTTCCTTTGAAGTTTTGTTGAGTCCCATTGTTTGGTTGAGTTCCATTATTTTCCCCTTCACTTTTAGAATCTGACACAGGTCAGAATGCAGTACTAAAGTCTGAGCCATAGTGCTTATGACAGTAGATCATTGTCGAAAAGGCAGATGTATTTCTGAAATTGTCCTGCTTTTTTTTAGTTCCATACTTTAAGTAATTTTAATATCCCTTTGTCTTTGGTTGAATTACCATGTGAAATTCTTTTTCTGCGGTTAAAGGAAAATTTTGCTGTTAGGGAGGTAATCTCTTGCTTTATGTTTGTGTTTTTATACTGTTGGAGTTTCAGAATTTTATGTCAGATTTTTTCTCTGAAATAACTTTAGGCTGAACGTGTGCGTAATGGTGCATGGTGAGTTTTCTTCTGTTTGCCTTCTTTTGACTGTAAAGTTATGATCTGCCCCTGGTGTGCCTGGAAAAATTATCGAAGTGTTTTGTAGCACCATTTCTCAGATATTGCAGTATCAGGTAGGGCCTATTGGAGCCTGAGAGACATATTAAGTGTATTTAGTTTAATTTTGTTTTTAGTGTGTTGCAAATTTTCCATGATAAAAAGCCCTGTTTACTTTTAAAATCCAAAATTTTGATTATTCAGAATATTTACTTGTGCACACTATTGGTTAATGAGAATCCAGTGCCCTTCTCCTCTGATTACTGCAGGTGAGTGCCATGTTGTGGAAAAGTCATTTTTTCCCTCTATATTTGATTAATACTACTGTGTGCATTTGGAAGGTTATTGAAGAAATCGAAGAAATGATGCAGGAATCCCCAGACCCAGAGGATGATGAAACTCCTACGCAGTCAGATCGGCTTTCAGTGCTGTCCCAGGAGATTCAGACTCTTAAGAGGTCCAGTACAAGCAGCTATGAAGAGAGTAAGACACCATCCCTATATCCGTGCTTGTTGTGCTTTTTGTCTGTTTCAGACATTGATGGGACCATCTTCACAGAGCTGTGATTCTCACAGACAGGCTGGGTAGTGCACCCTTCTCTGGCCTTCTTGTCATTCAGTGCTCTGGGTATACTTTGATTGTTTCCCAAGGACTGTGTTGTGTTAAACCCTGCCCAAGTTCTGGCCAGAAGCCCTGTTTAAGCAGTTAGTGGGCTTGGTCTCTTCTGAGGCCTCTCCCCTGGGTTTGCAGATGGCCCTCTTTTCCCTGTGTCTTCACGTGAGCTACCTTCTATGTGTCTTTCTCCAAATTTCCTCTTCTTGTGGGAGCACCAGTCATGTTCCAGCAATAGCATTCTGTTCTGAGGTACAGTCATACCTGAGTGCTTGATGCTTTGAAACCCATTGAATTTGGTGCTTGACTCAGTTTTACAGAAAGATTTTGTCCTGGTACCTATTGTTTGGTACTTGATGTTCAAGTTAAAACTGGTCAGCGTCTGTTGCCTCATGGGTTGCTTCCCTCTGCAGCTGAAAATATTTGTCTGCTACCTGCTTTTGTTCTACTTATCCTGCCTCCTCATGCCTGTGAACTATGGGTGTTAAGGTACTGGTGTGCTGGGAGTTAGGGCTTCCACATACAAATTTTGAGGACAGACATAGTTCAGCCCATAACAAAATAATTAATAAATGGTCAGTCATTCCTGTCTTTATCAATGGTGGGTTTTGGTGTAGATGAAGAATTTTGGGAATTAAAACTGTGCTTGAATTAGGGTTGTTTGACATACTTAAGAATAGAAAGCATACAACTTCAGCCTCCATGTGATTCTTCTGAGACTGGTGTCTAGGCATGCATCTCATGTTTACCTTATGGCTGTTTCTCTCTTCGACTAGACAACGATGGAGTCTCTGTCTGCTTCACTTACACTGTCACTTGGTTTTACATTCTGGGAAGACCAGAAATTATCTTTGGGTTGTATGGCTTCCTTTTAGCATATGGAAGATGTTCCGGGTGATCTCTGTCCACCATGTTGCTGTGCATACATGCTTAGCATTGTTAGAGCCCTGTTTCCAAAATATGATCATGATGTCTATAAGATACAAAGCTCCATCTTAGTTTTCTAGGGCTGCCATAACAACTACCGTACACTGCACTGAGCCTGCCACTGAGACCAGGCATGGTGGTGCACCCCTGTAATACCAGAGCTGGGGAGGCTGAAAACAGGAAGATCACTAGAGTCTGAACTGCATAGTGAGGCCCTGTACCAGACACATTAAAAAATTAAAAACCCCCAAACAAACAAAAACACAAAGCAAGTACCACAGACCGAGGATGTAAACCATGGAAGTTTATATTCTCACAAGGCCGGAGCCAGGAGTCTGAGACCAAAGTGCTAGCATAGTTGGTTTCTGACAAGGCCTCTCTGACTGTGGATGGTTCTCAGCTATGTTTTGACATGATCTTCTCTGTCCTCTGTCTTGGTCTCTTGATTTTGTGGGGACAGCAGTCACAGTAGAGTAGAACCTCGCCTGCTGTCCTCATGTTAGCGTAGTTACCCGCTCTAAACACTCCTCAGCTTACACATTCACTTCTGAGGTACTGGGAAGTAGGCCTTCCACAGGGCCTGCGCCTCACCTGAAAAGACTGAAATGGGCTTGCAGAAAATAGTGCTTCCTTTCAACTTTGTAATTATCCACCAAATCCACAAATTAAGGCGTGTGTGATTATGTGTTTAGTTTCATTCTGTCAGATCGACTGTCCCTCTCCCAGGGATGTTAAAAATCCTGTGAATTTGCTCACACTGTCTTCTCCTCAGGTAGTTTCCCTCAGCTTCTGTGTGGACTATTTTCCTGTATGAGCTTTTTCAGTCTTGGTGGATAAGTTCTATTCAGGGGTGCTTGATTTATGCAAGAAGGAAAAAAAAGTTTTGTTACGCTTTTCTGTCAGCCGGGGGGAAGTGACTTTGCCTGCTCACCCATGGTCTCCCCAGGAGTTTGAGGGCTCAGAGAAGATCGGGAACAGTGTCATTGCTTGGAGTGTTGTTTTTGTGTTTTGGCACAGAGCACACTGTTGTGCTGCTTTGAAGCACTCTTGCCTTAGTGTCTGCCGCACTTGTTTTGGTCACAGGGGTGAAAAGGCTGTCTGTGTCGGAGTTAAATGAGCTCCTGGAAGAAATTGAGACCACCATTAAGGAGTACTCCGAGGAGCTGGTGCAGCAGTTGGCTCTACGAGATGAGCTGGAGTTTGAAAAGGAAGTAAAAAACAGCTTTATTTCTGTCCTTATTGAAGTGCAGAACAAACAGAAGGAGCACAAGGAAACGGCCAAAAAGAAAAAGAAAGTAAAGAATGGCAGCTCTCAGAATGGGAAGAGTGAGAGAAGTCACATGCCAGGCACAGTAAGTGATGCTTTGCAGGTGGCACTGGTGCCTGAAGAAGGTGCCCAGCCCTGACCAGCAGCAGCAGCTGTGGTGGCTGGACCCGTGAGAAGGCCCTGCCTCCCGTCCTGGCGCAGCAGCGCTTCCTCTGGAACATGCCATCCATGGTTTCTTCAGCAAGGTGTTTCTGAATAGTGCTGTGGCCACCCTCGGGCTGGGGCTAACTCCATGGAGAATGTTTAGGAGGGAGGCAAGGGGAAGGTAGTTGGGGAGGGACAGTGTCTTAAAAGGAGTATCACTAGCAGGTGACCATTTTTAATACAACAAAATGTGAATGGTGGTAACATTTGGCTGGTGGGCTTATGAATAGTTTTTTAATGTATGGATTGTGCAATCACTTAAAAAGGAATTCATTTAGAGCTAGCGTAGCAAATAGGTTCCTTTTGATTTTAGGGTTAGGACATGTGGATGGTAGTGGCTGTGTGTGACAACCCTCTCTTTGTCCTTCAGGCCAGAATATTACTGATTGATGGAAACAAATTAGGGTGTTTGCACCTTGGACCGCTTCTTCGAGGGTATTTTGTTTTCGATCTAATTTTTCTCAAGTGGTCCTGTTAACTTAGCTGATTGAATTTGATCGTGAGCCTTAACTGTAGTTTCTCTGACTGCATTTCTTTTCGATTTTGAAGCTCTCATGTTTCTGTGATCATTTGAGGCCTGTATATTTCCACTTGAATTTTATGTGTGGAAAACTGTTTAATTTTTACGGCACAGTGGTTGGGTGAAGGGATCCATTTTTCTGAAGGGGATGTGCGTATTTTCTTAATTTATGGCACTGTTGGCTTGGTAACACATAATCACAAACTATGATGGCTTAAAATGATATAAATTCTCTTTCAGTCTTGAATTTTCTTCTCTAGAGAAGCAGGTCTCATTGACCAGGTGCAGATGGAACTTTAGGAGGAGGATACATTCTCAGTTGCGGGGCCGCCGAGATGTGGTCAGCGCGCACACACCCACAGAATCTTGCCATAGAGCCCGTTCATAATGCTGCTGCTAACCTTGATGCAGTCGCATTTTATTTGTGTAGTGTGCATTTAGATGTGGTTACAAAAGACAGAACTTATAAAGGGAAAAGGTACTTACTGTCAAGAAATGGCAATATTGATTGAAAAGTTGTGTGTTTAGTCCTTTTTAGAGACCCCTTTTGGGAAACAGTATTTGTTTGGATATACAGTTCTGAGATGTTTCCTTTAAAATATCAAGGACAGTAGTTTGCTTTGCATCTCATATTTTGGTTTTTTTTTTTAATGTATTTAATGCAGGATCTACAGGGTCTCACTACACAGATCAGACTCGTAGTGATCCTCCTGTTTTTCAGCCTCCGAAGCTCTGGGATTACAGGCGTGCACCATCACGCCCAGTCTGTCACCCTCTCAGGGTGCCCCAGGGGTGGGGCCAGCATGGCACACCAGGGATGGAACCCCGGTCCCTGCATCTGCCTAAGCAGGCGCTGTAATCCATTGAGCTATCTGGCTGGCCCCTTGCATCTCATATTTAAAAAAAATCACACCTTTAAATTGCCCTCTTAATACTAGTGGGATTAAGTAAAATGCTAGTGAAGAAGTTATAGTATGGGTGGCAATTTCTGCATATCTGCTTTTGGGGATTACATTAAAATCCTTTACTTATTGGTATTAACACTTGGCTGAGAATAAATTTGTCCCTCCAGGGGTGTAAAGGCCTCTTTCTGTAATTCCGATATAAACATGGTTGGAGTAGATCCGTTGTGTCATTTTGCAGGGTGTTTCTATTTAGGAACGGATTTGGCAAGGTGGCATTTTGGGTGTGTTCGCACCCCTACTCGTCTTAGAATAGACTGTTAAACAGTAAGTCTTTTCACAGTATTTGAACTTGGAAAATTGCTTCTTGATTCTGATCTGATATTCATGTCAAAATTTTAATTACGGCAGGAACGGCCTGGCTCAGCTTCTGGTATCCTTTCCTGTATCTTTTTTTAAGCTGAAAATGCCAGAGAATGACCATGCCATCGGAGACACAAACAGCATGAAACCCTGTGATTTTGAAGATAGTGGGAGAAGACTCGGAAGGCCCCTCACATGAAAGGGCTAGTTGTATAAACACATTTCACAAAGTGTTACCTTTCCAAACCATTCATATAACATATAGTTTTGTCAAGGCCTGATATCTGTGGGTTAACTATTGTCAGTGATACAAATTTTTAAAAAATGATGACCTTCTGATAGATTTGTTGTCTGTTTTTCCAGTAACATCGGTCACTTTTTACTTCCTAGCAGAAGTATTTTTGAGGTAGCAAGCTTGAGTGTTTTCTTAATCGTGGGATAGCTTCCTTCCATTTTTCTTCCAGCATTTTTTATTGCACCAATACATTTAATTTTATCTGGTGTAGTGTTTTCTCCATAATTCCTAGCTTGTTCTCCTTGGGCCACGGATACTTTTGTGACAGACATATCTGGTTGGGAATAGCACAGAGCTAATTTTAGAGACGTGTTTTTTTCAAACATTTATTGCAGTTGAAAAAAAGCAGGGTATGTAGGAATGCTATTTATAGCTTCAAAATGTTTTACTAAAATCTGAAAATAAAAAAAAGTGGAGTAGCTTTAAAAAAGTGCAGTGCCAGGTGTGGTGGTGGATACCTGTAGTCCTAGCACTTGGGAGGCTGAGGCAGGAAGATCTGGGCTACAAGGTGAGTTCAAGGCT
This sequence comes from Octodon degus, assembly GCF_000260255.1. NCBI lineage: Eukaryota > Metazoa > Chordata > Mammalia > Rodentia > Octodontidae > Octodon > Octodon degus. The sequence goes on along the minus strand of NW_004524596.1, from coordinate 5,267,320 downwards.
ACGTAGTGAAACCCTGGCTCAAAAAGATAAGGGAAAAAAAGTGAAATGTTATCTTGAATTGACTTTTACCTTTTTTTTTTGGTACCAGGAATCAAACTCTGGACTTTGTTCTTGTGCCACTGAGTTGTATCCCCAGCGACATTTTTTTTTTTTTTTTTTCCCTTAATGTATTTAGTATGGGCTGTACAGGGTCTCACTACACAGATCTGACTTGCAGTGATTCTCCTATTTTCAGCGTCCCAAGTGCTGGGATTACAGGCACCAGCACTCCCAGTCTCAGTTTCCTTCTCTGCATGCCCTGGGGGTGGGGCTGGCACTGCCTAAGCAGGTGCTTTAGTACGCTGAGCTATCTGGCAGGCCCTCTCCCCTGACTTTCACTTTTTAAAATAACTATGTTTTCTGTTGTGTAAGACGTTAGTCATTCATTGGTCAGATTTTTGTAAAGGGTCCGCCTGTGCCAGGCACTATTCAAGACACAGTAGCAAGGAAAAAAGATAAATCTGTTTCCCTCTTGGAGCACCAATTCTTTTTCTTCTTTTTCAGTGGTCAGTTGCGTAGCTGTCTGGGTAAGGTGGTCAGTACCATAGCTGTCAGGGAGTTGTGCTAGATCGGGTGGTCACTGTCCCACTGCTACCTGTGCTTGGTAAGGGACACTTCCCAGCCCCTTTGCACCTTCCAGTTTGGAGGGAGGTAGAGGAATCTATGTCTTTGGGAATCTCAGTTCAAGGGAGTCAGAGACGGTGCTTCCTCTGCCCTGTCGCAGCATCTGGAGGTGGGGGCTGGCCAGGTTGAAGGTCGTCACAGTTAGTGAGCTAGCCACGTTTGTTTGAAGTGATTGTGATGTTCTGGGTCTTGATATTTTATATTTTTGTTTTTTTTTTTTTTTTTTTTTTTTTTTTTTTTTTTTTTTTTTTTTGAGTGGGTTTCCTTTTCTCTCTCTCTCTTTTTTTTTTAAAACTCAAAATCATGGTTAAGCCTTGTCGTCTTTTCTTAGACCCTTTCCTCTCCGTCATTCTTCTCAGGGGAAAAAAAAATTGTTTAAATATGCAGTTCTGGAAAATTTGCTTTACAATTCCAGTGAAAAGTTGACTTCTCTGTCCTTTCGAGTTTAGTATTACACCTTTTAACTGTCTCTCACAGTCATCATATACTGCGATTCTTTTTCATCGCAGTCTCAGTCATGTTTCCCCAAGAATAGGGAATGTAACTTGGTTCTCTTTGTATCTCTAGTTCCAGCGTGAGGTGCTGGGTACGTTTCTGCTGAATAATGAGAGACGGAAGAAGGAACTTGTCAGTAAGCCTGGGTGGCTCTTTCTCCCGGGAGCCAAGCTCACTGCATAGTTTACTGATGAGGAATGGGTTAGGGCTTTGCGTCCTAGTCCTGCCGCTGGGTGTAGGCACTTTCGAAATCGGGAGGATTCAATGAAGTAATGTATTTCAGAGTTCCACACACCCCGAGTAAATGTCAAGATAAATATCCAAATGCCTACCTGACATTTTCCCCTTGGATGTTTTGTAGGAACCTGAAATTCCTATTATTAGACCAAATCTTAAAATGGAATGTAAAAAAAAAAATTGTTGTTGTTTGGTGCAGTTAGTTTACTCACTTTCTGAAGCCAATAAAATTTCTAGATCAAAGAATTTGCAGTTTTAAATGACTGCCTTTTTCAGGTTATACCAAATGTAACCTAACTGTAGTAGGTAGCAACCGTTTCCCCACACTTTCTCCCATGGACATGATTAGATATAATTCTGATAGGAGAGTCAGGCAATGGCTTGATTTATAGGCCGCTTGTGTTCTTTGACAGATTGCCTGTTCTGTCACTTGAAATTTTTTCGTGTTTATTTGTGCGAGCCCACACGCTTCTCCTGTCGCGGTGCTAGCCTGTGTTGCAGTCTTTGGCTCCAATCTCTCACACAGTACAGACCCCTCAAAGACTGATCTACTGTGTCTTCCCGGCACAACACCTTGTTTCTAGGACATGGAGATTGAATTCCAGATTTGAATTTGTAGTATTGGTATAATTATTATTATTATTATTATTATTTTTTGAGTCAGGATCTCACTATGTAGCCCAGGCTGGCCTCGAACTCAGTGATCCCGCTGCTCAGCCTCCCATGTGCAGGGGGATTATAGGCGTACACCACCATGCCTGGTGGTAATGGAGTTATTGTTCTATTTTTAGGTTGGAGGGGAGGCTGTATTTCTATCAAACATATGGTCAGGGCATAGAATTTTAAAGGCAGTGCTCTTTATTTTCTGGAACAGGGGATTGAACTCAGGCCCTTGCGCCTGCCAGGCAAGCGCTTATTCTACTGAGCCATCTCCCCGGCCCCTGACAGTGCTCTTGAGTATAAGAGGGAAGTTGAAATATACCAGATTATGTTTTAATTTAGTAGCTGCTGCTCATCTCGAATTAAAGACAACGCTGCATATTTGCTTTGCATCAGACATTAGTAAGCTTATGCTTTCCAAAACCCAGCAGTGTCTTTGGAATTCGGGACACGTGAGGTTGCTTATTGTAAGTCTATGGTTGAAAACATAAGCATTGATAATACGCTCTGTTTGTGGTAATCACATTTAACTGTGAAGAGAGTTCTCAAGCCTTATGTCCACCACTACCAGAAACGTGTAACTGCTTGGTATGACACGAAAAGTTTGTTCTGATATTAGCCATCAGTGACTGATGGGTACTGGATAAACAAGAAATTGCTGTCTGCCTGCAAGCAGGGGCAGGGGCTGGGAGTTCGATCCCCGGGCCTGCTGTGCTGGCTCCACCTGGGATGCGCTGAGATGGCCATTGAGACTGGGCGTGGTGGCGCGCGCCTGTAAGCCCAGCTCTTGGGAGGCTGAAAACAGGCAGATCACCATGAGTCCGATCTAGTAGTGAGACCCTGAACACCCTGTAGACCCTTCCCTAAAATACGTTAAAAAAAAAAAAAAAAAAGGGAAAGAAAGAAATTGCAGTAGAATGATCATATTACTCTAGGGGCTGGGGAGATAGCTCAGTGGCATAAATGCCTGCCTGGCAACCATAAGGTCCCGAGTTCAATCCCTGGTAACACATACCAAAAAACCCCCACCAAACTGTATTACTCTAATATATTACTTACTGATGGGGGTTAAGAAGATAATTGCTTAGGAATGGGAGAAAGCTAGAGCTGAGGTGATAGCCTTTCTCATACATACTTTTTTCCCACAGATGCCGTTTTCTGTCTTTATGACTCATTCAGCTCATGTTATCACTAATAGCCAATGTATTTTGTGCTCCAAGTAATAGTTTTTCATTTAATCTTGACCACAGTTGACCACAGTAAGAGAGATTTATTTTTATTTAGGCAGCCACTATTAGATCATCCTGAAGTTATTCTAAATCTTAGTGTACAAGGAACTTTTCTTACACATCTGCTTGAATTTGTGGCTTTGGTTTAAAACCAACAAGCCAATCAGCCAACCAACAAACAAGCCAAACCAGGGACCTTACTCTTCTTTCTTTTTCTTTTCAATTTAAAAGTTAAATTTACATGTTTGCCTAGCTTATTTAAACCAAGGATTGGGAGCGCAAACTACTACCCAAGAGCCAAATCCATCCTCTTCCTATTTTTTTAATTTTTATTTTTTTCATCTTCTTCCTGTTTTATAAATAAAGTTTTATTGGAACCAGCTACATCCACTTATCTGCATATCACCTGTGGCTGCTTTGATGCTGCTAGGACATACTCAAATTGTTGCAAAGTTGAAAATGATTTCTCTCTGGCTTTTTATAGGAAAAAGTTCGCCAACCTCTGATATACTAAAGTTAAAAATGAGAGGAAAAAAGATGTGAACTCCACTTAAGTAACTTTGTATAAGTAAAAAGATCACTACACTGTCCAAAATTTATTTATAAACTGTTGCCTAGTTTGGGGCAATATTTTTTTTTTTTTGTATGGCGAATTGAACTCAGGACCTCCTGCTTGCTGGGCAGGTGCTGTGCCACTGAACAGTCATTGAACTGTTAGGTAAAATGTTGCCTTGTTTTATCCTAAGGGTTGGTTTATTGGTTCCTTTCCTGAAGAACCCATCAGCAGCAGTCTGAATTTTACCTGAAAAAAGTGACACTTCGGCCAAGCCCTCTCCAAGCCTCTTACATGATAGGGTCTGTGATCAATGAGGGACCTTTGTGCTGTGTGTGTGTGTGTGTGTGTGTGTGTGTGTGTGTGTGTGAGAGAGAGAGAGAGAGAGAGAGAGAGAGAGAGAGAGAGAGAGAGAAAGACCCAGTAGCTAGGTGAAGGGAGCTGCGGGCCAGTTGGTTCTAGATTGTGGACGAACCACAGAATTAAAAATGTTTACAGTCCTCGGCACACTATTTACCCACCCTAATACAGGGTGACTTAAAAGGTGACTGAGAAGTAGACAAGGTACATATCTCTCATTTTTCTAAATGGTGGTAGTTGAGAGGGCAAATTCTGCCGTATATATGTGCTTGAACATAAAGGTGAATATATTTTCAAGAATCATTTGTTGAGACTACTGATAGTGTTTCTCTGCATTTTTCTTTATTGTAAAGAGCATTAGCTAAACATTTATACATTAGAGCAGGGAGGCCATTGTGGAGTAGAGAGAAACTTGGATGTATAATGATTATTTTTCATAATTTTAAACTATGGATTATCAATTTTTTAGACATGAAATAAATTTATGAAAGATAACATTGCCTAGAGACATAATCTATCTCTACTAGCTTTGGATATATTATTTGCATTTTTTCAGTGATGATAATAGTGGCCATCTGTGGCCCAGCAGTTAATGTAGTAAATATTGTGGATCCATTCTTGAGTTCCTGTGTCTTAGAGAGAACATGATCTGGGTCCACAGAGAAGCCAGAATGTTCCAGAACATTGTGCTCTTGTTGTACTTGGCGTAACCATAAGAACCAGGAAATAATTTATAAAATTGCTATGATTAGTTATTTTAGTCTGGCTTGGAGAAGGATTGGCAATAATTAATTTCCATGCTTATGTTAAATTACATAAAAGGTGTAAATTCTTCAGCTACAAAATATTAAATTAGTTGATACTATATTTAATTCCTAATTTCCCACTTCATTCCTACTTTTTGTGTCACATCTTTCTGTTCCGAGAACAAGCTTATGACATAGGTACTTAATGTCCAAAACAACATCAAGTATTTTTTGCCTTTGAATAATGAATATTTTTCTAATTTACTTAGAGGCTTTTTTTTTTTTTTAAATTTTAAAAGGTAGGATTCTCTTGGCATGTTGTGTATTCCTGCAGTCCAGCAGTTGGGAGGCTGAGGCAGGAGGATTTGTGTGAGTTCAAGGCCAGTGTGGACTACAGAGATTCTGTGCCAAAAAACAATAAGGAATGGTGGAATTCACTTTTTTTTTTTTTTTGGAATTCACTTTTATCATTGCTTTCTTACTTGCATCACACCTATTTGACTTAAAGTATTAAAACAAGATAGTATTTTTATCTTTTAATAGATTATCTTAATTATTTGAATATTTTCACTTTGTTTTCTTGAACACTTAACTGTGTCCATATTTTCTCATGTTTTGATTATTTTGAGTTTTATTTAAAATTCAGTCTGTTTTAATATTTGAGAATCATGAGAACTGTTGAATAGGATATAACTTATAAAGAACAATTATTAGGCTTATGCGTTATTTTCCCTTTCCTTTGAACATCTCGAGTATAAAGAATATTAATGGAGTCAGAGTAGATAACAGGGGAGAAGTATTCCTGAATTGCTTTTGCCCACTTTTTTCCTCTGATGTTAAGCCTTGAGTTTGAGGCTGCCGAGAGGCCGCGCAGGCCTGCCGCCGTCTGGGCTGCCGGTTCAGCTGAGGCCCAGGCGGGGCAGAGTCGGCAGCAGGCTCCCGGAATTCCGTGGCCTCCATGGTACTTTGCCTTATCCCTGCCTGGATGTTGCTGTTTTTGAAATCAGTTGAGCTGGTGAATGTTCTGCAAAGGGGACAGACTGCAATTTTGTGTTTGCTTCTTGTTGCTTTTTGGTTTGTGAAATATTTTTAGTTCAGAAAGACCTTGAATTACCTAAAATTGTTAACTTGTTTGCAGTTTCAGCTCTGGCTGGTCTCTGGAGCCAGCCAGGGAAGGTAACATCTTGTCTTCTCCCCACTCCTCTTTTCGGCTGAGTCCTGTAATCATGGCAATTTTATGTATATTTGGAGAACCTGATGGACTGTACTTTGCTGTTCAGGAGAAAGCAGAAAGGTGTGATTATTCCACTTCGGGAGTGATATCCACAGTGTTGTCCTAGCCTGTGTTTAAGAGACCAGAGCCGAGACTTTCTGAGCTCTTTGCTATTTGCTGAGCACTTTACTTATGTGCTCTCATGAATTATCTCATTTCACCTGTGGATTATCTCATGTCACCTGTGGATTATCTCATTTCACATGTGGATTATCTCATTTCACTCTCCTAGCAACCCCAGAATGTAACTATCACAGCTGCTGTCCCTTCTTGATGGAGCAGAGGGAAGCTCGCACGCAGGATGCCGTGTGCTGGGTGCGTGGGATGTGCGGGGTGCGCGGGGTGTGGGGTGCGCGGGGTGCGCAAGCGAGGATGGAGGAGCCTCACAGAGTGGGGCCTTGGCGCGGGCTTAGCTCTTCTGAGCTCTGCGGGCTCGTTTGTCAAGGCCTGGAGGTCTTGGCCTGGAAGACAAGAGTCTTCCAGGTTTTTATAGTCTTTTTGTAATCTATACCTTGTTTACACTTTGTTGCTCCTGGTTTTGTCTGCGAAGTTTCCAGAGAATGACTGAGGTTGAGATTTGGAAGATGTGTGGGCCAGGGAAGGAAGCGATCGCGAGGCAGTTGTGAATAGTCTCAGGCTAAGCACTGTTTTTGAAAGCCTTGCGTCCTTCCCTTGGCCTTGCCACATTACGTGGGCACTTTATCAGGAGTGCGGGCAACAATACAGTAAATAGTGCAATGCTTAATCATTTTCCTGCTCATAGATGGGCTCAAACAGACATTCCATTCTGAGAAGGGTGTTTATACAACTCTTAACTCTTTCTTCAAGATGCCCTGGGAAATGCATGCGTAGGTTACAGAATAGCTTCAGAATCCGGATGTATTCCAGCTCTTCACCTCGAGGGTAGGCATTTGGATTCTTGGCTCCATATGTTTGGGGCTGGATAGATTGAATGGAAGGACAATGGGTATGTGACAATCTAGCTTTTTAACTAATGGCTTATTTTCATTAACCTAACACATTTTTAATGTCTGTCACTTAATCCAGCACTCATAACCCTGAGACTCGCTTTAGATGTCTGTGGTGCTTGTACAGCGAGACATGCTCAAAAAGAATGCTTCCAGCCCGCACCCTTGCCCCACCCTTTTTCAGTTTTCTTCTCCTTCTACTTATAAAATTTAGGCAGAGAGAACAATCTTCCCTCCGGCCCAGTTAAGCACCATGAGCACCTAATAATACTGCATCTGCTCTCAGGGTTGTAAACGGAGCATTTCTAAATGAGGTGACGTCTGTTAACGAGGAAATTTAACCTGCCTCGGAGGTTTTATCTTTTTAAAATTCATTTTGCCTTCCAAAGGGGTTTATTATTTTTTGAAAATTATGAAGCATTTATAAAGCAGAGTCTATTGTATGCTCTGGTACGTGCTTTTTCTGTTTTTTCCTACTCATGCTGCCTTTATCTTTCTGATCCTTTGTCTTTCTTCTTTGTTGCTTGATATCTGTTTGTAGTTCCAGCTACTCAGGAGGCTGAGGCAGGCAGATCACTTGAGTCCAGGAATTTGAAGCCATCTTGGGCAATATTGTGAGACTCATAAAGGAAAAAAAATTATATGTTTTCCTACTACTATTAGACAAACATTTATTGATCCCCAAGTATATTCGAAATGTGTGTGCCAAGGATGCAGAATGGATTTCATCTCTCTAGGGGCGTGTGGCCACAGGATAAGGCTCGGGATGACAAACTGTCTCTTGTACTTCAGGGCAGTGATTCTCAGCCAGGCCAGTTTTGTTTTCCGTAGGGACAGTGTCTGAAAACATTGGTCACTGTTGTACTGGGTGCAATGGAGAGAGGCAGGAGTGGGGTGGGGGTGAGTGCTCCTGGCATCCCGGTGAGCCGAGGCCAGAGATGCTGGCAGCTTTCCGCAGCTCACAGATCTGTCCAGCACAGACTCCACATGCCAGTAGTGTTAGGGTCGAGAGCCCCGGAGTGCAGTATGAATACTACTGTGTTCCCCACAGCCACTGTTTTCTGCTGTCACTGTTGTGTGGTGGAGGTGTGCATATGTCACCGTTGTTCCTCATTTGGTTTCCTGTTCTGGGAAATTGAGAACAGGCAGAGTGGTAAGTGCAGCCACCTGGAGGGGTCTTGGACATCCGGGAAACTGCCAGTTGTTCACTTGGCTAATGCTAGAAGCTGAGGGAGAAAGTGGAAAGACAAGGGAGGAGGAAGTACCTCATGCAGAGGCTCAGTTGCCATTCTGAGGCATTGGCGCTACTTAGAGCTGGAAGGAAACCATAAAGGGGTTCTGGAGGGCCAGGGAGTGCTATGTTCAGATCTGTCTTTTTGAAGAGTAACTTCAGAGTTCCTTCAAGGAGCCCTGCCTGGAGAGACTTGGCTGAAGATAAGAGTCCATTAAGAGCCTGGTGCAGGGCTTGTCAGATAGCTTAGCAGAATAAGGCATCGGCTTAGGCAGAGCACAGCAGCTGGGTTCCATCCTGGCATGCCTTGTGGGCTCTGCCCGCGGGGTGCACATGATTGAGATTGGGTATGGTGGTGCACCCTGTAATCTCAGCGCTTAGGAGGCTGAAAACAGGAAAATCCCTACGAGTCCAATCTACATAGTGAGACCCTGTAGACCCTGTACCAAATACATTATAAAAAAAGTCTGGTGCAGCCAGGTGGCTAAGAGCTCGGCCAAGGAAGTGGAGAAATAGAGGCATTTCAAAGCTGCTGAGGCAGTGGGCTTGCTTGCTTGGGGCACCAAGGGGTGGGAGAGGAGCTAGGTGAGGTCCAGAAAGCGCATCGTCCCTTCTCCAAGGGGAGAGGGTGAGTCTGGCTGGGCAGCGCAGCTGCTCCTCAGGAGCCCAGTGTCTGAGGGCCGCCTGGGCTTCCCATCTGCTGTGGATGCGGCCCCTACAGTCCCAGGGTGAAGCCATCCAGTCCAGCACGCCCAGTGTACAAAGTGGGGAAGAGGAAAAGGATCAGGGCAACGACAACTTCTTACTGGCAGGAAGGTCATGTGGACACGAAGTAGCTACTGTGTCACATTCTCCTGGATACCAGTAATGAGGCTTCCAAACTGGGGTGGCAGTGGGGTGACCGTGTCCTTGGCCAGCTGGACTGCTTTTGGTTTTGCTCTCCTAGAAGGCCTCTTTTATCACTGTGCTTTGTGACTCATCTGGGATGGGTATATAATTTATGTCCCAGCTCAGTGTCACCTATCTCTTTAGAGAGCTTTTGTCTTCCTTCCCAGCATCCATTTTTTCATTGCCTTAATTGTTTCGTCAATAGGACACTTGCTGTCTGCAGTTACCTTCTTGTGTCACCAGTGCATTGGGCTGGCACTTAGGAGGGTGAGAAGGGCCTGACTGACATGTTCACATTGGATCCCTGTTCCACGGAGGAGTATCTGGTTCCATAAATCTTAGAAAGAATCAGTAAATGAATGAGGAATTGAGTGCAGAAGAAGGAACAGGTTTTTTTTTTTTAATTTCTCAGTGTGGGAGGGAAGAAGAATTTAGGATTGGATGTGATGAGTTTTAGGGACTACAGATAGTAATACAGACACGTCCAGTGGGCTGCCATTATGCACACAGTAGGTACAGATTAAACACACAGTAGGTACAGATATGCAGGTGCCAACTGAACATGCAAATGTGAAGCTCAGGAAGAACACCACAGCAGAGTTAGCTAAGGTTTACCGAGCTCTTAACCACCTGCCAGTCCTGTACTGAAACACTTTGATGTTCTTAGGAAAGTGGATCTGTAGATGGATGGGAGAAGTTGAAAATGTTGAGTGGTAATGTCCTGAAGGAATACGTGGGAGAAAAACAGAGACTGAACTCTGGGAACACTTTGCCAATGAGATGGACAGTGAAAGAGGCACTTCTCAGAAGTACCAGGCAGGGAGAGGGGAGGATGGTATTGAGAATCTGGGGAGAGAGTTCAGGAAAAGAGGTTCCAAGAGGTTAGGGAAGTGTTGGTGGACTTCAGCCTCAGAAAAGGAGATGGCTGAGAGCTGTCTGAAGAGAAGCTAGAGAGAGAGGAAGGTTGCAGGCTTGGGAAGTGGAAGTTGCTGGTAGGGAAGGCCCAGTTGAGGGGGGAATCTGAGAGTGTAGCGAAGAGAGGACATGTTTTCTCTGTCATCTTGCTTGTTTGCCCATGAGCCTTTTGAGCCGCCTGTTCTGTAACTGTCCCAGTGGAGAAGAGGCAGCAGAGTCTTGCTGAGTGCTGTGTTGCTTCCAGAGTTCATCTCTTGGCAGCTGAAGGTCCTAGAGCCAGTGGAGCCCTGTGGGCCAAACCGCCGGATGCAGCCACCGTCAACAGTGAGGGCAGAAGTTCTCTGAGAGACTCCCTTTACTGCCGTACTTCTATGAGTCCTTGGCGGTGCATTGTTCTGAGTTGCCCTGGCTTCCTGCGGTTGTTTCCCCTCTTTCTACTAAACCTAGAGTTCTGACTGCATCAGTCATCTCACAAGGAGCCAGATTTCTACTAGTTGAAATGGGTTAGCACTGCCCATTAGCTGCTTATTTAGGAAAACCTAAACCATATACTTTTGTTTGTTTGTTTGTTTGTTTGTGTGTGTGAGGCAGGGTCTAACTTTGTAGTTCAGGCTAGCCTTGAACTCACAGTAGTGCTCCTGTCTCAGCCTCCCAGTGTTGGGATTACAGGTGTGTTCCACCATGTGCAGCTTTCACAATTGTAGCTTACAAATTGAAAGCGTGTCAGTATTCTCTTCTTTTTTTGTGACAAGAATTAGATTTCTGGCTGATGAAATAAGGATACCATTTTTGGAATGTGTTGTCCACGTGTAAAGTGTGCCTTGAACTTCCTAGTATGTGAACTAAAACTTCTTACCTTGCTTGAGATTTTCTATATTTATATCTGGCTTTAATATGCCTAGAGAGTAAAAGCAGATAATAGACTGAAAATAAGTATTTTCCCTCTTTGTTTCTTTTCAAAGGAAGCATTCAACAGACTAAAAAAAAATGAGCCAACTTGTTTATTGAAAAATCATTTCCTATAATTTTTATTGCAGACTCTGGAGCCTAAAATGTCATCTTTTTGGATGATTTGTTTTAAAAAGAGGACAAAGTTATGTTGTTCATGTAGAGATCTATGAAAATTGTTATCTGTAGTTTTTCCTTGTACAAGTAGCCTTGTTCATTAAAGGTAATAGTTCTGCCCTCAGTGAGGAGTAACCGGGCAAAATACCTCGACCAGACAGCTGGGTCCTGTAAAGCAGAGCCCGGGTGTAGGTCTGGACCTGGGAAGGACTGGGTAGGGAAGATGGTGAGATGCGAGGGCGATGTAGAGGGACGCGCTCCCTACAGCCGCTGTGGGCCTCGGATTTCCGGTAATGCCACGGGGTGATGTGCGTGCTACAGAGGGCCATGGTCAGCTCCGCTGGGCACAACCCTTCTGGTAGTTTTTAGCTTTTTGTTGTCAGGACTTCTTTATAGTCTTAAAATTTTTAGAGTTCTCCAGAGACCTCTGTATGCACTGTGTTGATCAATATTGACTGCCTTTTTTTTTTTTAAATGTATTTAATACAGGGTCTACAGGGTCTCACTACACAGATGGGACTTGTAGTGATCCTTCCTGCTTTTCAGCCTCTTAAGCCCTGGGATTATAGGCACATACCATCACGCCCTGTTGACTGCTTTTCAAATGAGAACTAGCAACATTTAAAGTATGAATTCACTGGGAATACTAATGATGAATTTATTAGTTCCTATTTAAATTGCATCCTTTTATGAAAGTGACTATAGTTTTTAAAAAACTAGTGAGAAAAATGTCATTGCTGTGTGTTTTTGTCAAGTCTCTTGAGTGTCTGGCTTCATTGAAGGCAACTAGGGTTTCACATTGTTTTCTATATTCAGCCTGTTATTTGAAATACTTGACTATAGGTCATGAGAGGTTGAGAATGAAAAGACAACTTAAATTTTGATAGCATTAAGAAAATAATTTTGGGTTCATGGAGTGCTGAGAAGATTTCAGGAAGTTCCTGGGATCTACCTGGACCACACTTTGAGAACCCTGGACCAAACTGTACGTTTCTCGAGGGCGGGGACTGCTGTGTTGGGTGCTGGTCTTCTCTCCAGGCTGGGTACATTGGTCTGGAGGGTGCCTCCTTGACTCTGTGTGGGGGTCCCCTTTCCCTGTACTGTTCCCCAGGTGGAAGTCCCCCGGGCCCGGGCTGCAGCTCCTTGCCCCGCTGCCTGCCCCTCAGTTAGTCATGCGGTAGGAATCCTCTGCCGCTTGGACTCAGTGCCGCGGAGGCGCCACTGGGCTCTTCCCATGGTGCCCGGTGACATTGCAGACCGGTTACAAATCAAGATAAGTAGTTTAGGAAAAAACACTCTTTTTTTCAGTACAATGAATTCTAGGAAGTCTTGGAGGTTGCTGGGAGAAAGAAGCTAGAATTGCTTCCTGGAAATGGAGTGGAGAGTCTACAGAAGTTTTGGGGGCTCATCTGGTGACTTGGATCCGCTCCTGCTGAGGGAGCCCGTGCTGTCCTCCAGGTCACACAGGTTCCGGGAGAGTGAGCGGAAGGCAGTACTTGGGTGTCCAAAGGGACAGCATTTTCATTTGCCAAGGGTTAGGTTAAAGTTCTCCAGACAGCCCCAGGATGTATACAAACATAGGCTGAAAATATGCATATTGGTAGTGGTAACTTTTTAGACTCTTGATGAAATGTAAGTACTATTTTGAAAATTATATGGTGAATTTTGTCTGAAATGGTGATGTCTACAAATGACAGCATTTGCATTGGAACAAATTTATTTATCAGTTCCATCAGGAAAAAGCTTCATAAATGTAGCATAAAAGCACTGACTTCTGTGTTTGATTTGCAAAGGAATGGAAACGAGAGCGCCGTGGAGACAGCACGAGTGTGTCTGCTTTCTCTGAGGGGGGAGTGACCTTTCCTAACTGCTTGTCCCTTGGGCACGCGAGTCATTGTGGTACACTCTTACTAACAGTCTTCAAATTTCTCTCTCTGTCCTTCTTGGCTGGGCCGTGCCTTGCTGCCTGTAGCGCTTCAGCATGGAAGGGATCTCAAATGTCATTCAGAATGGCCTCCGCCACACCTTTGGAAATTCAGGTGGAGAGAAACAGGTGCCTAGTTATCCTTATTTTCCTCATTCTCTGCTTTTTGCATTTTTCTGTGTAAGTGAAGATCCTAGAAGCTTTACTAATGTACTAAGATCCTGGAAGTTTTACAAAAAACGCTGCTTGAAAGGTTATTACCTGGCTGTATAGCCTTGGTGCTGAACAGAGTGTCTCTTTGGGGAGAAACATTTTCCAAATTGGATAGAAGGCTAAGAAGTAGACACGTTTCAGAGCTCCACTTCTCACTCCTGCCTTTAAACAAGTAGGCGTTAACATACTAACACAATAGATTGCATGTGTAGAAAAATCTATGTGTCACAATAACCAGACTATACTACTATAGTTCTAAAAATCTGGGAAACAGGATCTCATTTTGGGAAGAAGAAAGCTAGATGTTGGTATCTTTGACAGTAGAGTTTCAGGTGAAAAATGTGTAAGGAATATATTTTAACTTCCATTAGGTGAAAAAAAAATTTTTTTTTTTTAGGGATTGAACCTAGGGCTTTCACACTGAGCTACATGCCCATCAGTTTTTAAATTTTGGAGACAGGCTCTTATTAAGTCATCAAGGTTGCCAGGCTAGATGTGAGCTTTGGATCTTCCTGCCTCAGTCTCTCAGAGTGCTGAGGTTATAGGCATGTGCCATCATGCCAGCTTAGTTCATGTGCTTTTCAAGTGCATTATGAAGTCATCCAAGTCACTTGTCTACCAAGTAAGCATAAGACAGCGTTTAAAGGAAGTTATACGTAGTATGACTATATAGTGAGATGTGTAGCAGTTGATTTAATTTACGTTTTTGTGCGGTGATTAAAGTGTTATCATGGATGTGGGCAACAGCTACACTAATGAAGGTGATTAAAATTACCTCTCACCATTTGAAGTTTAACCTCACAACTCTTCAAGTGGAGATTAAGAAGGGTTACAGGTTGTAGCTCTTTGGTAGTTGAATCCAATCCCTAGAGTTTCTGCTGAAGGTTCTATGTGACCCTGAAAGGGAGCAGTTGATATTAAAGAGGTCAGACTCACAATTTATAAAGGGGGCCTATGAAGGGATGGATGTATTTTAATTTTTAATCTAGTACAACTCACCCACCTCTCAACCCACAAGGTAGAAAAATAACTTCTCAACCTACCCTGTGCTCTAGGTGGGAAGTATTGAGGTGTGGATTCTGGGTGCTTCTCCAAGGGGCACAAGTAGAGCCCCTGCAGGGCATCTATCTGTCCAGATTTCGGGGATATTCCTTACAAAGAAACCTAACTGGTTATACACTTGGCCCTTGCTTCGGAGAAGTCTGTTCCAGAAAGATAGTGGGACACTTAAGTACCTTAAGGTGGGACAATTCACTTTTACTACTTTTTTGAACCTAAGAGTTCAGTTTTTATTAAGCAATCTCTGTTACTTTGTTTTTCAGTTAGGACTGGGGTTAGGAACAGAGCAGAGGGCTAGTGCATGGGACCCAGGGTGGGCCGGGCTGAGGAGATTCTAAGTGCAGAGCTTGCTCCAGTGCGGTGTGCCCATGGCTCTCAGCTGTGTTTTGTGGTGAGGCAGTGAGAACAGGAGAGTCTGGACAGTAAGTTTTGGGTTCTGCTTTCATGTGATATAGTTGTAGGACAAGCCTACTGCTTGTGGACCTTTACAAATGGGGAACTAGGCAGTTTGTCTCGATTTGAATCATTAATTTTTACTGCTCATTCCCTTTTTAGGCCATTTTCTCCTGTTAACTTTTCTCATTTCCTTTAATTTCTAAAAACACTTATAAACAATTACACAGTAATTTAAAATAGTAACACTCATGTGCTTCTGAAATTATTTGGGTGTGTCTCTGTTAGCTTATGAAGAACCTGTTGCATGTTATCTGTATTGACTATTTTGTTCAGCCAGAATAAGAATGGTTTTGAAAAAGAATTATTTGGTTGTTGGAAATTATTTTTTTTTGTATGTGCTAGCAATTTAAATTGTGTTTTTAGTTTAATTACAGTTTTTAAAATGTGTCAAAAGCATACAAGGAGACTGAGGAGACAGCTCAGTGGCCTAAGTGCCTGCCCGGCAAGAGCAAGGACCTGAGTTTGATCCCTGGTATTGCATCCTGTGCTGGTTTTGGAACCCTGGGCATGCTGTACCTGCCCCGAAACCAGGTGTGGCAGTGCACGCCTGTAATCCCATCACTGGGGAGGCTGAGACAGGAGGATCACTACGAGTCTGAGCTGCGTAGCGAGACCCTGTGTCAAATCAATCAATCAGTCAATCAATCATACAAGGAGAATGTTAAGACTAAAAATGGACAAATTTAGCAAATCCTCCTCAGATCTAATCCTGTGAAATTTTGAATAACTCAAATGCAAAAAGGTGGTTCCTTATGTGGACACAAAGTTTGTATGAAGCGAATAGGTGAGCAGAAGAGGCTATTCAGCTCTGCGCGGTCCTTGCCTGTGTTCTCATTACCAAAGCAGTCCGTGTTTCTTGTGGTAAAGTAGACCTTGTAGTCACTGTATCATCTTTTTTGCAGATAAGTTAACTCAGATTTAAATGACACTTTTTTTTTTAACTTGGCAGTATTTGACAACAGTCATTCCTTATGAGAAAAAAAATGGACCACCATCTGTTGAAGATCTTCAGATATTAACAAAAAGTGAGCAAAGACAAAATTCAACTGCTACCTGATTTGCTTTTGCAGGCTCTTAAATCCTTCATTTTCGCTTGCTATCCACTCGGCTTGTTTTGTCAGTATTGGACAGTAATGATGGATGTCATTTTTTTTTTTTTAAATTTATTTATTTATTTGTGTGTGTGTGTGTGTGTGTGTGTGTGTGGCCAGCTCAGCCCACCAGGGGGCGGGGCTGGCTGGCATGTGGTGCTGGGGGATTGAACTGTGGTCCCTGTGCTTTGCTAAGCTTGTTCTAAGTAGGTGCTTTAGACCACTGAGCCATCTCACCAGCCCCAATGGATGTCATTTTTAGTAGAATGAAACAAGAAAGGATCAGAACTTCAAGCACAGCACTAAAGCTAGTGTCCAATTCACAATTTTTCTGTTTTCCTTATTTTTTGAAATGTTTATGAGGTAAAGGTTTGGGAAGAAATGTAACTTGAATCTCTAGCAACATGCCTTGTGTACCTCATGCAGCTGGGGCTGCCAGTAACTGATTAGGAGTGATTTAGGAAAAGCATTCTCCTTTCTTACGAATATAGAGCCCCAAGGTGGTAAAAGTTACAGGCAGAATATAAATTGACGGTGACATTTTAAGAACACGCATTCATTCTGCAAGTATTTGGTGAAGGCCTGCTCTCTGCCATTTTCTTAGCACTTGGGATACTTTAGTGACTAAAGGTGCTTCACTTTCCAGGCACCTGCATTTTAATATAATTCAAGAGATTTAAATACATATTATGTTGGGTATATTGAAGGATCATGGTAAATGAGAATAAAATTCTGGTTGTATCCCTGTTATTTTCAGGGCTTCTTCTAGTAGTCACTTAATCTCTCTTCGTCCCATTGAAAAATCAATATAAAAACATCGGTCAGTTTACCTCACAGTAAATGAACTCTGTATGATGTGGAGTAATTCATAGCCCTTAAAATGAAGGGACTGAATTTGCTGATTATCTAAGTTCCTTCTAATTGTAAATGTGACAGTTGTTCATTAGGAGAGACCCAGGTGAGCGCACATCTTACGGATGGAATTCATGATTGATAGACATGGGGGGTGAAGAAGTGGGCGGAGGGTTGCACCCACCACCCGCCTGCCTGTGAGCATTAAGCGTTTATTCTGGTGAATAGTACTTTACAAAAACACTCTATGTGTTGATAAATCAAGGGACACCAGCCAGTCCAAGTTAAAGTATCAAGCCAGCCCCTTAATTTTCAGGAAGAGCTTGTCTAAGGTCACATGGAGGATGGCTAACTATGGGGCTAGGTGTCTGGCAGTTCTGCTTTTATAATGCTAGTTTTTGATCGGTGGTTTTCAAATAGACGTTAAAACACTGTAAAACATAATTAATAATGAAAGTACTGAACATAAGAGTCCTCCAGGGAAGGGAGCATAAGTATTGCTCAGAGGCCAGGAATTACTGAGAGGCCAAACCAAAGTCATCGCAGTCCCATCATCAGAATGTCCTGTGGGCAGTTCTCAGATGATGTCCTCCCCCTAGGCTGACACAATTGGAACTTTTGGAATCCTTGGTGAGGGAAGGTCAAAGTTAAGACTGTTACAGGAGGGTATTGTGAAGACATCAGAGGGAAAGATGGCCTTCACTTTGAAAGTGAAAGTAATGGTTAACTCTTGAAAAGTTTGGAGAGGGCTTGAACCCCTTCTGCCACCATATGTAGATGAAGCTCAGATGCCCTTTGGAGACAGCAGGGCTCATAGGTGTGCAAAAGCTCATAGGAGGTCACAGATGCACTGATAATAGTAATAATGAGAATTATATTTGTGCTGTTCATGATGATTAATACTAGATACTCTTGGGGGTCTGCATGTCTGTAATTTAATCTTCATGATAAGGCCCTGAGATCCAGTTGTTTTCCTCATCTTATAGATGAGGACCTTGATGCACAGAGCAGTTAGGTCACAGAAGTCAGGCAGTAGTAGGGCCAGAGCCTGAGCCTAGGAAAGCTGCCTGGATAGTTACACTGTGCTCCTTGTTGTCAGGAAAGTAGTGGGCTATTTTCAGCAGGATATTCTGGAGGAAGTCTGAATGGGCAGTCACTGTGCAATACTTGGTTGTGTGAGCTCGCTTCAGCAGCATGTACACTAACTACTTGTTTGTGAGTTTATCTTTACCTAAATGGCTGGGATTAAAAACCCAAAAGCAAAACATGCTGAGTGGCTGCTTTTTTCAGTTTTGGTCTTTATTGAGAGGACAAACTTGTCAGGCTAGCATGTAGTACAGCAGAACACTTGCCTGGCACGTGTGAAACTTTGGCTTTGATCTGTAGCACCACCAAAACATGATAAAACACAACAACACAATAGAACACAACACAGTGCAGCACAACAACACAGTGCCACACAACACAGTCGAGTCAGGCTCCCAACTCTCAGTTTCTGTAGCTCGCAGGACAGACAGTGCCCAGGTCCTCCTGATCCACGTTAAAGCGTACTGTAGTAATTCACTGTCTAGCATTTCTTCTGATGAACTGGAGGTGTATAAATAGCCCAGTTTCTTTTTTCTCCCACCAGTGTTTTGACATTTTGAATCAGGGAAGTAACTTTCCAGAGTTCTTAAGTTTGTTCAGCCTTTTGTATTTTCTTCCCAGAAAATAACCTTTTATTTGTTTGATTCATGTAATATTAAGACAACAGTATTTGAAATTAAGTATTACCTTTGATCTGAGTTTTAAATTGTTCTCCCTCCTTTTGTCTTTATTTTGCAGTTCTTCTTGCCATGAAGGATGATAGTGAGAAAGTTCCGAGTTTATTAACCGACTATATACTGAAAGGTGAGTGTTAAAGGGGCGTGTATACAGTGGCTGGGGAGTTTTGGGTAGTCAGTGATGTGCATCACCTGGTTAAGAGTCGAAGTAATTTCTAAATGCATAATGTGACTAATCTTACTGTGTGGAGTGAGGATAAGTAGGTGAGTGGCATATGCTGTGAGCAGGAGGATTAGAGAGAATTTAACTCACATGAGGTCCTGGGCTGCTAATACGTGCCGCAGCTGAATTGTGAACACAGAGGGAATAAAAGGTCATTAGTAAGACACTAGCATAGTTATGTGGGTCTCAGTGTAGACATGTGGCCCCCGGGTGGCCTGAGGAGTGGTTTCTGTTGTCATGGGCATGGCAGAATAGGACAGATCATCAGTGGGGCAGATAGAGGAAATGGTCAACTAGTTACCAGTTTCAAAGGGGACACAAAAGAGACTGGTGTCGGGGCCGAGGGGGAGGAGAGAATGAACAGGAAGACTTTCAGGCACTGGATGGTGAAAGATGGGTCATCAGTGTTAGGAGCAAGATCAGGGTCACCCAAGAGGGCTGGGGAGATAGCGCGGCAGTCTAAGCTTCTGCCTGGCAAGTGCAAGGACCTGGGTTCAATCCCTAGTACTGCATGTTGTGCCGGCCCCAGAACCCCAGGGGTTCTATGTTAGCTACCAAAACTAGGCATGGTGCACACCTGAAGTCCTAGCACTGGGGAAACCGAGACAGGAGGGTCACTGTGAGTCCAAGCTGCATAGGGAGACCCTGTACCAAATAAATGAATGAATGAATGAATGATTAAAATTTTTTTTAAAAAAATGGTCACACAAGATGGGAACCCTAGAGGCAGAGGCAGTTGAGGAGTTGAGGAGGTCGCTGCTAAAAGTGTGATCGAAAGTGGGCCAAAGGCAAGCAAATACTTTTCAATGAAATTTTTTCTTAAAAAGCAGTGATTCAGTGTAGCAGATTGTGCAGGCATCCCAGAGCGCATCTGTAGTGCTCAGCCTTCTTCGAGCGCTGCCCCCTTCTGGGAACAGTGTTCTCTGGATTCTAAGGAAGGTTAGGACTTGTTTGGAGAATTTCAGTATCTGTGATGCACCTTTTCTTCACCCACAGCTTTGTAAAAAAGGAAGGGGCTTGAAGTGACTAGGGCATGAGTACAGTTATGAGCCTGGATGGAAACTAAAAACTCAAGTCAGCTCTTAGTGAGGTTAACCTGGGTAGGAGACAGTGTGAGCACTGCTTTTCTGATGGGTGGCTTTTCTCCCTGTTAAATTCTGAGTTTTTTGTTAAATACCTGACGTCTTCATTTGCTTTTTGTGTTTTGCTAGCATTGGTATGAAAGCTGGATTGCTCTGAGGTTTGTTCTTCTAGATGTGGAACAAGAATGAGACAAACATAAAGGACATGTCTTAGTTTTCAGTTACAGTGGAATCCCTAGAGCGCTGCCAGGTCCAGAGAGTGTGCTTGGGGAGAATTCTCCGGCTCTCTTAACAGTTGTCTGTGTGCAGCGATGGTAGTTCCCTGAGACACAGTGCTGGGTGGGGGCGGGGGTGGGGTGGGGATTTTTAATTCTTAACTCTGAAAACCTAGGACTGTAACTGTGACCCCATCCCGCATGCCTCCTCAGGGAGGCAGCACCTGGCTCGTTCTGCTCGGGTTCAGCTGCTGGCTCCTGTCTGACCCAGTTCCATCTCTCCTGTCTCTGCTTCCTATGAGCTGTTGCTGTGCACATGTGACGCTTTTGTCCTGGGTTTGTGTCATGAGGACCAGGTGGAAAGGACGCTGGACTCACTCGGGCAGTGACTGCAGTCTGGAAGATGCAAAGGCTGTTGGGTCTGGGTGGGCGGGTCTGATGCAGGGAAATTTAAAATGCTCTTTTCCACCTACTCTAGAAATGCACAACCTGTCAACTGTCTCTCTTCCTTGTGGACAGGAGGACACTCCCCGGGAAAGGGGTTTTAGGGGAGAATACTCCTTCCTCTCGTTTGGCTGGTCTCTGTCAATCCAATACAGATGTGTGGCTTGGCTGTCTAAATGTAATATAGTAGCTTAGTTTTTTTTTTTTTTTTTTTTTTAAATGCAATGTCAAAATATACCGTGTGAATTATAAATTGGTACCAAATGTGGAGATTTATTATTTCATTTTTGCTTTCTTTTTTTTTTTTTTTTTTTTTTAAATGCAATGTCAGAAGTGAAAGAAGGTGAAGTGCTCTCATTTGGCCGAGGAAAGTAGGGTGGGTGTTGTGTGGGCTAATTCAGTGCTGCCTCCTCACACCGGCCTAAATGGCCCCTTGCAGCTTGCTGCTCCTGCCCCCATCTTTGGCCATTACGCCAAAGCCCAGAAATGTACGTACGGCTGCTTCTGTGCTGACCCTAGGTCAGAGAAAAAGCTGTGCGCACAATCTCTCACCCTTCTTTGACTTCGGGAGGGAGCCAGTGTGCTGTGTCATAGACCTTGTGGTACCGGGCTAAAGTTACGGGCTTGTCGGTCTCTAAGTGATACCTATGGACACGGCCTTGGAGTGTCTCATTTCTGGCGGGTGCTGACATGTCTTGAGCATACTTCTCCTTGTTGGGTGTAGCCTCTTATGACACTTAGAAACTTGACTGTTACAGCACCTTGCCTTAACCTTTAGTTCTCATCACTGAAGGTCCCCGCTTTTTATATACATACAAAATGTATATAAGGTAAATATTTGATGTACGTGCACACAAGATACATTCCTTCCTAAAGTTTCCTTTTTTCTTCTAGTTCTGTGTCCAACCTAGAGAAGCATTACTTGAGGAACAGCTTTATCTCCTACGGACTACAGATTTATTTCCTGTAACATCATTCTGAAAGCTGGCCACCATGTCCTTCCTGCTGTTGGAAACCAGCACCCTTGAACTTGGGTTTGTGATGCAGTATTAATAGATCATGACTTCGCTAATGCTTTGTTTAGAGAGCCTGGAGAACTATGGCATTCAAGTCCTAGAATGGTTTTTGGTAAATCTACTAATTATGGACTGCTCTCTGAATAGAGAGTGTAATATTACTTGGGCATGTGCAGTTACAGTTTTCTAGTATGCCCCTTTGAGTTTCTATGGCTTTGTACTTTTTTTTTTGAGACAAAATCTCACTATGCAGCTTGGGCTGGCCTAGTGCTCACTTTTGTAGCCCCCAGGCTGGTCTCGAACTTGGCGAGATCCTCCTGGCTCAACCTCCTGAGTGCTGGGATTACAGGCGTGTGCCATCCTGCCCAGTTCTGGGCCGCATTGGTGGGTGTCTGTGGCTTTCTACTTCTAAATTGCACTGAACAACTTGCGTGAAGCTTTGAGAGATTTATATCGTAGGTACTCTTCAGTGATGGTAATAACACGCTGATTTTTCTAAGACAATTGCCAGTCTAAGTATTACCTACCAGTATTGTCCAGAGACCAAAACTTAGTGAAAATCTGGTGAAGATGCCGCACCAGAAGAAGCATTACTTTGGCTTTCTGGTGCGCACCAACCTTGGCGGAGGACGGATCTCGCAGCCTGCGGCTTGCTTCCGTACTATTCACACTTCCGCCGCGAGGTGGCCACTGTCAAGACACTTGGCTTCGGCTTCTGTCGGTGTTCTGCGCGTGTGTGACGAAGTGTACTTGAAAAGGAGCTCGTATCCTTCATGGTGCTTAAGAAGCTAGGCGGCAGCACTGCCCCTGTACAGCCCCGCGGGGGTTCCGCTTTTGTCCCTGTGTATTTCCGTTTCCCCTTCTTCCCTGTAGGAGTAACTCTAGGCACAGCTACTCACAGACATATCATGAACCATGTTGCCAGTTTCGATCAAGTTGATGGTATTTAATAAATGTAAAAATAATACACTCTTCAGAGCCTTCAGTTTGTTTCTTGCCCCTTTGTGGCTCTATACTGTTGCACTTAATACCACAGCGTCTGTCACTGAAGTATGAGCTAGAGAGGCCTGGCTTAGCCCCTCAGTGCCAAAGAGGGATTCTCCATCCTGCTGAGCTGCTGGGGAATGACAAACATCCTGCTTTTCCTGGGGCTTTGAGAGTCCCCACCGTGGTGGCACCATCCTCATTGACTTGAGTGTGTGAGGAGGCTACACGGGACACCTGCATCAGGGGACTCTGAGGGTTCCTCACTCACCGAGCGCCTTGACAGAGAAGCAGGCGGCCGTTCAGTGCTGTGCTCAGGTGGCATTTCAGCTGTCTAAGGGTTCGTGCAATTTGAAATGGTTTCCTTGTCTTTATTAGTCTTAGGTGATAGTGAATATGTGGAATTTGTCACTTCCCCTTGAATTCATGAGGATGTATACTTACACGCTATTTATAGTTTAAATAAATTTGATATGAATTTGTAAAAAATAGGCCTTGTATGAGAAATGTAGCTTTAAAAGATAAACAGTACAATGAAAAGTCCTTGGGAAATGTTTCCTGAAGAGATTCAATGGTAGCCTGTTTAGTTCACTCTACAGTTGAGGCACCAGAAGTGTGAGAACAGGTTTACTTTTCCCTGCCTGCTCAAAGTCCCCTTGTAATTACTGATCCACTGATTGTGTTTGATAAACACTTCTTCAGTAATAAGTGGCTGTAGGTGTTCCCGTCACACTCCTTTTCCTGAACATTTGAGACAGGCTGTCTGTAACCTGAAAGCCAAATCCAAAAGGCTTCAGTATCTCAGGGTGTTTAAGCACCAACATGTGCTACAAATGGAAAATTCCATACTTCACTTTAGGTGACAGGTCACAGCAAAAACACAGTACCACCAATAGTACTGTATGAATTACCACAGGGTTATGTGTAGAAGGTGCGTATGAAACCAGAGTACATTTGGGTTTATATTTGGGTCCCGCTCCCAACATACCACTACGTGTATGCTAAACTATTCCAGAAAGATCTCGGAACACAGGTAGAGCAGATTCGACCTGGCTTCAGGGTGCACGCATTTCTCCCTCTGGCCCTACGGTAGGTGGGTTCTGTCCCGGGGCCCTGTACTCAGGCACTGTTCTGACAAGGGCTTCTTGGGAAACGCACCTGCTGAGGAGGACATGGTGCTGTGACACTGAAGGTGTGCTGGACTGAGTCTCAAAAGTACCATTTGTCTTTCTGATCCTAGGGAAGGAGTCTTAGAAAGTTCCACATGATTTTGACTGTTTATTTGCTGCCAACAATCAAGTTGCAAATCTTTTCCTTTTTTTTTTTTTTTCTAAAATTTTTATTTATTTATTTATTTAGTGTGTGTGTGTGTCTGTGTGTGTGTGTGTGGCCAGCTCAGCCCACCAGGGGGCAGGGCGGGCTGGCATGTGGTGCTGGGGGATTGAACCGCGGTCCCTGTTGCCAAGCTTGTTCTAAGTAGGTGCCTTAGACCACTGAGCCATCTCTCCAGCCCCTCTTTTCCTTTTTGAAGAAAACAAAAACAAACTAGAACTACAGTGCACTCCAAGTGCCATATATCTATTTTATTCTTCAGGAAATTATATTTGTTTTTGTTTTACAAGAGCACAACAGGAACCAAAGTAAAAGAGTAATAGATACAGCACTCAGGATAAATCATATCTTTAAAATAATAGAAAAATTTACACCTTGTCCTATATCCTGTTAGTATTTTCATATGGCCATGATTGAAAAAACAAAAAGCAAGCATTTACAATTTTTTTGGATAAAGACTTTTTGTGCCAGGAATGGATTAATTGTCAACAAAATTTTATACTAATCAGACTGATAGAAATCTATTTTGGTAACATATTATTAACAAATTTATTTTGGAAACAAAAATATTGCCCCTAGTTAATAAATCTTTTTGTTCCTCTGATGCAAACAGCTACAACACCTTTTTTTCATTTTTCTTTTTGATATTCTAAGACAAAAAAATGGTTAATCTTCAGATTAATAAATTAGGTCATTATAATAATAAATTAATTTTTTTTAAAGTTCAGCAACCTCTGTCCAAGTATTTACAACAATACTTGAAAGTTCCTTTACAAAACAGAACACATTTTCTTTTCACATTAAGCATACTGGGTATCTGTGTCTTTTACAACAAGCATTTTTAAAAGAAAAATCAATGCACAAATGGGTCATTAGTATAAAAGTGCTAAGAGCTGTTTGAAAAGTTAACACCGTAGTATACAGTCCTATCTGAGGCAAACTACAACAAGCTTCCCGCTTATTGTGGACAATATTCCAGTAGTTGTTTCAAACAGTTGTTTGAAAAGAAAAAAAAAAAATCCAGGAGCTGATTAGTGACGCAGGTAAAAACTGCCATCAATATCTCTGGCTGGTG
Source organism: Octodon degus (assembly GCF_000260255.1). NCBI lineage: Eukaryota > Metazoa > Chordata > Mammalia > Rodentia > Octodontidae > Octodon > Octodon degus. Next base: position 5,242,308 of record NW_004524596.1, on the reverse strand, counting down.
AGCAAATTGAAAACCAACTGAAAGCAAATCCGAATGAAGAAGACTGCAATAAAGGAGTATCTTCTCCACAGCAGGTGTGATGCTGGCTGCTCAAGGTGCGCGCACACACACACTCACACTCACACAAACATCTTCCCAATTAAACTGCAGGTAGAATGAGATTTTTGTGTTACTCAAAAAACATCTGTAAGTGATCAAAAGCATTAATATGGAATGCCTGTTTAATCTGCCTTTGTTCTGGTTAAAATCTCATAAAAATACATTCAACAGGAAAACATAAATTGTATGTGTATAAATATATATGCAGCATATATATATTATATACACATGCACACAAATACTTTTGTTTTTTGAAGCTTAAGATAGTTACATAAATATTCCTATAATTGCTAGTTTAAAGAGGCATAATTTTTTTGAGCTTCAACAAAGGTGCTTGAATAATATACAATTAAAATGAAGTAGTTTCTATTTTGTAGAATCATTCTATAATAAGGAAAAAAAAATCCCCAAATAGTCTTTTTTAAAAAAAGTTTCTTAAGCTAGAGCTTTGACAAGAACTATGAACAACCAACAACAGAACAGAACAAAGCAACAACGAACAATGAGGTTTAGCCCCTGGAAATGCCTGGTGTCCTGTACCCGCTCCTCCTTCCTGCCACGCTGCTGTAAGAAAAGCTCCAGTGCTCACACCAAGAAATGACTTAGGTCTCGTTCATTTGCTGTCTCCTAGGAACTGGCTGATTGGCTTGGAAGAAAACAAAAGCAGCAAAAAAGTCTAACTGTATATATCCTCAGTAACCCGCTTCAGAGCCATGTTGCTAGCTCGCATTTCCCTGGCTCGCTCACTGCCTACTGCAGCTGTGACTATAGAAAAGAGACCTGTGGCTTTAGACCTGGGATGGCTATCAAGAGTTTGACGCACTCGTCTGGTGGTGCTAAGGTGGTTATGGCAGCTGGGTCGCAAGGCCTTTTCTGTTTCCTGCTCATTCTGGCCTGGGCTTTGTAGCAACTGCAGTCTTCAGGGCAACAGGAACAATGCCTCTGTGGGCCACTGAGCTGCTTCTGTTCTACCGGGTTTCTCCTCGAGCCAAGCTGACCAATTTTTCTTCCCAACACCCCCCACCCATTTCCCCAACCAAACTCACTGTCCCCACCCCCAAGAATCTCTACAGCTATATTACAAGCACATAAACCTTAGCAACTTTAAAAACTTTGGTTCTAAGAAACACTTGGTCAGTTACCTTGAGGAGAAGTGGGAATGCTTGTCCTGCACACTGCTGCAGGCAGAGCCCATCCCAGTCAGTTCTTAGCGCTGTACATTGAGTCACAACCCAATCCAATCCACTAAGCAAGTGCACAAGTCCTAGTTTAAAAGCAGATTTGTTGATTTCTGTCTTTTAAAACCTCAACCATGTTGACTTTCTTCACACAGTTTGGTAGAAATTGTCTGCCTGTAGATGATTCTGTTTTTGCATGCTGTAGAAGCCGCTGAATCTTGCATCGGGTTCAGCAATTCTTAGCATTCTCTGGGAACTGTCTACCTGGACATGGGTTCCTTTCTTGCAGTCCACAGATACCAACTGGTTATTCAAGGAAGAAGGCTATTTAGTGAGATGAAAAAAAAAAAAAAAAAAAACAAACCCACAGAGAATTAGTTGTCTTAAATTCCTCAAATGTACACATGTGTAAGACCTAACCAGGTAAGATAGCAGCTGCACAGTTCCCTGAGGGTCAGGGTGCCTGTTGGGGGTCGCATCTTACTATAGCTCCCCTAAGCCTCTACTGGTGAAGCAGTAACATAAGTAACTTCAAACCCTTGAAGCACAGGCTTACATCTAAGGGTGCTGGAAACCCAAAGGAAGGTGCCAAGCAGGCAGACTGAACACGAAGCCCTACCCTGTAAGGCTCAGGCCCCATCCCGGCTGGTGCAGGCCGCATCTGTAGAGGTGGGCCCCTTGTCCCGGCTTCTGATAGTGGCATCTGCACTGCGCAGCAGTCACCCAGCCCAGCCTGAGCCCACAACAGAGGATGGGCTCCATGTAGAACCGATCCGCGGCAGGAGAACTACCTGACAGAAACCTTGTATGGAAGAGTTCACAGATGCTAAGTTGGGTAAAATACTCAGGTTTCTAATTCTTAAAGTTGTATGATACTTATTTTATTTTTTTGGTGGAACCAGGAGTTGAACTCATGCCCTTGTGCTTGCCAGGCAAGTGCTTATTCTACTGAGCCATCTCCTCAGCCCTGTATGATTTTTAGAAATACAAAAGGATACTGGAATATTTTGCTGAATTCACATACCTACAATATTTAAATGGCAATGGAATACCCATCCCTGACAAAACTAAGCAAAAAAGGGGGATACAAATGAAGGATCATTTTGTATCTGAGTATTCAAAATAGGATAGATATATAGCTACTTTCTCTTAATTCGATGAATAGAAAGATTTGTACCAATAGTGTTTGTGGGCAGGATATCATGTCTGCATCTTGTACTATGAATAACCACTAAGACAACAATATGCAATGTATTAAATATTGAAACTATCCTACTAAACTGTCTCATTGCTATTTCTCAATAAAATTATTTTTAAAAATATAAAAGGGAGGCCGGGGAGATGGCTCAGTAGAATAAGCGCTTCCCTGCAAGCGCAAGGGTCTGAGTTCAATCCCCGGTTCTGCCAAATTAAAAAAATAAAAAAGTTGCCGTGCCGGCCCCGTCCCCAGGGCTCACTGAGGCGGTGTGCGCCTATAATCCCAGCTCTTGGGAGGCTGTAAAAAAATAAAAAAAAAATAAAAAAAAATAAAAGGTAGAGTTGTAAGAAATTAGGACTTTTTCCTTAATTAATACAGTTTTATCCCTTTAACACAGGCAGACTCAGAGGCCTTTGCATTTTTATTCACACACAGACACCTCTTCTCTGTGACCAGGAGTCTGCTGCTCCTGTGGTGGTCGCCTGCAGCCTCGTCTCCGGTGCTGCCTCTCCCTCTGACACATTTACCTCTCCTGGGGCTTCTGCGCATGCTCAGCATCCCCAAGCACTCTTACTGCCCTTTCCTCAGGATTCACTCTCTCTCTGATTTCTTTCCTCACCCAACTCTGCATTAATAATCGAAGAATGTTGGATGATTGACTTTTGATTTTCAATATAAACACTAATTTAGGAATCAGTCTTCAGTTATGTGTTCACTGGAATACTTGAAATTACATCAGGAGGCTGGTCCGTGAGCGAGCAGGACGCATCAGCCAGCGACGACAGGGATCACCCAGTATCAAGGCAGCCCCGGCTAAGAAGTAAAAATTTCACTGGTCCATATAATAGATGTTAAATAATCTTAAGGTAATGCAATAGTGTAAGCTTCCTTATTTTATCACTCAGGAGACTGTGGCCTTCTCAGGACTGTACCTTGGTCGGCGTCCGATACCAGCAGAGCAGTGGTATCCACTGTTTCTTCTGATTGATGAACAGGAACGCGATTATGGAGAGGCAAATCACGGTGGGCACCACAACGGAGACAACAGAGTCGAGGGACGAGTCCTCGCCAGGGTGCGGCCTGTGGCTGTCTCTGTAATCTACCTGGAGGTGACCCATATCTAGGAGAAAACAAATTCCAACCATTTATTATATAAACCAGAACTGTGAAGGATTATTTAAATTACATGGCAGCTACGTTCTATCACTTCCCAGTACTCTTGAGACTAAACATGCGATTAAAGGTCCATCCAAAGAGCTTTCAGGTAAAGGTAAAGTGCTCAGGGGCGGATTAAAAGAAAAAAAGCAGAAAAAGCATGTTAGTAATTGGGCAGGATGATAATGGCTCTAGCTAATCAAGAAAATAAAAGTGCCTAAAATTAGAAACTTAAAAATATTTTGACCAATATTAGAATTCTGGTTACAGGTAACACAGATGGTCTAAAGCTTTGAAGCAGAAAATCAGCTCCTTGCTTCCTAGTAAACAGACTAAGATAAACTTTCTTCTCATTGGCCCATCAGCAAGGATTAATTACAACCAAAATAAAACCAGCACCAAAAGCTTACACTTTCAGTTCTTTCTGGTTTGCTTAGTTCTAAGCGACAATGCTGTAATTCACAAAAATCTGTTGAAAAACTCACTATATTTCTATTTTCCTGACTCAATTAACTGTACTTGTATAGGGGGCACTTAATTGTGCTCTATGCCTGAGGATTTGTTCTTTTAAAATAACATTCTTCCAGTGAATGCTCCCATCAGGGTTAACGTTAAAGGTGACTTTATCAAGTTTCATTTTTATTTTTGTTTCCAAAATACTATGCTAGTCAGGTATTCTAGGTGTGTCAAAGACCAGTTTAATAAAGATCTAGGACACAGACAACGGGAATTACTCTTCAACTGTTCTGGAAGTGCAGCTCATGAAATAATGCAGCTCTGAGACATCAGGACACTCTGGGCTGGGGACAGAGCTCAGCAGCATAAGTGCCTGCCTGGCAAGTGGAAAAAAAGATTCTCTTAGTTGACAACTCAGGTTTTCGGTGATCTGCTTGTGTGTCTGCTCTGGGGTGGGGTGGGGTGGGCTGGGGGCCGAAGGAAAGGGAAGAGAACTGGCCTCCTCATTTTAGCCAGCGTAGACATTAACACTTTCTAGGAAGGGGAGAAAAAGAATTATTGGCATCAAGAAAAATGTCACAGATACAAGCAGCACTATTAATGCATTCACTATTAATGAATTTTTATAGCCTTGTATTCCGCGTGATACAAGGTGTGGCTTTAGGAATACGTCTTACAAGAAGATTAAAAAGTAAATTAAGGAAAATCACAAGGTGACGGGAAAATGAAGCTGAAACGGAAGTTTCTCTACAAAACTTGGTCTTTCTGCTCTGCTTTGATGCCAAGAGCAAGCCACAGCTAGCTTCAAGCTTTCCAGCAGCCAAAGCAAAAAACAGAAGCAGCTATCACCAGTAAGTGCACAGCCTCTTTCTGGTTAAGTCAGTGTGTGCGAGGGGCACATATTGACACCAAAGTTAGCTCCTCTTCAAGGACTCGAATGGGAGTATGTGCAGAGGCCTCCAGGCACCACACCACGCTGGGCTGCGCCCACATCTCCTGCAGGACCAGGCCTGCAGCAGGCACTGACACTCAGAGGCTGGCTGACTGTAAGCCTAATGGGAATGCACATTTTATTCAGGCAGAGCAGTGACATAAGGAGCTAAAATCTGGGTCCAGGAATTTGGCTCTCTGGTCATCTAGCCTGATCCAAGCATAACATCTAAAATATCTACAGTAACACACCATTTGTCTCTCAAGCAATGAGTACTGCTTCTCCCTAAAGAAATACAAGGACGCTACAGGAATCATTTGAAAATGCATTTGGTGTCGACAGGAGGCAACATTGAGCTGTGGTTCAGAGCAAGTTCACACTGTGTTCTTTTTGGGAAGGCAGTGCTGAAAGGAACTCCGCTTAACTACTTAGCTATCCAGAAACAAACTAACCTCTTCACTGTATAGCACTGAAAGGACTAAAGAAGGAAGCCACAGCATAAACCTGGTGACTGGAAAATTCAACACATGTAATAAACTGAACTCTCCTGGAGTGCAAACCACCCAGAAGGAGAGGGAGATCGAATGCATTCGTGCTCAGTGCAGAGCCCACAGGGACAGTGAATAATTCACTACTACCCTGCTCGCAAAGTCTGTTCATGTGCAGACTTTTGAGAAACAGCTTAGAAACTCCACGCCAGCCACTGACGACTAGGAACATATTTCTTTCCATCATGGCCAAGTCTCTGAGCATGAATGGTCAGGAAATTTATCCAGTTACTTGCTGACTTATTTTAGCAGTGTTTGGTATTTAATATGTTCCAGTTAAGCAAGTCTTCCCTGTAGCAGTTATGTGAACTCACTTGGGCAAGCCACTGAAAATTCACAGGAAATTTTAAAAATTAGGAGAAAACAAAATAGTCATGCACAAGACTAGAAAATTTCAGTGACTTCAATGCTTACCTCTAGGGAGATGGATGATGTCATTTTCACTAGGTGTGGGCCACACGGGGACCTCGAGGTCAATCTCTCCGTGGTAATTCTTCTTCTCAATGGGTATGTTAGTTGGCTCTGGAACATACATTTCTAAAAGAAGAAAGCAGTTTTCGTAAGAGATGACGGAGAGGCTGCCTTTCTGTTGGCTTTTCTATCCCTGATACAAATGGAACGCCCAGTACAGTGCTGTGCTTTTCTGCAATCCCCTCACTAAGGCTAGAGTCACCAGCCCAGCAGCGGTGGGACGCATTTCTTACAATAAAAAGCGTGAGAAGTTTCCTACCTCATCGCTTCTTCGTGTCAAGTCATGGGGTGTTGGCCCTGTGGTTTTACATAAACTGATAAGGGCTGACTAAAACAGAGTAATTTCCTTGGGACTGCTAAGTATTGTTCTTTAATAACTATGACTCTTTAATTCATTAAGTATTCAATCACTTCCGTAAAATTTCAGTGGCATGTGACACAGGTACCCTCTGATGTCTCCCACTGAGGGGCCGCATGGAGACGGACCTCCTGAGGCGTGGCCCACACTATACTTCATCTGGCTTACAACTGGTCAACAGTTTAATGAAAAGAATTAATTTTTAACCTGTTTTTAAAATGTCACAATAAAAGCCTGCACCACTCATGTACTTCCTTTTGATCAGATCCATTCCCTAGTAAGTGATTTTTATGAAGATACTGGTCAACATTAATAATCCTAAATGCTCACTATAACCCAAAGACTGAAATAAATACATAAATGTAAATTAAACAGGGCTTATAGTCCTCTCTATTTGATTATTTTCAATCCCAACGCTGTTGGGCCTTCAACAAAGTGACAGAGGAGAGGAGGGGACTTGCTAAGCTGCTAATGTGGGCTAAGGAAGCACCCAGCTGGAGAACCACTCTGAAAGGCTAAAAGAAAGCACGAAGGCTCTGCGCCAGCAAGTGGTGCAGCTGGGCGCCAGCGTACAGCCTTCCACTCTTCTGGGATTCCAAAGCTCAAGTTGCCTTGCTTTATCCAAGAATAAAGCCACTTGGGCCTTAGTCCTCTAATTTCTTACTTAAGCACCTTTAAACTTAAAAGGCTTTTAATTTCAAAAAGTTCAGTGGGTCCCTACAAGCTCCAGAATTAGAAATAGAACACACTAAAAATGTCATTTGCAGGAACAGGACTGAATACGAATGAGTGATTCTCAAGACACCAGGTGTGGCGGCAGACACAGTACTGTAATCCCAGCACTTGGGCTGAGGCAGGAGGATGACTGCCTGGAGTTTGAGGCCAGCCTGGGCTACCTAATGAAGTCAAGGCCAGCCTCACCTATGCAGTGAGGCCCTGTCTCAAAAATTTTTTTCATTAGAATCATCCAAACATCTTACAAACTGTACGATTCTCCTAGGTCCTGGTTCGGTGGGTCTGGGCTGTGTGGTGATAGAGGGATGGTCGCTGTCTACCCATTAAAGTCAGACAGGTGGGCACCTGTGTGACATCTTTCCGTGTGCAGTGTCCTTCAGTCCCTGCCTGCCCTGCGTAGTGTGGACAGTAGGGCCTTCCTATTCCAGCAGGACCCACACAGCTGGCCCCGGGGCTGGAATGAGAGGGACAGGTGATCTGTTCCATCAGCGCTGTGGCTTCTGACAGCCATACAGCAAAGGTCCGCAGAGGATCCGAAGCTGGGGCCAACCTACGGCTGCCTTTGGGCTCTTTCTGGAGAGAGTAGAAAAGCAGCTTTGGAACTGCCAGGCCTGGTACGTCCCCGCCTCAGGGGAGGTTTCAGGTAAAAATATTACTTACCCAGGGGTAATTTTTGTTCCCACAGGGGCTTTGAAAGGCTCTATCTAGTTGGCAAAGGCAGGGAACATTAGGAGGATGGGTCTAGGATAAAAGAGAATGTCCCCAGTGTTGATTAGGCTGCCAGTGTTCTACAAAGGATTCCTAGTTCTTCCTGTGAGGCAGACACTGGCCTGGGCATGGAGGAGTCAGCTCCCAGCAATCTCAGTCCTTGCTGAATCCCAGGCGCGCCCAGACGTCCACTTCTCCCTGCCCAGTAGCTTGCCCAATCCCCGTCCTCTGTGCCAGCTCGGGCACTAAACTCAGTTCAGCTCTGATTAAAACTCACTCACATCTCCTTCTTTCTCATAAAATACAGCTCCAGTTTAGAGCCCTCAAGTGAATGCATGCGTGTGTGTGCGCGCGCATGTGTGTAGTGCCATTTCCTTTTAATTTGAACATAAGAGAAAAGCTGCCTCTAAGCAGTTTTGCCAAGAAAAAAAGAAGATAAAGCTATCAGCAAAAAGAAGGGAAATGCTGTTTCTATGCCTGCATTCAGCCCAGACTCTACCACACAGCCCCGGCCATCCCTAGCAGCACCTTCTTAGCTGTTCCTGTTGCAGATGGACACAAAACTCCCTCCACCGCCCCACAGAGATCAGGGCCACTGGCTGCAAGCAAAGATCACGCCTATAGTCCTAGCTGATTCAAACTTCAGTAGAGCTGAAGATAACTCACTGATTAAATACTTCATTTTCAGAGGTATATGGTCATTTTTAGAATCACCTTCCTTAAACTGTCCTTTTTTGGAATCTAGGGCAGGCAGCTTGAGGCTCACAGACTGAGGACACTGCTTCTTTGGGAGGTGGCTGCGAAAGTGGCTGAGGACCCAGCGTGTCCCAGATCTGCTACCTAGAACTAGCTGCACGACTTTGCTCTGTCTGGGGTCAAAGCAAGGGTGTCACTGGCTGGAGAGATGAGTGCCCCAGCGCTGTCGCTCTATGCATCCTCCTAGCACCTCTGGGAGAGGCCTGTGCCATGCAGATGAGGAGAGGCCGACAGCTCTGGTGACGAGCTGACTGAGGTCACACCGTGAGCTGCCCAAGCGAGCGACTAGAATCCATTGACTCCATCAGCACAGCATGGCAAAGCCTGATGGCTAGCTCTGCTGAGTGATGGGATGGGGAAGTGATTCATCTACCACGTAGCAGAAAGGAGAGTTAATCAACAGAAATTAAGTTCTGGTTCAACAATAAATCCTAAGTCACTGGAGAAATCCTGAGTGATGAACAAAGATGTTAAAAATTTCTGTCTTATTAAAGGCACAAACCAAAGAGATCGAAACTTTGTTCCTATACCCCTGTCTGAATTTGGGTCCCTGAACCATCCACAGTGCGTCTCACAGCTGTCCTGGCTTCTCGTGCGCCTGTCCCCACAGCACACCATCCTGCCCATCACCACTAAGTACACCTCAAAAACAAAACAAGATTTCCCACTCCTACAAAGGACAGAATATAGCTGCTCTTCATTTGACAATCAAGTCATTAATTATGCTGACCCATGCTGGTCTTTTCTGTCCTTACCTCCTGCTTCCTAGAATTTGCAACTCCAGGGGCACTGGCTGTGCCCTCTTCCATCTCGAGATCTTTGGCAGACTCCCTTCTTAGCTCCAACAAAGAGTGCAAGAATCTTTCAAGACCTAGTGCAAATCCTTTCTCTGTGAAACCCTTTAAGGTCATCACTCACCCTTAGTGTAAAATCCTAAGCTTGAATTTGGTCTGTACCCACGGTCTGTATCGGAATTATACAACCATCTCTAAACTGCCCCATCCATTCTCTTTTGGAATACTGCCACCTCTATGGTCAAGATGATTAGGACAAACTTTTGCTTTTGTCCAAATTTCAGAGAATGGGCAGGTGAGAAGGGATTGGCAAACGAACAAACAACAACAACAAAAAAACAAAACAAAAAACTCTAAGAAGGAGCACCAGGAATAAGGGCAGCAGATGAGAAAGCAGGCAATGATGAAGAAAGCCGAGAGAGCTCTGGGTGGCGAGAAGCAAACGGGTGCACCAGAAATTGCTGTTGTCCACATCAAGATGCTAAGTGGAAACGAACTGTTTTGTACTTAGCACTGTTCTTTGTAGGGGGCAAATGGACATTTTCAGAACTGTTCAAACAAGGACAGTCTGTACAACACTAAGGAAGGCCAACGTGCGCACTGCTGTACAGCATCAAGTGTGTTTCTACACTGGCCGGAGAAGCCCACGTTACAGTCCTGAGCAGAGCAAGACTCTACATGCTGCTGCCAGACGACCAGAGAACTGAGGTGAAGATGGAAAGCTTTCTGATGTATTCAGGACCTTCCTCAATGGGACCTAAGACTGCCTAGGAGGTCTCAGGCTTTAGGGGACCAGCTCAGAGGCTGCCCAGGGAGGGCACAACTCCTGTGCTTCTGGGATCAGGAGCAGGGTCAGGAGATTCAAAAACTAGGAGGCCCAGGTAAGAGCATCTGGGCCCTGGGTGGAAACTAAGACACTGGATGATGCGGGCAGCGTGAACAATGGAATTTTGGGAGAGACAGGCACGAGGTCTATGACAGCCAGCTGGGGGCATTCGCTGGTTACGCTCCATGTGGAAGAGATGAAAAGGTCACCCGAAGACTTGGCAGCAGACTGCAAGTGATGGTAGGGTTAAAGGCTAGAACTGATGAACTGAAAAAAGAATGAACCAGAGCCGCATTCTTTAAATGCCAGCCTTCCACGTGGGGTCCGATACACATTCAATGTCATAAGGGCTCTCGAGCATATTCTGAGCGTGGGATCTCTGTGATGGGCCAGGCTGACACAGCCCTGAAATCACTACTCTGATGGGGAAGTGTCACTGATGTGGCAGTTATACCTGTATGGCTCCACTGCCAGGAAAGGTTAAGAAAACCTACGTCAGAAGAACCCCAGCAATTCTGACCTGGAGCCTGCATCAGCCCTCGCCTGGGTGGTCAGTGACCCTGCCTGTTTGTAAGGGGGCCCACACTCCCTAGGTCATAGGAGCTCATGGCTGGGGAGCAGGTTCTGGGTCAGAAATCAGCACTGCAGCCCGACAACGGAAGGATGGTGGCTGGATACCTGGGCACATCGGGCAGCAACTGCCCTCCACATTGATGGGTTCCACGCAGGGCAGAGGTGGGCAGCTGACGGTCGAGCAGAGGGTCTGGCCCTGCAGGCAATAGCAGTGTGTGCAGCTGTCGATGTCCCAGCGTTCTTCATCGGCATAGGCCTTCCCACCGAAGTGACATACTGCTTTCTTGGGAATTGTGTCCTCTAGTGGAAAGAACAGCACAAGGTGGAGTTGTGGGGGGGCCCACACAATATATTATGACACACAGACATAAGGAGGGACAGCGCTGTACAGTCAAACTATATTTTAAAAAAATTCAGTGAGTCGCCTATTTTCCCAGTCCCTTGCTGCAGTTCTGCCAGAAGGCCTTCAGAACATGTGGCCTGAGGTTGATCGAAGGCCACACAGCTTGACACTGGGCGGTAACTGCAACAACCTGCTGGGCTCCATACCTCTCGGAGGTGACAGGTACGCAGACCCAGAGGAAAGACGCACTGGAGGGCATTTCAGCCACAGGTGGGCCCCAGTGAGCCTTGCTAGTCTCTCTCTTGATAAATGGTGCAAGGAAAGGTGAAGAACGACGGCGGTAACACCACACAGGACTGGTGGGCTTCCTCTGCCACCCTTGGGGAGCCTGTGCTGCACTAACTGTTCCTTCATTTTTCAGAAACGCTGTGTGGATTTCTCTCTCACCAACAAAAACATTTCACTTCAGAAACAAGCTTATTTGATCTCAATCTAATTTTTGGGGGGTGGTAGTGGGAAGGACTGTGGTTCTTAGGAACAAAATGTTTCTGAAGCAGTACTGTGATAGCTGACAATTTTTTTCTCTCCTCCCCTTTGCCATCCTCAATTTTGCTCTTAGTCAACCTTTTCTTTGAAAGTTCTTTTCTCCTATTAACTTATTTACTGCTGGTCCTTTCCTTCTATAGGTCAAGAATGGTGGTTGTGAGTGAGCCCAAGTGAGCCCATGTGACGAGCAGCCAGGCAGGGATGGGGCAAATCTGTGGAGAAATATGAGCGCTTCAGGCCAGTAATTAGATGACGCCTACTACACTGGGGAAACTTTATGTTCAGATTCCAAAGGCAGCTCCACTCACCACTGGCCACTAGTAAATGAAAAACTACGCAGGAATCTGAAAGGAAAGCTCCTTAGGAAAGGAGTGGTCCCCAGGGCCCAGTGTTCTTCCTGGAAGTCAGCTAGGAAGCTCTGAGCAGGGAAACGGAGAGAACTCAGGGTGTCTGAGCACAGGAAGTGAGTTACATCAAGAGTTAAAATTTTCAACATTTTCTACCATTTGTCCTACTGTTGCTTAAGGTTCAACAAGGAATACTGAGTAATTATGGTAAGTTCTAGTTATTATCAGAACTTTCTAATAGCTATTAATATCTATTTGTTTTTTAAATGTATTTGGTTGTTACAAGGTCTCACTACGCAGCTCGGACTCGTGGTGATCCTTGTTTTCAGCCTCCCCAGTCCTGGGATTACAGGTGTGCACCACCACACCTGGACTCTGCAGCTGGCTCAGCCTGCCCTGGGGGCGGGGCTGGTGCAGCATGTGCTGCCAGGATTGAACCTAGGTCCCTAGCTTGCCTAAGCTTGCCCAAGCAGGCACTTTAGTCCATTGAGCTATCTTGCCAGCCCCTAATATCTATTTAAAAAGGACTTTACTGTGTTTGTATATGTTCCATAGAAAATATTCTGGCACACTGACTATTAGGTTAAAACCAAATTTGGGGGCTTTCAAATCAAACGCATGACTCAAGTTTGTACCAACAGGGAATCTTTAAAGGAAGTGACTTCAAGATACATAAAATGTACCTGTCCAACTGGCTAAGCAGAGCCTAATTCAAATAGAATTCTAACCTTCAATCGATCTTTCACCAAGCACACTAATTTTGGCCATCAAATTTAGTCTATCAGGTAACAAATGCATAATGAAAGAGAGCATTTCCTTCATAAAGCAATAGTACTGAATCTGTCTTACATGAACCTTGTACTAGCTGATGATGGACCAACATCACTGACTAAAATGTGAGCAACTAACCGTGTTACTCTGTGAGGAAATTATGAGAGAGAAGGTGACGTTCCTTATCACACCTTATCCATCACTCTCTGCCTCTTTTATCAGTGCTGCTCTTGGACGCTGACAGAGGCACCCACACAGGCAGGTAAGGACTCGACAAAGAGGTCTGATGCAAGGCCAGCTACTGCTGGTCTATATTTTCTTCAGATCTCAGTAAGAGAGTTAATGCTACTAATGTTTATAAGATCAAAATTATTTAAAATTAGGTTAAGATGTCAAAAGGATAATTATATGCTTAACATTAGAACACCATTTGTACAAAAATCAATGATGAAGAAGGCAATTCCTTGCCTTGGAGGCCAACATGGTGGTGGTGGAGATGGGCCTGGGCATTCCTGACCAAAGTGAATGACAACTTGAAGGGCAATATGACATTCCTTTGGTCAAGTAACAACTCCACTTGTAGTAATCTAGCCCAAGGAAAAGGTCTGAAAGAAAAGTTGTTTATGGAGATGTCATTCCAGTATTATTTATGATAGCAAGAAGTTAGAGGGCAAACCTGTGCCCAACAATAAGAGAATTCTGAGATGACTCAGGATATAGCTGCCTGATAGAATACTATGCTGTTACATGCAGTCTGAAGGCAACCACGTAAGGAGAACAAATACAAACTCTAGAAAGGAAAGAAAATCCTAACAGTGACTGTTAGATAAGAATTAACAATGAAACAAGCTACTCTTGATAACAAGTTGCAAACATCTAAAGCAGAAATCTCACACACTGATGTACTCTTCTCCCCTACCCCTGGCCACCCACATTAGGAGAACAGGGAAGGGAAAACCTCAGACTGAACTTGGTTCTAATAAACCCGTCCATGTGATGTGGTGCTGCTTGAAGGATTCCAACGCACTTAGAAGAATTTCAGTAGCCTGCAAGAAAACTCAGCCACACAGCAGTGCCAAAGATCAAATGCTCAGGTACAGCTTAACAGCGTCTCTGCAAACACTCATGTGGTAATTGTACGAGATCACTCTCTAAAAGCACATCTATAAGGTGATAGGAGAAAGAGTACCTACTCTGAATGCTTAGGAGGCGAGAGTGTGAGAATGCTGACCACGTATTATGTGAAGTCAATGTTTTTCATTCTGTCACCAAAGTAGTACCTTACTAAGGTCCATGAAGGTTAAATATGCAAAGCAGCAGCATGGCGAGCACGAATGCAGTGGACGCTGTCACCCTGGAGGTCCCACCGAGACCCACGGTGCCCAGCTGCTCACAGGAAGAGGTTCCTGGAGCCATCAGGACCCTTCGCTGGCCGCGTGAAGCTATTTTCTTGCGAGGGGTGGGCTGACTGCTAAGGACCTACCTGGTTTCTAGGCTTTTCTCCCAACTTTCGTGTTTCACTCAAGCTCTCCTCCTGACTGATTACCTCGGCAGCATCTCACCTCCACTTCAGTTCACTTGCCATGAAGTTCGTTCACACTTGAGGTCGGGTGTAAAAGACTGGCAGTATCAGATGAGCAGAACCCAGAGATCAATGCCAGTCCTCTGCCAGCAGGCAGCACTGGCAGGAACCTTCTTATGTGGCTCCAGTGTGCCTGGGCTTGTCTAGAAAAACATTTTGGCTAATCACAACTTTCAGGACCCCTAGAAGGTCCGGCTGGTATTAGTGTCTGAAGCGAGTGAGTCAACATGAGCAGCGTTTGTACTGTAGCAGGGTGGCAGGGACCCCAAACGTACCAGTCACGAATTCATGGTGAGCCTGGCTTCAGAGGCTGCAACGGAGAAATGCCTGACATCGCCTTTAATCACTCTGAATCATAACACATCTCAACAACTGCAAATGTTTCTTCACATGTGGCATAAAACCCAGATACAGCTTGTCCCCCTGAGACATGGGTTGCTCGGTGCTCTACTAAAGTTTTGTACAAATAATAGAAGACTCTTGGTTTTTTTTAGAAAAGCCCTGGCTAATCTTTACTAAGGTAGCTGCCACCTGGTCCAGATTAGATTAGATTTTAGTCAGTGAGGCTTCATAGGTAATTCTGCTTTTGAGTATATTTCCTAGGAAAGGCCAAGGACTAGAACAAAGGCTTCAAAGGGGAAACTTCAGCTGACTGAGGTCCGAAGGTCCCCATTTCTTTCATGCTTACAGGTACACTGACTTCTTCCAGGAGACATCTGGGTTAATCTGAGAAAGCTGTGCTGGAAGGTTTTAGAGACTTTACAGAGCAAGGAGACATGAGGACAAGTCTAAGCCATCTGAAGTTCTGTGTACTAAAGTAATATAGTCACTGAGGTCTTTTGGGGAACAACATAGTCTAATAAAGAATATGTTAAAGTACAAGTGTTTTCAGTATTCAGAAAGACTGAAATAAGATTAAGGATAGTCTTACACAAGTATGCAGCCATCAACTGGGTTGAGGCATTTAATTCTAACCAGCACATTACTGTTTCCATGCATTTGCTTAAGCTGACAATGACATAAGTTCTATTCTTTAGCACCTAGTAGTCTTATAACTTCCACTTGAATGCCTGCTGTGTATCAAGACCTATGTGAAGCATTTTTAAATAAGTCAATTGCATGTGCGCTCCATAACCCAAGGCACGGGGTGCTGTTCTAATTCCACAGAAATGTGAGGAACGCAGCAGTTATGTCACTTGCCCGGGAAGTGAGTTGAGGACAGGAGCCTGAGGGCACCTTCTGCCCACAGCCACGCAGTGCGGTGACCTGAGAGGGCTGTTTCCTGGCAGGCACTGGGGCCACAGAAACAGAAGTGGCTATGACTACTGGACCGGGGCATGGGTACCGCTCCTTTCACCTGACAGCGTGTAGACGGCAGGCACAGTGCTGCCAAGGAGTGGAGACAGCAGTGTGTTACTCAGCCTTCACGCTCTTCCTTGAAACAGTCTCCACCGACATGGGTCTCCCCACCCTTCTCTCACAGGAAAAGGACTTGAGCGGAATGTTCCAAGGAAAGCATGAGGTATGACACTAATATAATAAAGTTTATTTTTAAAACAAACACATCAGGAGTAATATCTGCAAACAAACACGCTCTCTCATTCTTGCAGTCGGCTATACACGCATTCCAATGGCAACGCCCTTGCTTTGTACGGCTTTGGAATTTTCTTTTGCAAAGGCATCCAGAGCCAGTTCCCCCCCGCCCCTTTGATTTTTGTGTATTTGGTACAGGGTCTCACTACACAGGTTGGATTCATGGTGATCCTTCTGTTTTCAGTCTCCCCAGTGCTGGGATTACAGATGTGTATCACCATGCCTGGACTCTGTTGCCGACTCAGTGTGCCTGGGGGGCATGGCCCCCATGGCATGTGGGACCAGGGACCAGGGATTGAACCCTGGTCCCTGCGCTTGCCAAGCAGGCACTTAGTCCGCTGAGCTATCTCGCTGGCCCAAGAGCCAGTTTTCAAAACACATCAGGAAGACAATTACTCCATCATTAGATCAGCCCTGGATTCCTCAGATCTGGTCAGTACCTCACTCATCAGACTCAGTATGAGATGACCTAGGCTTATTCCAGAAGCAAAGCTGCAGCTAGAGGCTGGAGACTTCTTCTGCAACCATAATCACCATTGTGTATCAGCAGCCCTTTGCCACTGTGGCTATGCCAGAGGGACACTGGACTCAGGAAAGGCTCAGCATATGCTCTGTCTTCCCTGGATTCAAATACGAGCATCATTAACTCATAAGACTTAGGACTACTGAAGAATTTTTTCATTTTCATTTTTTCTGGATTCCTGTTGATGTGAAAAGGGAAGAAGTGATCAGGTCTTGAGATGTTCTCTCCTCTCAGGCTGACCTCCTGAACTGCTTAACTTCATAATCTCAAGTCTTTTCAAGTTAAGAAAAGAAGACCTATTCAGCTGTAGAGACCGGATTTTGTTTTTCACTCTTGAGCTATTTATTTAACTATACCATGACGCTAACTGATGGCCGGGGAAATCTAGAAGTGTTGCTTGCTCCAGCAAAACCCAATTAATCCAACTTAGAATCTCAGCAGTCACTGACGTGAATGCACAGCCTTCGCGGCCTCTGACCATGATGCTAGCTACACATACAGCCCTGAAAAGAAGCCACCTCCAGACTGCTCCCTGCTTTCCTTCATGGACGAATAGACCCCTGTCCCCCGGTCTTCCCTAACCTACGTTGAGACTGAGTTTTCACTGCCTCGGAGATGACTTTCTTGGATGGATACTTGAGGTTCTAATTCTGTTCTGGTGGTCATGGTGTGGGAGTAACTTCCTGGGAGGAAGTTAGGCAGCTTTAGAAATTGCATCAGTTCTTTCAAATCTCCTGTGTACTATTCAGAGTCCGGAAAGTAATTTACTCTGGGATCTTGGTGGCCAAGAAGCTAAATGTAGTGCTCACTCTCAAAATGAGTCCTCCTGCAAACCAACCCAACACAGTACGAGGTGGGACGTTTATTCTTTCTACACAGGGAGACAAGGCCTGATGAAAGCACTATTCCTAAGCCCAGGACACAGCAGAGTTCGAGCCCTGGCTGTTGGGGAGATGCTTCTGGATCCAGAGGGTCTCATAAGCCTTGCGAGAGTCCGCATCTAAAAGGATGTGCTAGAGTTGGTTTTCTTGTGACAGGATTTCGCAATGTAGTGAAGGCTGGCCTTGAACTTACATATGTCGTCCAGCCTTGAACTCATGGTGATCCTCCTGCCTCAGCCTCCTGAGCACTGCGATGACAGGCCTGTGCCACCACACCTGGCCGTACCAAAGGTTTTGAAAAGATGTATAGAGAGCTGGCCATGTTACAAAGGTACCAACGGTACCATCTACATTAAGAATGATAGGAGATTCAGTGAATGAAGTGAAGAAGCTATGTATTACCTACCAGCAGTGTCCTTACACAGCTGACTTAAGTATAAAGTATTTCATAAAATGTTAGTGTATACCTGTGAGAATGCACTGTAACATCCTCTCCCTATCCCACAAAAGAACAAACTACCACCCATAATCATATATTTCACTTTCTCCTAACTGGTAAGACACCTAAAGTCCTGGCCTGTGATGTCATTTTTGTTTCTGTATCAAGAGCTGGGAACATAGGCTTGGGAGACACATGAAATAGGAGCAGTCTATTTGAGAAAATACTGTAACTGGCTGGGGACGTCACTCCAGGAGTGCAAGGGTGGGCCGCAAGCTTCATCTGCTGCAGGACCAGGGCAGTATGAATGAGGCAGAGATCTAACTCATTATGACTTTGAAAGATTTTGGCTTAAAAGTCCACTGATTTCATTTAAAGTTTGAATCATTTTATTTTATAATTTTAGTTTTTAATACAGAAAACATTTGTTTTTTATCTTTAAAGAGAAAAAAATTAAAACAAATATTTAGTATATGAGGGGTTGACTCTTGCCTCTTAATGTTTTAACTGCTGCAAAAGCCAGTTGGGCTACGGAGGTCCTTCCTAGAAGTCCACTTTGCTTTGTTTTCTTCCATATGGCTTCTGGGGTGGGAAATGGAAGGCTATTTATAAAGGCCACAAAGGCTCTTCAGATTCTTTAATTAATTAATTTTGTCTTTTTGAGACAGGGTCTCACTAGGCAGTCCAAGCTGGCCTTGAACTCACTTTGCAGCTCAGGCTGGCCTCAAACTCACAACCATCCTCCTGCCTCAGCTTCCCAAAGGCTGAGAGTACAGGGTGCACCACCGTGCTCAGCTCAGGTCTCTCTAACATACTGGAATGAACAGGTGATTTCCCAGGGCTCCAAGTCAACAAAAGAATTAAAAATTTCACTGTGTTCTATAAAGAGAAATCTTCCAAACTTGTAAACACAGTGAGTCTTGGCCGATTCCTACTGTATACAAAGAGGGCGCAATTTCTCAGTAATTGGAGCTCAGTCGTCCTACTATGCAGCTGTGATGGGTTAGGTACTTCACAGGCTTCCTCGAGACGGTTCTAGGAATATTTCACTTTTCAATTTCCAATGCAGTCTCATTCATAGCAAGGCCTACCATCCAAGGTACATCCATTGGTACATGGCGGTTATACACAGAAATGGTTTTCTTTTCTTTTTTTTTTTTTGGTGGAACTGGGGATCGAACTCAGGCCCTTGTGCTTGCCAGGCAGGCACTTATTCTACTGAGCCATCTCCTGGGCCCCAGAAATCATTTTCAAAATAAAGAAATGTAGTCTAAGGGGCAAGCAGGAACAAGAGAAGACCAAGATGGACAAAATAAGAAACAAATCAAATTTTCTTCAGGATTTTAAAGAAGCGGCCTGTGTAGAGAAGCCCAGCCTCTAGTTAGAAACAGCTTTGGGGAGCGCCTGACTCTCAGGCTGGCCAGTCTCTGCCCCTGCAGAACTTTCTCCCTATCTCACCCGAATTCTGTTAGGCTTCACCTTTAGGGTTCAGAGGGTCTCGCTCACATTCCTGATCTCTGAGCGTAGAGGTCTGGAATGGCCTTCCCGGTCACGAAGCAAAAGGCTGTGCTGGCAGACCCCCCTCTCTGTGGAAACACATCAGCCTCCCGCTGTGGGCAGTGGACTCCTTCACCCAGAAAAGAGCTGTGGGGCAGGACTCCAGTGGGGCTCCAAGGCTCGGCCCCAGGGACGGGGCCACTGAACGTCTATTCACACTGCCACAACCTGAAAAGGACCCTCAGGGGAGGACAGGAAGCTTCTCTGGGCAGAGGCAGGGAGAGATGCTTCCCAGGCAGCAGAATAAAACCTACACCAACTGAACTGTGTTTATTTCTGTTGCAGTAACTTCAGATCACCTCCTAAGTTAGTATGGTGCACGCCTGACAATGTCTTTATTCTCACGTTCTGGACAATGCTCACAAGCATTCACTTTCCCTTGCATTTCCATTAAATCACAATTCTCCTTTCCTTATGGCACTTTCCCACTAACTGTGATAACGCAGGTCCCAGTGTAGGGGACCACAGTGACCCACAGTTGGGGAGGAAGGACAGGAGACACACACAGCAGCTCTTTCCCACCACTCCGGCCACACACACTCTCTGCTGCGGTCAAGGTGGATGTTCACTCTTCACTTAGGACCAGCCTCTCAATGTTAATAAAATGGAGAGTCCCGTGTGCTCCCTTCTGCCAATGAATGGAATCGAGGCAGGCCAGAGAAGTTGGAGGGTAGGCGCTGTTACCACACATCCACACTACAGAAAAGCGGCTCTTTCCCCCTAGATCATGGTAAGATGACAGAAGGAGCTGTGGGCTTTTAAAGACAAGAATAGGCAGCACAAGGGCCACGACCAAAGCACCACCTAAAACATTCTCCTCCTTTACACGCTCACCACTGGCATGCTATGCCCCAGTGTCCTTCTTGCAGAAGCCACGGGCTACATCTCAGAGCAGGTAGGAGGCACTGCTCCACAGCACCGCTCAGGTCGGCTCCACCTATCCCGCCCCACAAGTGCACATGCGCACCGTGCTCACTGCTCATAGTGTCTGCTCCTAGGTGCGCTGCCACTTAATTCTCGTGGCGCTCTCTGTGATACACATGGCAATGGTATTGTTGTCATCTACAGAGGAGACAACTGAGTTAGGGTTACATCCTATCACAAGGACATGTGGTTAGTACGCGACACAGTTGTGATCCTAACCCTTTGGCTCAAAGGCAAATTCTTTCCAATGTGAAGAAGCTTTTTTTTTTGGTACACTGGGAACGGATCTCAGGACCTCATGCTTACCAGGCAGGTGCTTATTCCACTGAGCTATCTCTCCGGCCCAGAAGCTTTTAATTTAAAGAAATACACTGGAAAAGCACCTGTGAAAATGCTCCAAAGAAGATGCCACTATCAAAACATAATGGTTTAAAAATGTGTAACACTGAATACCATCAGTTGAGTACTTTAAAGATGTTGAATTGATTCCTGGGCTGAGCTGAATATACAATGACCAACAGATGCTCCAAAGAGACATATGTGTCCGTGTCTGTGTGTGTGTCCATCTGTGTGTACATGTCTCAGTATATGTATGTGTCTCTGTGTGTACATGTCTGTGTACCTGTCTGTGTGTAGTGTCTCTCCATGTATACATGTCTCCGTGTGTGTGTAGCAGCTCTGTGTATGTGTCTCTGTGTGTAGTATCTGTGTGTGTACATTCTGTGTACATGTCTGTATGTGTGTGTGTACATGTCTGTGTGTATATACGCACATACACAGATCTAAGATACCGTTTTTATAGTTACTTTAAGCAGATATATAAAGAAAAAGGAATGTTGTACACTAAGTTAATTTAATATAAAAATAGACCTCTTCCCTAGCAGGGAGAAATGTTATTGAATTATAGTGAAGATCATTATACAGTTATCACAGCCAAATGAGAAATAATTCTGACATGAGCCAGGCCAGCTTGAGTCCATGTAACAGCTCTATTCCAAATATAATATAGAGTATAGATATTAAGTTTAAAAAATAGCAAACCCTAATCAGACAACATACAACCTACAGGAAATAGCTTTTATATACGACCTAACATACAGCTCATTATCACAGATCCTTAAAAGAATATGATAAAGACATTCTAAAGATGACTGTCACATAATCAAAATACCATAACTTAGTTCAAATGAAAACTATAAACCACATGCACACTTATGCCATATATTATATAGAATAAACCAAAACATCTATTATCCAAAAATAAACACCTAAGTGAAAAGGATGCACTGAAACCCTGGGATTTCCAGCCAACAAATAAGATTAAATAGCAGGTATCACATACATTCCGACGTAACACACTGTTACAACAGGTGCATCTCTGCCAAGTCACATGTTCTGGGTACTAAGCAACACCTCCAGCTTGCCAGGCCTGTGGCTGGGGCACCCCGAGCACCTTCTTCCCCAGCCTAGCAGGTATGATGCAGCGGCTGGCTGGGCCTCAAAATCCTGTATGTCAGGTCTAAGTCTCTTCCCAAAGAGGTCCCTGTGTGTGACCCTGCCCATGAGGGCCGAGCCCAGCGCCTACAGAGTCCATGTCCCCAGAGCATCCATGCCGCAGGGGCCAGCGTGTTTGCTGTCTCCAGGCGCTCAGGGAAGATCCCACTCAGATACCATATATCTGCTCTGGAAAGGATCCAGAGCAGCGGCCTGCATGCACAGATGCTTTAAATCAGCCCTACCTCGCACGGTGAGGCAAGTCCTAATGGCGAGGCTTCAATTCACAAGGAACCGCACATCTCATCTACCGCCACACCTAAGAATTCCCACCAGCCTTCTGCGCTCCGCCTGATTCATACTCAGGCTATCTCTGAAGCCACCACCCTTTCAGAGAAAGAAACTACAAAGATAAAACCTAAGTTTACATGTATCTGTGTAGGAAGCACAGTGCAAAAAATTAGAAAATCAGATGTTCCATTAAAATGATTGGGTAATTACTACTTAGTTTCTTTCCAGTGGGATGAATTCCCTAATGATGGGTATTATAAGTAATTAGACAAAGCTGTTCACTTTTCAAAATTAATCATCAATCCTATTAATTATGTCTATATTACACATTCTATTAAATTAGCACACATAATACGAGGCCTTCACACATCAAGGGAGAAGCATTAGTGGTGCACATTAGTGACTTGATAATCCAGCTGAAAGGAACACAAATGCTGGTAATTACAGGACTACCTTTAGGAGGATCACCTCCTTTCATTTCTCTTACGATAAAAAAGGGTACTTCACAAGGTGAAAACAAGCAAACCCCACTAGAAAAAAGGGCCAGCTGAATGGGGGGTGGGAGGTTTTGGAGCTTAATGCCTAACTAACTCCAGAGATCACTGCCCAGAGAGGAGCCCACAGCCCCGCGGTGGTGGCACAGCAGGCTGGCCCGCAGTTCCCGCAGCCCGTCTGTGCGGCACATGTGAAGAGCCCGGAGAGGAGGCCCCTCAGCTGCAGTCCTCAGCTGCACTACACGAACGCACGGTCACAGCCGGGCTCCGTGAGAAGGGATCCAGCCAAACTGAAGGATGGCGCAGACAGGAGGGGCTTACAGACTATTTTGACAGTAAAGCAACATGCAGGAAACATGAAGATGAACAGGCAGACATGGCACTGTTTATCAAATGCTAGGCCTCCCCACACAGCCACCTTGTACAAAGGTTAATAGGTTAATAGACACACATGCATGGGTGGGGCAGGTCGTTGTTGAGAGAGGACACCCAGCAGTTCTAGTATGTCTCATGTCCTTACAGGTACCACAGTGCAGTGAAAGTCCTTGAAATCTAACTTAAAATCAATATCACAAATCAGGGCCAAACTGGTCTTTCCTTCCACATTAAAAAGAGTGTATAGCCTAAATGACCTAGGAACTGGAAGCACGAAGGAAAAGGGGAAAAAGCAAATGAGAAAAAGGGTGGATACAGAAGCCTAGGATTAGCGAGCTTCTTTCCACTATTTTGATTTTATGATGGTTTTGTGAGAAACAGAAATGATTTATTTTTATGATGTGGAAACAAATTCACTACTTGAACAACTTACTAATTAGTTTTACCACTTATACAGTAAAACAAACAGGATCTTTCCTCCAAACAAATGATATAAGAATTCCCAACATAGATGAGATCTGTTGCAAGACTTTTTTTCTGAAAAGTGACATGGAATTCTTAGGCCTCCTGGACCTTGGTTTTTCAGCGAGGATCCAAGCCCTCCTGGCTGATTTAAGAATCCTTTATTCAGTACTTAAATTCAGATATGCAGGTGAGGAGATACTGTCCACTTTCTCCCTGTCTATCTCTGTCCTTTAGGTCTCACCAAAGGCAGTATCATTTCCTATACAAATTTTGGGCAGTTCTCTGAAAAAGTAAGTAGTATTAAATTGGATATATGCCTCAATATTTTTGGCTTTGTTGAGGAGCTACAAGATTTATGGGTAGTCTCTGCCACTAGAAGCTACCAAGAGTCCTGCTATGCTACACATATTCTGGGTCTGTGGCTGTTGTTCCATTAATTATTAATACCTTCCAATCACTCTCAAGGATATCAAGAGTTGAAGAATCTACCATAAAAAGTCACTCTGAAGGAGAGAATCCAATATATGGAACTTTAATACCCTGGTTATTATTATTTTTATGTATTTAGTATAGTGTCTACAGGGTCTCACTATGTAGATCGGACTTATAGTGATCCTCCCGTTTTCATCAGCCCAAGCACTGTGATTACAGGCTTGCACCACCATGCCCAGTCTCAATCACTGTCTCAGCGTGCCCCAGGGTGGGGCTGGCATGGCACTCTGGGATTGAACCCTGGTCTCTGCACCTGCCTAAGCAGGTGCTTTAGTCTATTGAGCTATCTGGCCTGCCCAATACCCTGGTTATTTCATTGTAAAAATCTGGCCCCACAAAATTTCTGAGAACAGATCTCATGTTTTTAACTGCTATCCAGCTCTGTGGCCAGCATCACCCCAAAGATTTACAGGGACTTGTGTCCAGGAAGGATGCAAAATCTCCAACAATACATGTACAACACCTGTAACTATAACTAATACAACTGGCATCATCTTTCATTGCTCCTCTGATTGTGGATGCACTAAGCAACAGACTGAGATGTGCCTTTCATTCGACTTTATGAACAGTACTGTATGCAAAAGCAATAAAAGACAGTGGGTGCCTTGGGAGTGGGGACTGTCCTTAATTACAGATGCCAGCTGTCTCGGCCCTGCTTCTGGTCCCTGGAACAGCTTCTGCCTTATGTCCACAGGACCAGTTTGGTGCAGATGCTAGGGTCTGATAGACGCATGTCCTCTGCTCACAAGACGTATCAGCAGCGGTCACGGAAGGAGAGGGGTCTGTCCGTTCCTCAGGTCTCACTGTGGGCCTCGGCTGTCAACACTGACAGCGACGCGGCATAACGAGCATCAGCAAGTCAGTATCAAGACATGAAAACCAGGGAGATTACAATTTCCTATTTAGCTAATCTCAAGGCAAAGGCAAGTTTTATCACGGAATGGTGAGCACAAAGATCACTGTAAGGAATTGGGCACACAGAAGTTCTGATCGTGAAAACCCTACAGTAGCAGAGCACAGTGGAGCAGGACAGCGTGCAGCAACGTCACGCCCCTAGACGGCGCCTGGAGCTCCTCTGCCCCGGCTTTTCCGCACCTGCAGTTCCTACACTGGGGCTGTGTGGCGGTAATTGGAAAAAGCAATTTCAAAATATAAACTGATCTGGGCAAATAGCTGTCAATGTTCATTTAGTAGCCTCTGGTAGAGGAAACTGGTTTTGTTCTTGATCTTACCTAGGCAGTAGGGACAACACTGGCCTTTTCTGAGGACAGGTCTTTCACAGGACACAGATGGGCAAGACTCCGAGTAACAGCTAATCACGCTATCCATGCATACGCAGCTGGTACAAACATCGGGCTTCCAGGACTCGGCCGCCAGGAATATGTCCCCTTCATCATTTCTGCAGTAGCCAGGCACGCTCTCGTTGTGGGACGAGGAAGGCTGAAGAGGTTCGTCTGGAAAAGTGAACACGAAGGTCAGCAAGGGGGACGATGCGGGCCAGCCAACAGTGCAGCCAGTAAGAGTCGCACGGATGGATCAAGAGCATCCCCGTCACGGAGGCTCTGCCAGTTTCTGAGAACCAAAAATTCAGTCACCAACCAGGAAGTCAGGTACAGACAGGTCTCGAATATCAAAACAAAATAACAAAGATCAGAAAAGGTGTAGTACAGCGATTGCTGTTTATCCTGCACTAGTTTTGCAGCCTTATTTCCAGTGGAATGGTCTAGAACTTGGATCAAAATGGGTGCAGTTGATCAGGACAACCCTGTCTGCCTTGAAACTGTACCACAGGCCACAGGCTGCAGAGCGCAGCTAACGAGAGGATTTCTGGGGGAGTGTTCACTTTCTTCCAAGGGTGATGCGTTGCCCTCCCCATCCTTCCACTATGTGCCTGCCCTATGTGCGCATGCGCTGCTGTAGCTCTGATACCTTTTTCATATCTGTAAGGGAAAGGCCGTAATGTCACCGAGCCACTGAATCAGTTTGATACATGTCAAATTTTTACATTAGTGTAAAAATTTGTAGTGGGGTTTTCTTTTACTTGCAGCCACATGTAATCCCAGCCACGTAAGACCTGAACAGACTGTCATCGCATCAGACTATCAAGACACACCTATCCATAACGCCCCACGTTGGGGCATTTACACCCATTCAATGGCTGAAAGAAATCTGACCTGTGCATGAAGGTGAAACCCCAGAGAATGCACTTGCCAGTTATCTTCATCTTTTCTGTTTAAAGACTGAGGCCCCTAGATAAGCTTTAGCATGAAATAGAACAGAGTATCACCAGAAAAGTGTATATTTCTCTTGAGGTGTTGGTATCTGTTGAGATCAAAGATGTCTGCAACCCCCCAGTAGAAATCTGAGATATGAGAAAGGAATATGTTAAATTAGCAAGAACTCACTTCAGAAATGTCAATTTCACTGATGAAAGAGAACACTACCAGCCATCTTCACCATTCACGAGTCTAGAAATAGTCATGATAGTTGTACCCAGCAAGCCCCTAACAAAGTGACACTCTTTCAATGGCTACACTGTTGAGTTTATGTTCCTTTTTCAATCAACTGCTATTTTCAGCCATGAAGCAGAAATAACTGAAACAGACATGTAGTTATCACATGATGCCGAAACTCTAAATGTCATTTTTTCCTTCCATCTGCCTCACAGATACACCCCACAGAGAAGCCTGGTGTGAAGAGAAGTGCTTTGGGGAGGGCCAAAGGGGCTGCTGCACTTGAGGCCAGCTCGGAGGGGCAAGGGTACAGGCCCAAACATCCTCATAACTTGCAGTCAGCTCTTCTGCTGTCAGTCCCAAAGGCACAGACACAAAAGAACCACCACCGGGTCCACTGGCTCCCACATCACCCAGGACCTCTTTCGAGTAAGGCTCTGTGGAACTCATCCATGTGCAGCAGCTCACAGGGGTAAAACGGGCTTTCTGTCTCAGGGGCCTTTTCAAGGTCAGCTCTGCTACAGAGAACTTAGGAAGAGGCTGGCCACCGCCACCTTTCGTTTGGCTGGTAATAAGGAACGATTCACGCTTCTCCACATGGGGCCTTGCATATTACTGGGATTCTATGAGTGATACTGCTGTAGTGCTTGTGAGTAAGGACCGACTTTGGGTCTAAAAATCTAGGACAGGCGGCAGGGATGGCAATAGGAGGCAACGTAACAGGAGCGGAATGGAATGCTCGGGACACGAGAGGCCTCTTACCGGGGCCCAGAAAAGACTGCACTGGCACCAGGATGTGCAGGCAGTGAGGGAGGGAGACAAAGCGTGGGTGTGGAGCGAGCTCTTTAGCCAGTACGCAGGACGCTTCGGCCAAATCCACCCTGCAAGCGCCACTTGGAATCTTGCCCCGCAGCTTCTGCCTTTGGGCCTTCCCTCCACGCTCCCGCCTCACAGAGCCCACTTTCTACTTCTTTCTGCAGTGCATGTGCTGTCAGACCGAGCACGCTTTCTCCTTCCAAACATTACTCTTTATTTTCAGCAGTATTTTAACTGGTGCTCATCCACTCATTTTATTTCTTTGCTACCTTCCTTTCTTTCCCATGCTATACTTTTTTTTTTTCCAAGTATAGAAAACAAAGAATAAAAATAAATTTAAAAGTTACAAAGAAGAGACCAACGCCATCTCTTCGAGAGCACCTTTCCATTCCAGGTCTGGCCCTGA
Organism: Octodon degus; assembly: GCF_000260255.1. Taxonomy (NCBI): domain Eukaryota; kingdom Metazoa; phylum Chordata; class Mammalia; order Rodentia; family Octodontidae; genus Octodon; species Octodon degus. The sequence goes on along the minus strand of NW_004524596.1, from coordinate 5,214,730 downwards.
AGCAGCCCAGCAGGAGGGAAGGGCTAGTAAACCACCCCAGACTCAGTATGCAGGATAGCTTTTGCTGTGTGCAGGTGTATTATTTTCGAAGTGTTTTAGCAAACACATATCCTAAGACCAGAGATGAAATTTTTCTTGCTGTGCAATAAACCTCCTGACACTGCTCCTCTTTTTTTTTTTTTTCTCAGCGAGGGTCTTGCTGTATAGTTTAGCCTGGCCTAGAGTTCACTGTGTAGCCCAGGCAGGGCCCTGAATAGTGATCCTCCTGCCTCAGCCTCCGAGTGCTGGGACTACAGGTGTGAACCACCACGCCAGGCCCGGCAGTGCTACTCTTGAAGCATACTAGGATGTGAAAACATTGTTATTTTGAGGGCCAAGATGTTTTACCTTTTTGCTGCTGCAATACAGCGAAAAGATCAATGGATGGATGGCTCCTTTTAAAATGTAAATTATTATAGATATGCTCTGAGTTACCATTTTAAGAGCAAACATGTTAAGGGTTTAAGATGAGGGATATCCTCAAGTCAAATGGAAAGAAAAAACAGACCCCAGGCCTACGTTTATCAGCAAGAAGTCAAAGGCAGCACAAGGGCTGCGCTTGCTGTTGGATCTGTAGGAAGAAGGCAGGAAGGCCAGCATTCGCAGGCGGCCTTGTCCACATGGCACTCCTTCTCCTACGGCTGAACCACGGCCAGTCAGAGTCCCCCTGAGGGGTCCCCTAGTGGTCCTGGATGCACCCTCTTACTCCCTCTTCCACAGCCACTACTCTATTCCGCTGCCTCCCGGCCCACGGGGCAGCTTCCTGGACCACGGCACTCCGCTGCCCTCCTCTGCAGGCACACCTCTGCCTTCTTTATTGTTATTTACAGAAGGTGGCGCGCGGGGTTGCTCATGACTGCGCTACAGGACAGGTGGCCTTTCTATCTGAGCTAATCTCATGTTCCTGCAGCTCAGTTCAGGAATTGCATACATGTCTGCTAGGTGAATAACCTGATGCACACACACAAGCCAGGGTCAGAGTGCACAGGCCATGCCAAGGGCTTTTGCAGGAAGATGGGACAGTCACGACTCTTTAACAACAGAAAATATGAATAAAGGTGATAAGGATAAAAAAGATGGTGTGAATACACCACACAGCTTAAAAACAAAACATACGAACTACTTCTTACATTAGAAATGCTTGCACTGAGTAAGCCTGTAAAGATGATAATAGCCAAATTCTGTACTAAGATGCTACACTGTGGCCGTAACGCATGTGACAACAGCCAGTGACGTGGCTGTCCCTGCACGTGCAACTGATATTAGTCAAAGTACCGTCAGCACGAGCCCATGAAGGACTGAAACAAGGAATGTGCTTGGTTTAGTAGGAGTCTGGACATCCAGTATGAAAAAATACTAATACAAAGTGAGGGTTTACGTTTTACTGAGTGGCAACACTTGACAAGTAGTTATTAATTTAAAACATGGGAAGATTAAGCAACACCAAAATAGAACCTAGATAGTCTCTTCACTTGGTAATTTTTTATATCAAATGAAGTATCTTTTGTAAGTCATATTCTAGTGTTTAGTATTTTAATTATAAAACCAGTAACATTCAAAATCATGCCACAATTTTGTATGATCATGTAAGAATTTACCAGTTAAGGTCTGAGAAATGATACAAAAAAATAGTTCTTACACATACAGTGTTAGCTAATTAATAATTCTGAGCCATAACATATTATCTAGAACAGGGTTGAGGGGGTAACATTAGGCATGTTTCAAAGTACCTTATATTTTTCAAATAATTTCATTTATATTATTTATCGCTATTCTTCACGTTTACTAGCGATAAAGATGACTTCTCCCCTTAGCAAAATCATTCCTGAAATCTGTCAGCATGCAGGGACAACCTTAAGGCGCATTCCCTCAGTCTGAGATACAGGATTAAGGGAAAAAGTGTCAGAAGGAAAAATCTCTTTTCTTTATCAAAGGCACTGCCAGCTCAGGGTACACTGCGCATGATGTGGTCGCCAGAAGGCAATGGATTTAGGAGGCAGGCCGCTGGTATCCCCGCCCGGGTCCCTGCAGGGGCGCTCCCCGGGCCGAGTGCACCCAGCCGGCAGCGGTTACCTGTGCACTGTGGGCAGCAGGAATCCTGGGTGCGTGCTGGGTTCTGGCAGAGCAGCGGCGGGCACACCTCGGTCTCACACAGCACCCGGCCACTGTGGCACGTGCACTGCGTGCAGGAGTCAATGTTCCACGTCTCTCCTTCCACAAAGTACTGTCCGCCAGGTGCGTGGCAAATGGAAGGAGTGCTGAGCTCTGGCTTCTGGACCACAAAGTCATCTGGGGAAGGACACAAAATCAAAGCACAAAAATGATTCAACCATAGTCTTTCTGGCTCTTGAAGAACCTGGTGCTCTTTGCTTTAAGGGAGAGAAATGAGTTGTCTGAGGGGTATTTCACTTATTCTTAAGGAGACTAGCAAGGAAGGGGAAAATATTCCACGCATAGAAATAGAGGACGGTGTCAGAAGAGCTAATCATGGGAAGTGCAGTTCAAGTGGCTCAAATCTATCCATAGCCGTAAGAGAATTCAATATGAGAACTAAATTATTGGGAGTGGAGCAGTGTTGTAGCATCCCAGGAAATGCACAGGAGTTGTTAAGAATAAAGATCTCTCATTTACTGAATGCTTTTATGGTCCAATATTTCCACCCTAAGCACATGTTTATTTCTTTTCCTTACCAGTAGCCCTGTGAGGTAGGCACCATTATTCTGTTTTATGCTGGAGGAAACTGCGAGCTTAGAGTATTAAGTGTAGCCAATGTCCTGGAGCCCAAGTCTTTGGTTGCATGGGTAATGGATACACCTCCAGATTAAACAGCACTTCCGGGTGATGTATGCCCTAGCCACCTCATAATCCCTGGGAGCCTCAGCCCTCCTTTGCTTGGACACACAGCTGCTGTCAACAGGCCACACCTAATCTTGGCCAGCGGCCAACACGCTGAGCAGGACCGCTCCCAAGGAATCAGCAGTCTGGAAACCCTCACCTGAGACTAAACATTTGTTTGGTGATATCATCCAGAAAGCTTGACGCCGAGAGGCTGATGATAGCTATGATTTCTTTCCCCCAAAGAGAGGTGGTTGTGGAGCTGTGGTGAAATGATAATGATAGAGGGAATTTAATACTCAAATATCTGCAGAAAGACCAGGAGTTGCCCTGGAGTTGTGTTAGGGAAACGAGAAGCGTGAATTGAGAAACCCTATTCAGATAGTCCCAATACAACAAGCACTTCAAGGAGGTACTGACAGGGTCCAATCCTGCTGGGAAACAGTCCCGAACCACCAGGGCTCGCTCAGGCCTGGAGCTCCACAGAAGAGGAAGTTCCCAGAAGGTCCCTGTCTGCATGGAGAGGGCCAGCCCCAAGTCACCCCGGAGTGTACTGCCGTTGCTACTCGCAAAGCAGAAGTCAGCATGACAGTCAACCATCTTCAGGAGGTAAGTGGTGCGGGCGACTTCCAGGGAAGGAGGTGACATTCAGCACAGCTTTAATCTTAGGAGAACTCTAAGAGTGACTGGGACTTTGACCAAGTGGACATGTCACAAAACACTGACATTAATGTTACATTCACTAACAATTGCATCAAACTTTCCAGTATATGCAGGGGCTACAGGAAGGTAATTAGAATAAAAAACAACCTGGGACAAGAGGATAAAGATGGATTTCCTGTATTTTACAAAGAAAAATTGCTTCCAAGAGCATCAAAACTCTAATTTTGGGAAAATGATCCATGACTAGATTCAAAATAGGCTGTAGGAGCACCAGCAACTGGCACATTGTAAATGCACACATGACACGGGGTGGTCAGGAGAAAGCAGACATGCCTGGAGGCAGCCTGTCTTTCTAATTCCTTTGCTATCCTCTTGCCTCAGCTGAAACACAGAGGGGCTGGAGAGATGGTCAGGAAGGAAAAAGGAAGGGAGTGAGAAACAAACACATGAGCAGCAGTCTGGTGGCTACTGTACTGGAAGAGTCCAGCAGCTGCCCACTCAGTCCAGAACCACCCCTGAAATCAACAGCAACCTCGACAGCAACAGCAACACAACAGCTGGCTCCTGAATGCAAGAGGGGTGAAAATACTCTTCATACTTAGCATGCACGGGTGCAACTGCTCTGGACTAGTGCTGGTCTACAGCCTGCTCTGAGCTACATGCACAACAGAGGGTGCATGGTGGGCTAGCAGGAGAAGCTTCAGTTGCTCTCACAGACGCCCCTGGCCAATCGGCAGCAGCATCAGAGTTTTCTAGGAGTGCAAAACCTGCCACGAGTGGTGCACACAGGGAGCTAGGTCGCATGCTCCTTATGAGAATCTGATGCCTGATGCTCTGAGGTACGGCTGAAGGGTGGTGAGTCTGCGGGGACTCCTCCATGAGGCCGCTCCCCTAGAGTCTCTGGTCATAAGAACCCACATGTGACAATGTACTAGAGTAAAGATTCTGGAAAAAACGTCCCCTACACATCATCTGCAGGCCTGTGCTTTCCACACGTGTATCTAGCCACACACTAATTCGTCAACCACTGCGTGTTTATATAAAATTGCCCTTATTTCTTTAACTGTGGAAGCTATCTCTGGTTGCATGACTCAGTTTAGGGCTGCTCGTCTACTTTCAGTCATGTCTGTCCATTTTCACACTCTGACCCTGGGACATTTCTGCCAAGGAGGACTCGTGTCAGCGGAGAGCCAGGTGCGGGTCCACGCTCTCTACAACCTCCTGTGATTAAAGAATGTATCTCATGCGGAAAAGGACTTTCCCACCCCCAATACAACTCCTAATACTAAGCTGTTGCTTTGCCTTCCAACGTAGTGGACACAGCAGCTTTGCAGAGTTAACTAGCAAAATACAAGAAAAGTAAAGAGTTCTGATGTAGAGTACATGCAAAGGAACTGTGAGGAAACAGAATAAGCCACTTATCCTGCAATTTTCTGCCTCTGCTTCTGTACAGGGTGTGGGAACTCCCTGCCAGTCTGCACATACACTTACTGAGCTGAGCATCTCAGAGCTGAGGGACTTCACCTGTGCTGTTGCCTGTGCCCTGCCAAGGTAAGGACCACAGGTACAACCAGGCCACAACCCTTTTCTCCTCCCTGGCTAGTCCTGCCTTGCTGCAAAGGACCAGGCCTCGAACTCCTGGCCATACTTTCCGCGTAGATGGACAGGCATTACCAGGATGGGCCAGAAAAAAGATAATTATGACTCTCAAACGTGATCCTACGTTTAAACCTTAAAAGAAATCTGATGTGTTTTGGAAACTGCACTGCTCCCTGACCTTCCAACTATTTTATTTTGGGTAAGAGAGTTAATTTTTCTGTGTCTGTTTTCCAGACATCCTAAGTGTAGTTTCCCTCTAACTGAAAGTGACCTACACAGAAGGAAAATAACATCTAAGACTGTGCTGAGCTTTTAAACTAAAAGGCACTAGATGGAGCATTATGGTAGTAACTACTGCTACTGACAATCCCAGTACAAACCCCATGAATTACAAATCTGTTCTGGTCTTCTAGTATCTCCTTCTGATTACCATCATTATGACTTCATATGTTTCAATGTGTGGCCTTGGTCACTCTGAAGTTTTTCATCTGGCAAGAGTGCCACATGTACATTATTTAAAAACAGGAAATTACCACAGACCTCAATACTTTGCTTCCTCTCCAATATTACTTGGTAAGCTTTTACGAAATAAAACTAGAACCATTTCCTTAGACTAACTAAGGTATTCAGCCTTAATTCACCATTAGTAAAATGTACAGCTGGATTTAAGCACATATACCCAGAAACCTTCACAGAAAAGCAGTTCAAAGATCAGCATCACTGAGTAAACTCTCCAAAAATAAGGAGAATAGCTGCTGGAGGTTTAACATTTTCTCTGGGTTTTGGCTAATCCTTTATTGTACCGGGTGCTTCTGTGGCTGCTGCTAACACACACCACACAACAGGAAGGTATCCCAGGTGCTGTCCCTGCGCTTCCCCGGGGTCATGGGTGTGCACGAGGCCCCACAAGGCAGAAGTCGTTTACATTTGGAGCACACGAGAGGGCAGCCAGCTTTTACCTGCACATGACGGGCAGCACTGTCCAGGACGAATGGTGGGGTTGCCACAGGCAGGCACTGGGCAGGTGATCAGGGCACACATTTCCCGTCCATGGTGACAGTAGCATTCCCGGCACCCGTCATGCCAGCTTTCCTCATTTTTATGATGATGGCCATCCATGGACAGGCATGTGCCTGACAGGACAGGCGGCCCGGCTGAAGCAGGGACCTCTGGACAGACAAAGGCAGCCTGGTAAAGAAGCAGCTACAGCACAGGAGAAATGGCCTGCAGTGTCTTTACAGGAGATGGAACCCAGCCACCACGCGTCACAACTACAGAGAACAGTCAGTGACGTGGGGAATGCTCGGGGAAGGAATTTAAGTCAATAGGCTCTCAGGTTTGAGGGGGAAAAAAGGATGAGAGAGACAAAAGCTTGCAAAATTGCTTCTCTTCTTCTGGTAGGCTTATTGCTGATTTTTATTCCTTTTACTCTACCTTGTCATAATTCCACAACAAACAAGCATTGGTTTTAATAATGGATGTTACATATATGTTTAACTAATACAAGAAAATCATTTCAGAAGCTTTACCCCATGGAAAAATCCTGGGCCCCTACCAATATTAGATTTTTGTCCCTCAGAACAACAGAAACAATGGTTAGATTTTTGTTAACTACAAACCCTTCAAGTACCACTAAGGTGGTTACTGTTCAACTTGGAGAAAATACTGAGGAAACTCAGGAACCTTCTATTGTTTCATCTACCTCTCATGGTAATAACCACATCAGACTGGAATGCAATGGGTAGGACTTGGGCTGTGAAAAGGGCAGAAAATGCAAGCTGGGTACAAAGTTAACGGCTTCAGGAATGTCCCTGCAGCATGTCTCAGGAAGAGGAGGTGCCTAGGGTTTGTACTTATGTATGGCTCTGGAAAGGCATGCGCTTCTCGCATCCTACACCTACACTCAGGGGCAATGAAATGAGGCTGTTCACTGTGTTGGGTGTATCAATGCCACTCCTGAACAGAGGTAGGCTTCATGGAGGTTGAGATAAGCTTTAGCGTTAGGCTAAAGTTCCAGAGACAAGTAAAACTGCAGAGCTAAGAAGTGATTAATTTGGCTAATGTGCTTATCCATCATATGCTTGCTTTACATTCTGTTCTGGGCTTTTATTCCATTAAGATAAAGAAAAATGGAGTCCTATGGGAGGGTCCCACAGAGAGTGGCATTTGTGTCAGAGTAGCAATCACTTAATCTGTTTCATTTACCAAATGTCCTTCTGTTCTTTGTTTCCTTGCCCCTGGCTGCTTTGAGAGGCCAAGGCTGTGTGTTCATACTTACCTCTGCATCTGCAGATAAGACAGCCATGACTATCTTGCTGGAAGCCCAAGGGGCAGATTTTACTGCAGGGGAGCTCTGGACATTTCTTACAGCGACAGATGTCACAGCCGTGCTTATTCTTCCTGGGTAATTAAAATTTGGCCAGAGGTCAGAAAATCAAAAAGTCTCAAATGATACCCAAGCATTCAAATCGAGGGTCAAAGAAGGGATACTGCCACTTGAGCATAATGACTTGACTTCTGCTTTTACAACTCTTGGGGTGATGTGTAATTAGCTCCCTGTGGCTCTGCCCAGGGCCCACCCAAGACCACGCTTTAGAATTCCCTAAGTAGTTCAGAGCTTCTGGGATGTGGCTGTCAGAATCCCAAAGACACGACCACTGATTTAATTAGGAAAATCAGTGTCACCATGTGAAGAGACAAATGTGACACTCCATGAATAGGAAGCTGAACAATACTGAAGATTAGCATTAGGAACAAAAGTCCTTCTTTTGTTTGCGTTCCCAGGCTTCATCACAAGACACATTCTCTGAGAGATTTCAGACACTAGTGAAAAACTTTATAATGAGGCATCTACCTAAGCTTACAGAAGATATGGCTTAAGGGCCACAGTCCTGGGAAGGCTTTGAGAGTGTTGATAAAGAACAAAAACCTTCAGCAGTGTCCAGTAGCTACTTTATTAGGTCTAGTTAGAAAAAGATAGAGGGGTTTATATCCTCCAGCCATGACATATGGACTAAGAGTGTTGGAGGTAAAAGAAAATGTTGGAGGAACCTTCTTTCTAAATTCTGCATTGATTAGGAAGATGATGTAAAATAATCAATGAATGTTTATAAAAACCAAATCCTTTCTTTTTTCTGAAAAGAATGACTCAAAGGCACTCATCTACCCTCTCCCTCTCTTCCTCAGGTTCACAGCTGGAGGGCTGAGGCCTCCCAGGTTCCCCATTTCCTCAGCAGACTTGGGGTTAATAGGAGGCCCCTGAGCCTCTAACTGCTCTATGTGTACCTATGTTTCATCCCAAGTAACACTAAGTGGCCAGGTATGAGATCCAACTGACAGGAAGAAAACACCTGCTCTTTCTCACCTTGGAAGGAGATTAAAAGATGACAGGCCTGTGAGAAACCTTTAATATGTGACAACTGTCTAAGGGACAAACTACCATTTTGCTAAGGAAGTACTAAACATGAAGATCTCACTTCAACATAATGAACATAGTAAATGAATTACAGTCATGCTATATACTGTATCATCTTCTAGATCTATCAAGGCTTTGCTATTCTTATTCATCCATCCATCCATCCATTCCTACTGTAAGCATATACAAACCTCACTCACTTGATATGTCGAGCAACACCAAGGGCTGCCTAACACTCACCATAAAGAATTTGGTCAAGATGTCTTTTTTCAAAGGCTGGCCAAATAGCTCAGGGGATTACAGCATGTGCAAGCAGGCACAGGGGCCGGGGATTTGATCTCCCAGCCTGCCGTGCCAGCCCCGCCCCCTGGGCGTGAGACTGGGCGTTGTGGCACACACCTGTAATCCCAGCTCTTGGGAGTCTGTAAACAGGCGGATCACTACTACTCCCAATCTAGTAGTGAGACCCTGAAAACCCTGTAGGCCCTTCCCTAAAAAAAAAAAAAAAAAAAAAAAAGATGTCTTTTTCAGAGGGTGAAACAATTTCTAGCCAGTGCAACACTCAGGTGTCCCTAACAGTTAACTGGCTTCTCTCTGAGTGTGCTTACCATTAGGAATACAAAATGAAATTTATCATCTTCCAAGAGATTTTTCTCCAAGATGTAGGTTGAATTTGAATGTGGCCTTGACTCTAAACTGTCACAATAATGTAGCAAGTAGCTGCTGTACTATCTTCAGAAAAATGATACTTAACGTTATAGAAGTGATGGAATAACTATACTTATATTTGGATCATATTTATATTTTAGAATTAAGAATGACATATTTGAAGAATTTTTAAGAATGTTCTCAATTTAACTATCCAATTAAAATGAGAAGCCTACCCTTGCAAGCTTAGAATTTTCAAAATAAAAAGATGACTGAAAGAAGATGGGCAAAAGATGATGATGTATTTAAATCCCTCACGACTTGATATTAAATATATAGAACTGGAAAGACAAAGATTGAGATGGAAGACAGCAAAGGAAAGAACAACAGAAAAATAATTTGAAAGGTAATTTTTAATGGATCAACTTGATATAAAGGCAGACACAAATGTTAATACAGACCAAAGAAACAAATATGTTTTATTTTATGTTAATCTGACCTTCAGCTGACCCCACAGTACAGGTTAATTAAATTATTACGAAAGAGTGCCTCTTACAGCTATGAGAAGTTGCGGCACTCACAGCAGCGGGGCCTCGTGACAAGACCACCTCCAATACCCGGCAGTGTCCAAAGGAGCTCGCTATGGGGATGTGATGTGTGATCCAATAGGACCAGATGGCATCTGTATCACTTCCTTAAAAAAGGATGAATGAAACTTGATTCTTATCTTCAGAAACATAATCATCTCCTTGCTTTCTGAATTACTCAACAAAACCAATATGGATACTGGACTTAGAACACCACTGATTCTGTCACTAACATACATGAAAGGTCAGCAAAACAGGTAAGGACATTTCAACAAACTACACTTGGCCGGCTCTGTGGATGAGGAAATACGTACAGGTATCCTAGCGGACAGTGCTTGTCACAGACGATGGGCCTGCACTTCCTGGGCCGCGGGCGGCACTGACAGATCTCACAGTGGTGGGCATCAGTCAGGAAACCGGAGGGACAGTCCAAGGTGCAGCCTTGTTTAAGGCTCAAGCACAGCTCCTCCCCTGTGAAGACACGTAGATGGTACATTTCTTCCAAAGAGGAACAGGCCAGAACATACTGTTGCTTCAGTATCTTCCAAGAACCCTCTAGTCTTTGAGAGATTCAGAATTCTCAGCAGACAGCAGCATCAGTCACAGCTCCTTAGTACAGGCTGTTATTTCATGATTGTCACAAAAGGATTCTACCTTTTAGTGGAATGGCCCGAAACGCATGCAACTCAAAAATGCATTTCTGAAGCCCAATCCCATCTGGTAGGTTTCTAGTGATGAGCAGGGTGGTAACTATTGATAGTAACCAGTGCATCTGTTGCATATATATATATATATATATATATATATATATATATATATATATTTTTAATAGTCACTTTAAACCACTAAAGACATTTGTTAAAATCTGGGAATTATTAGAAACCTAACACTTTGAATTTCATTCTATATTACATAATGTACACCATCTCAGGTGCGCTGCGCTTACATGTTCACAAGAAATTACTCTTACGGGCAGTAAAATGTGTCACATAGCACTGCACATCATGGGGGGCAGGATGCTTTTCTTATCCTTAAAAAAAAGCAATCTCTCACAACAGGATAGAAAACAAAATACTCAGTGCTCCATTTAGCTGTGATTTTCCCTATGTGCTGACAAACAATTCAAGTATTTGGAGACTTACTGACTAAAAACTGTATCTGTTGAGGTATCTGTATTAATGAGGTATCTGTATTAATACAGGAATCTGTACTAACTATTTGAAACTTTAAACTGTACCATTAGCAGAAACCGGAACGACTTTTTTTTTTCCCCCATAATTTTATTGAGAAACAAATAGCAATAAGCCAGTTTCAAACTAAATTGGTAGGACAGTTTCTGGAATGACTTCTAACTGTCCTTTGTTATTCAGTTATTTTACATTATTTTAGAAGGAGCAAAAACAAAATGACAGAAACAATGGTGATTGTCAAAATCTGGTAGGCTTCTAGTGAATATATTAGTTTAATAGAAGCATGATTTTAACATGCTTAACACAATACATAGGGAATAAAAATGTTAAAGTAATGCAAGTATGTAAAACAATATAAAGCAACGTGAGATCCGTGTGAGGAAAATGCAGACGTGGGAAGAATGCCGTACATAAAGATGGAAGTTGATGCAGTGACGGCTAGCATGGTAGAGCTGGCTGCTGCTACATGGCCTGCTGGGGGCGATGCAGTGACTATTATTGCAGGAATGATAAATGCATTTTTATTTTATCTGGACACCCCTTAAGCATAAATACTGCGATAATGCATAAGTCAGTAGGAAAACTAGAACATAGTTGTCTCTTCTACCGACACATCTTACACCCTAAAATTAAACCTTAACTACAATTAATAGGTAAAATGGGTTTATGTTTTACATAAATATTTTGAGACAGCATCTCTTATGAACCTTAGCTGGCAATACTTGCATATTTAATTTGTTATCTTTTAAAAAAGAAAATGTGATTTATGGCATAATATTCTACTTTGTCATTTTCATAAACCTTTCATTACACACAGCACTTAGTATAACCTCGTGGGTCTGTACCATGCTGTGAACCAACTGAATACTAATCTGTATCCTTAAAAGAGAAATTCTAAATGGTTCATTTAAAAATTTGTAATTATGACTTGGAAGGAAGGCCATTATTTCTCATCTTCCACTATTAAGGGAATGATGAGAGAGGGAGAAGAGTTTCATAGCTACATTTTTTTCTCTGACACGGAGATCTAAACTCATTCTTCTATTATGAGAATTTTTAAATCCTGATACCAAGATTTGGTAGGAAATAGATGAATTAAAAATACTTCTAGAACTTCCCACAGTCAGCATTCTTGAGAATTAAATTCCTTGAACATTTAGATTCTGAGCACACTTGTGCTTTCATTTTTTCTGGTCCTGTTAATAAAAAGGCTTTTCCATAGACCTTGATCTAGAATGCTCTTCACTTACCCTTAAGAAAAGCTGTTTACAACCATTTGATTTTAACCATTTGTTAAGACCTGAGTGGTATGTTTTGGAAGTGTTCCCCATGGCTCTGATGCTCGCCTGCGGTGCTGCTGAGAGGCCGGACCCTCTCGGAGGTGCACCCTTGTAAACAGGTCACTGGGGGAGCTCCTGCAAGGGCCTTCTGGAACCTGAGCTGCTTCCTCTCTTTCTCTTTTGCTTCCTGGTTGCCACAAGGTAAAAAGTTCCTCCTACGATGTGTTTGCACCATAATGTGTCATCTCACCACAGGGCCAAGCAATAGGGCCAAGCCACTACGGACTGAAATCTGCAGCTATAAATTGAAATAAACCTTTCCTCCATGTAAGTTGAGGTATCTGAGGTATTTTTGTGACAGCTAAGGAAAGCTGACTATCCTATATGCTTTTCAGTGCTAGAGAATTCTAGACACAAAAAAGGCTTTGTGTCTAAACAAAGAAAAAGAGTATTAACTAGAAAACATACTAGCCATACCACCTCCACCAAGATGCTCTACACTTCCCTGATTTGGGACCACTCACCTGAAAGCTCTAGTCTGCACTATTTCAATTCTGCTCATCATCGAAAGGGACCCTATTTCTGTGTGTTGACAGTCCAGCGATTGTCCTGGTGTTTGGCATGGAGTGGGTGTTCAGAACGATTTGCTGAATGAGGATCAATCAGCGTTCTTGCTCTCTGCTCCCCCACTGTCATCAGGACGGCCACATCAATGGAGGAAAAAATGGACTCTGATTGTACTACATATTTTCCAAAAAACAGCACTTGTTTAACATCCCCCAGAAAACATGTAAGTAGTCCTAGGCTTATATATATCAATGATAGCTTTTCTTTACAGTAATGCAGCATCAAGGTAAAAATTTAAGAGCGGAATGGGCAGCCTAGAATGACCTTATTCCTAATGAGGGGGCCTAAGTTTGTTTGGAAAGCTTTAGTACACCACTCAATGCAATCATAGGAACCAATGAGTTTGACGTTTTATTTTTTCAGCATTGTGATTCTACTGTGATCTAACAATGCTTTATAATCTATGGGAGAAATTACCCTTGAAAAGAGTGATAAAAAATGGAAAACGACAGGGCCTGCACATTATGGCTGATCAATAGCTACTACACAGGAAACTTCCTACTTGCTTTGGAAGAAAAGTTTTTTTATGATCTTTGGGCTAAGATTTAGCACAACTGTAAGGAGCACCATTCACTTTCTTTCCCCTTTATTTTGAAAAATAACATCATTTGTAGTTTTGTTCTTGTATTTTGTGCTGGGAATCAAATTCAGGCTCTCACAAACCTTATACAAGTACTCGAACACCAAGCCACATCTCTAGCCATCATTCACTATAGGATTATGAGTGAATGCAATGTATCTTTCATGCACACCAGGAGGCAGATGGGGTCCCCTAGGATGGCAGTGGGTGCTACCCACATTGCGGGAATACTTCAAACTCTCGGATTAATGGTGTCATTAAGTTCCTGCGATGATTAAGTTAAAAAGAAAAGCAACATGGCAAATCTTGACCCTGGCGGGTGTTGTTCTTAGTTCAGGAGCACAATGAAATGAAAACAGCCCACCTCTCTGGGTCTGATGTACCACCTCCTTGTGGTGCCTGCCCAAGATCTCACGAAAGATACGCAGGCTGTTCCCCCCTTGCTACCGTTAATTTTACATGTGTGCAACAGTTTGTGAGTAAAATTATTATTAATTCTAGAATCAAAGAATGTTAAATTTGGAAGAGAAGTTATCAATAACCCAGGTAAGTCCACTTACAGATGTGGACAAAAAGATGCCGGAAGATCGATGCCATTTAATTCATATGAGCTCACTTAATACAGTTTATATTGTAAGGTGAGGTATATCATGTTTAACAGTAATAAACATTTCTGTTTAAAAATGTGGTTAACAATTTGCACCAATAAATGGATATTAATAGCTTAAAGGACTTTTAACTTTTAGTGGCTACTATACTTTCCTAAACACTTTCTACCATAATTGCTTTATTCTAAATATATCTTTTAGAAACTAAGTCAGGCAAAACCTAAGTTCTCCATATACCTTGGTATACCCTTGATATATCAGTTTGCTTAGCTTTACAAAAACGATACTGTCACAGATTAAAGCAAAACTACAATATGTTCAAAGGAAAGAAAAAATCCTTTGTTGTATACTCTGCAAATATGTTTGAAGGATATATTTCCACAGAGTTTTTATCTTAATCCAGCATCTGTGAGATGAGATGGCTGTACGGTCATCAGGGTGAGGCCTCAGGGGCAATTGTGGACAAGAAGGATGTCCAAAGGTGACTGTCCATGTTCCTAATATTACATCATAGTATCATCACAATATATTATCTTGTTAGCACTATCACCAGCTTTTATTGGTCAGGATGTTTTTACCTTCTTTGTTTCCCTAATGCTCAGCCTATGTAGACCCTCAACAAATGCTGGATGAATGAAAAGAAGTGAGTGATTGGGGGCGGGGGAGATGGCTCAGTAGAATAAGCACTTGCCTGGTAAGTGCAAGGGCCTGAGTTCAATCCCTGGTTCCACCAAAAAAAAAAAAAAAAAAAAAAAAAAAAAGTGAGTGATTATTTGGTGTTGGCTTTGCTCTATGAAATCTGATGCCAATGAGAACTAGGCCTGCCCCTAAGAGATAACCTAGGTATAAATGCTTAGGACTGGGTAATTAAAAAAGTTTTGATGGAATGCAGAAAAATACCATGAAGAAGAATTTTGGACAAGATAAACACTGAGTAGTTACCCGGGGAAAAAGAACTATGTCATGCCTATGAGGGACTTGTTCTTTCCTGAAACCAAAGGAGAAAGAGAACATTTAAGGGTTGAAATTAAAATATGAAAGGAAAGTTGTTGGCGGCAGTATTGGGAGAGTTCAGGAAGAAGCTGAGGCATGTGTGGGGACAGGGAGGAGAGGAAGCTGGGGTTTTCCACATGGGTTAGCTTTGGCTGACTCAGAAAAGCATGTCATAACCCAGCCTTCACAGTAAACAATTATCATGTCAGGCAACGAAGATAATTTTGTATTCATTCATTTATGTGGTCCTCAAAATAACCCATTTGTTAGGGTCTATCTCTGTCCTCTACTGATGAGGACGTACTGGCCCAGAGAACTAAGGCAAACCGCCTGGATTTCTCGGGTTCAGGGAGCCCCAGAGTCTGGGTGGGAGCTGAGAGCTGACAATGGAGGACTCAGTCATTTGGTTTAATCTGACCCAGCTCCCAAAGGTGTGGCCTGGAATTGTCCAAATGATTAGGGGGGTGAACAGGAGTGGGCAGGTGGAGGGTGAAGCGCACATGCCTGGACTTCTATATGATGTAAACAAACTGACAAATCATGATTATCCATGATACTTATTCTACTGAGTATCCACATTTTGAAGTATGGGGTGACAGAATGCGAGGGCAAGGCTAGGACAGGCCCAGCATCTGCGATGAGCCGGCTATACGGTCATTAGGGTGAGACCTCCCATGTTATCACGGACAAGAAGGATGTCCAAAGGTGCTGCGATCCTGAAGGTTCCCTGCCTACTTCATGTGGCCAATAACCAGGGGACAGTTAGTGCTGAGTACCGCAGACCACAGATGGACCTGGAGAGGTCAGTGACTTCCTTACTGTGGCATAAGCAAAAGCCTGAGTTCTCCTCAAGCTCCCAAGTTTCTCCTCAGCAGATATAGTTTGGAAGTTATAGTACTTGCTTAGTGTGGTAATTATTTGACTAATGTTTTGGCTATTGGAGACTTTTTCTTAGAGTAGACACATTTTTATTAACCTCTGTGGCCCTTAATGCCTAATATATTACCTAGAACACAGCAGCTGGTGAAAGAAGATAGGAGAGAAAAGAAATAAAGACCAGATATTTCTACAAATAGGCAAAAGTCGCAAATAATGGATGGTTAGAAAAGATTGATTTGTTAAAAATCATTAAAATCATTAACACAGCAGCAGCGGCACACATTCCTTTCTAACTGTGAACAAGCATGGAGCCTGCTGCAGGCAGCGTGCAGGGACATTCGCTGCAAAATGTCAGAAATCAACGCTAACACAAGACAAGGCAGAGAAGGTCTAACTAACAGTCTTGCTAACAGTCTGATCTGGCAAAAGATCAGGGGCATTTTTTGATTTGCTGCAATGATAGCTGAGTGAATACTGCTTGTTTGGACTTCATAATAAAGTTCCTCGTAAAATGACAGGAATCTTATATAAACATTTGGGCCCAAATTTTAGAAGAGCAGAACTCAGGTGAAGGACATGAGAGATATGACAAGGCATAATGAAATCTGTAGTTTTAGACTTTTAAATGTTCAGGAAAAAAAAAAAAAGAAAGAAAAACACTTAGGCATGATCGTATCAGAATCCTGCAGAAGGATTAGAAGGACTGAAATGTAAACACTACAGTTAACACAATTACCTTAGTGTTAAACTGACAAGGTTGGCCATTTATGTAAACAAATGTGGCTGCCAAGGCAACCTTCCAGTGAACTTGGCTTTCTAAAGGGAGGTATGGAACACAGGCAGGCGCCCAGTGCAGGGAGGCAGGCCAGCTCCAGGGGGTGGGGCCCAGAGACAATATAAGATGGCAGCGATCATAAGCTCAGAAATGGCTTTATAAACTCTTCTAGCACCAACTCCACTATGCAGGTAGCGTGATGGTGACATGGAACTGAATACAGAACTACTCAACTCTTATGCTGTATCTTCTTCACCAAAAAATAGCTTACAAAAAAGTGATGAACAGTTACATTTAAGAGGACTGCGAAGTTCAAGTAACTGATAAATCAGAAAGTGAATGTCTATAGATGAAGTCCAAACCTCTGTGCTTAGGATTATTGTACCCAGAGACCCACAGAGAATCTGCTTATTGTGGAACCACTATCTGTCTATGTTTCGTACAGAGCAGAGAGAACAGAAAGAGATTTTAGAAAACAGGTCAGATGTCAAGTCAAGGGGACACAGAATTCTAAAAACTACAGAAAGTGAAACTTGGTAGGAACTAAGAATTCTTCAAAAGTGAAATTCTTCAGAAAGAAGAGTTACCCATGTGAATTTTGACAATTAGAAAGAACACACTGACCACTAAGAGCCAGCCAGACCACAGGTTCAGGAAGAAAAAGCCCTTCTCCACCAGCTTCGTCTTATTTAGAAAATCAGGCTTCCAGCAAAGGAAACTGCAGATGTAATGCATTTTGATTTGAGGCAAGCTACCAGGCCCTGGGTGTTAGGCTTTCTTACTGACATGGGGAAGACATGCTGTCAGCTAACTAGAACCCTGCAAGGAGTGAAGATGGCGCTCAATGTCGTATCCTGGGGCTCTGTTCTTGATTTTGTGCAGCTTATTTCAATCCAATGATTCAGGTGAGACAAATACACTATACTTATTTACTATATGCTGGGAGGTGAAAGACTAAGATCGCAGTATCAAAATAAAAAAAAAATTCTGGTTAGTTGGAAAATGGTTTCAAGTTATTAGTATAATTCCTTATTAACCTGACCCTAAATTTATATGACTAAAATGCAAATATTCGAATCAGAACAGACGAGAGCCACCTAACAGCAACTGATATAAAAAGTACCTAATGACCGTCATGACTGTAAGCTCAAGGTTGGTCCACACAGAGCTCATGCTAACTCAGGCCACATGACTGCGCTGCACTCATCAGGCCAAATTTTGGAGTACTTTGTCTCTGAGCTACATTTTATGTAGCAACAATGCCACAGGGTCAGCAAATGCAAAAGACCAAGTAAATTCCAGAAACCTGTCTCCTGAGGGATGGTGAAGGACACAGAGGAAGCTCATGCTGGTAGAGGAATAGGGGGAATTCAGCATAGTTTTAAACCTGGATAGCCAATGTTCCCCTTTGAGAGAAACATACTCGTCTAGCTTCAGAGGTCATCCGGGAGGCCATGCACAGCTTGGAATGGACATGGTAGGAGAGCTGGGGCAACAACGACCAGCTTGTTCGAAGGCTGATGACTGCCACATATGGGAAGGGGCTTCTGTCACCTGCCAGCTTCAGCAAGGGTGCTGAGTGGCTAGAAGGATGCCCTGCAGAGCCTGCTGGGACCACATCCCTGCAGCCACTGGACAGCAAGGACTATGTGAACACAAAAAAGTGAGGATGAAAGCCGGAGCACAGGAGCAGCTCCTTTTCCTCAGATGACTGTGTATTTGTTGAGCTAAGTGAAAAAATATTTCCTGCTTCTTTAACGCTGTTAAGTGAATGTGTGAACAGAGTGGAAAAGATATTCTATCATACAAAATACGTCGACAATATCACATTAGGTCTCAGGAAAAGTCTACTGTCTACTTACTGTTTTTACACTGACAAGTGCGGCAACCATTGTGATCAAGCTTGAAACCATAAACGCAGTCCTTCTCGGTCAGAGTGCAGTTTGATAACTCCCCACATGCAGGCGGATCAATTGTAATGTAGGTCGGTTCTAATAATGAAAAGAGGGGGAAAAAATCAATGCAACATGTGAGTACCTCCTAGACGCTATTTCATCTCTGAAATCCCACACAACAGCAGGTTACAGAAATCTAATAAATAATATTCAACCAATTCTAAGTTTGTATTCTTGTCACTACCCTTGAAACGAATATTTGTGTCTCGATTTCTGAAAATGTGAATGTTCCACAGTTGTTTCTGCTGCTGGGGGCTGAACACAGGGCCTCACGCACGCTGCTCAAGCGCTCCACAGCTGAGCTACGCTCCGGCCACTCTGATGCTTCTGTGTGTGAGCAATCTGTGTGAATCGTTTGCCTCATACAATCCCTCTGATGGTCACCACTACAGAATACACACGAGAGAGGTTACAATTAACTCTATTAAATGGTTAAGTGTTCTATTTCTTTCCTGATGCTTTGGGAAATATTCTTTATAATTATCAGGACACAGCTGCCAGGGTCAATGACTTCACTCTGCATTGTGCAACGCTTCTGAAATTGATCAGCATTTTTTCAAATTAATAAATCAGAGATTTTTTTTTTTTTTGTGTGTGTGTGTGGTACCAGGGACTGAACTCGGGATGCTGAGCTTGCCAGGCAAGCACGTATTCCACTGAGCTATCTCCCCAGCCCCCGAGATGCTTTTGAGAATAGTTTAAAACACCTGGGTTTCTTTTATCTTTTAGGTGACATTTCCTCACTTAGGACAGATGATATGACGGGTAGCAGGGCCTAGGAGCTTACCCTCAGGACAGAGGGGCTTATAGGAATGGCATAGTGAGTACAAGCATCCAGGAGAAAGAACAAGCAGGCACGCTGGGAAACAGGCACAGAAGAAACCAAGATGGGAGGGGTGCTTTACTTCTCCACATTGAGAATGAAGAACCGCTCCGGGGAACACGAGTCACTACGCACGCCAGCATAAAGCATATTGGATTTATACAACGTTGCCTATTCTGTTCCTAAGTGCTTTCAATGTCTGCATGCTCCAGCAGGTGGCTGCTCCTGCCATCCCCATGAGGACTCACTGACGTGTCCACGGTCACCGCAATAGCTAGTGGTGGACTTCAGATTCCAACTCAGGCAGTCTGGCTCTAAATCCTACTCTTTGTTTCCGTGCAGCCTGTTCAACGCTATCTATTCTGCAGTGCATAGATACAGGACAGTTTTTATAGTGCCAGAGTGTTTCAAAGGAAATAGAGACAGTGACATAGTTATATATCAACTCTTTGACCAAAAGATACTATGAACTTCTTCGGAGTAAGCTGTTTCTCACAATATCTTTGTGAACGAGCCAAGTACAGAATGTTTGTACCTATGTTTTCACACATGGAAAATATGAGATACACAGAGGGTAAGTGGCTTATCTAAGTTTACATAGCAACCCAGTAGCAGGCTGGGAATAGAACAGCGCAGAGGTTCCTGCCCTCCTGTCCAATACTCTATCCATTAGTCCACACTGTCTTCTCCAATTTCATCTCCTGTTACCAAGGAAGACAGACCAAAATTAGCGACCAAAATGTAGCTGCCACTGCTAAGACTGAGGTTCTACATTTTTATCCTCCCACTAAAAGGGGACAATGATTCAGTGCTTCACAGGTAGGAGACAAAGATGGCTGCCAGCATTCTCCCAAACAAAATGCATGTGCTTTCTCGACTTTTACTGTAGTACGTTTTAAAGAACATCTTCATGAAATTTTAGCATAAACTTTCCACTACTATAAAATTTCTAATTTTTCAATGACTAAAGAATTCTGACAGATAATTGTAAACATAAAAAGCAAAGTTCAAGACATACTGAAAGCATTGTCTCCTTCCTCCATTCTCCTAAAATTTACCATAAACATCTTCATTTTTCAACCTATTCATTTTTCTTTTTATTACCATGGTTGTTAGCCACCAAAAATAGGACTTCTATTCTAGCCCTCAGTCACAGACTGCCACTGTTTAATTACAATTATTTTTCTCTCTATGTTTTGAGATAGGGTCCAAATGCTGGGATTACAGGCGTGCTCCACCACACCTGGCATTTTAAAATTATTCTAACCATAGGTGTTAAGACAGGATAATTTATACCAGCTCTTAAATAAACCAACCACAGGTTGTCCCAGTGAAGAGGAGTTCTGTGTTCTAGAAAGTTACTAGACTGAGGATTGGGACTACACACGGGCTGCTTTAGTGGGCAGTTTAACAGTTACAAAACAGGTTCGAAGCTTACTTACACAGACTAGAACTTTGTATTCCTTATTGGTGTTTAATATGTAAAGCTTATGGAAAAGTTCTGCCTTCAGAAAATATAGCATGGATAAGTGTATGTTGGGAAAGGTTTAACTGAAAATGCACAGTAATTGTGGAGTGGCATGGAATTTTACTTTGCCTAAGCTGTGGGGATTTGTTAAGAGAACACACTGTCCAACTCTACAAAAGTGATCTTCTGCCTCTAAATGATACTTTTCCTCAATAATGATGAATGTGCTACTTCGAGAACATATTATGATTAATGAATAGGATCAGGATTATGATCTTTGGCTGAAAAATGAAAGAGAAATCCAACCACAACACTGATTTGAATAGCCCTGTGTTTGACCCAAATGGTGTGCAGTCACAGATGAGCACCCAATACCCGCACTCCAGGGTGAGAAATGCTTCCCTGGAGCATTCCACAGAACAGCTCCTATTCAAGCAAACCAATGAAAAGCAAATACACCTGCTGGGTGGGCGTGGCCTGGACATGTGTGCGGTAAGTGTTGAGCTAATGGGAGTCTTACTGTTGGATGGAAGCCCCTGGGCTTCAGACAATATGGGCCCATGCAAGAGGTCAGAAATTATTCTGTGTCCCTAAAAGGTAATAGTTTTCCATTTCTTTATGGCCTACATTAATGGAGGAAACTAGTATGTGTACATCCTGCAAATTCTGACACCTTCAATATTTAATGTTAAGACACAGAAAAAGTGAACAAATCATTTTATGAAAACTGTCACTTTACCCTGGAGCTATTCAATTTCTCCTTGATATGTTAGGGTAAACCTAACAATCTTCACTGTGACTCAGTAGCTACAGATAGAAGACTAATTTTTTGAAAGGCATTTTAACACTTGCCCCTTCATTTTATGACATTTAATAAAGCAATAAATAAATGTCCTTTTTCCTATTATAAATTAGAGCAAATTTTAAAACCCCACGGAAACGGTCACACACACACACACACACACACACAGAAATGGTGACACATGGGTCTGTGCTGCTGATTCTGTCCCTGGAATAACCTGATTCATAATGGATGCCTCTGTAGGCACCTCGATGTCACCTAATATTTCACCTGAAATCATATCCTATGTTTGTGCTACTGCCTTTCATCATTCTCCCTATGTTTTAGTGCTCTGTTTCCCATTACATGAGTCTGTACCTACAATAGTTGCATTTCTGTGAGATCAACATTACAACAGGAAAACACAGGAATAAATGATCTACAGAAAGATCTGGTCTCATTCAACAGATCCGAAAATATGATTTTGGCTCAATATATTAATATGCAATCTCAAAATGAATCATCTTACTCATAACAAGGGCAGTTCTTTGAGAAAGAAGTGCTATGAGAAAACGGAAATCCAATCCCTTGTTTTGAATGATGACTCCAAAGTGAATAATTTTTAACATTATTCTAAACGAAACTATTTTACATCAACACTGTATTTGCAGTTCTGAAATAATGAACTAAGATGCTGGATTTTTTTAAACATAGATTTTAATCCAAGGAAATTCTCAGTGGGAAAAGAGGTGATTTTGAAGAATCTAGAATCATAGTATCACAGCATGGCTGTGCACTGAGACAAATCTGGGAAGTATGTAAAACATGCATTCTGCTTGTCTCTAAGTTACGGCATCCTGGAATACGTTTGTCAGCAACGGTTGTTCATCCACACTTTTCTCCAGTCTATGGAACAGTGCTTTGCTTATGAAAAATATCTAATGTCCACAGACCACAAGAGTCTCATTTAAATCCTACACTTCCATGCTCCTCTAGTATTACATGGGAAGATGGCATTAGAATCACATGGCAGGGAGTACATGCCTTTGTGGAAAGATGATGGCAATCCTCTGTCCTTGGCAAGTTTGGTGAACAGAATCTGGGTGAACAGAGGTCCTGCTAAAACTTCTTGAGACATCACTATACATGAGACTTGCTGCTTGGAGCAAAGAAAACTGTCCCCCTAGAAATTACTTGGGTAGGAAGATGTATTAGCAAACCCTTTTCAAAGGAAAAAAAAAATGGTTTAGGATGTCCTTGTTTGGGAGAATGAGGAAAGGCTTGTACACGGTGGGGCTTGGCCAAGGGAAAATTCAATCAAGTAGTTCTTACAGGATCACCCTAAAATTCCATCTCATCTTGTATTGAATCAGCTGAGGAATTGAAGAAATACCTTAATGTCCTCCAAAGGAAGAAGGCTTGAAACAGCAGGAACTCATTGTCTTTGGCTACAACTATTTCTAAAGGGAACCCTGGAACAGCTTCTTTGTGGAGAAGAATTCTAGAAATAGTTCCTGAGCCTAGAAGCAATAAAGAACAAAAATGGGTGTTTGTTATATCTATATCCAGTTCGCTGTTTCCTACTCTGTATCTGAATGGGAGTCACTACTGCTGTTTCCTTGAATGAATTTTAGAGTCTTCCAGCAACATACACTGCCAAGAGCCAAGAAGAGCTTTTTTTTTTTTTTTTTTTTTTTTTTTTTTTTTTTTTTACAGTTGTGGGGATTGTGTTAAAATATGGATGCTGAACCACCAATTTTCGTCCCAAGTCTTACAGCACAAAAGTCTGGAAGGAAACCTCTTGTAATACACAATAACATAAACTTAACATGTTGGTCATATTTTTCTAGTAATAGAAATATTTTAAAGAAAATGTTGATATTTTCAAGAATTAGAGAGCCTCAGACACTAAGTTTTTGGAAAACAATGTCAGTGTTTTAGATTGATGGCTAAATATTTCCTAAAGCCATTTTCTCTATTCAATTGGGAAATTAAGATATTGTGATCATAACGAATTTGATCAAGAATACAAAGTTAGAATGAAAATCCTGCTCCTAATTTCCAGGCCACAGAAATACATCATGAAACAACGTCTATCTGCTTACGCAGGTGTTACAAATGTGTCAAGCAAGTGTAAGCTGTTTTCTTGATTTTTGCTATTCTATTGAGAATTCTTTCAAAAGCAGCAAGGGAAATACAAAGGTAGATTTCAAATTCAACTTTTTAAAATGCTAGTTTAAAATTTCATACTAGTCATTATATATCACATAACTCAATGACTTTGAAGAACAGCAGAACAGTAAGAATATATTTTGACCTAGCTATATTAAAATATAAAGCAATTATCTTACTTTGCCTCTAAAACAACTGATAAAAATCACTGGTATTTATGTTCCATGTTTATGCAGCTTAAATAAAATATTAACAGATGCTTTTAATATAAGTGTCGCACCTATATACTACTTAACTTCTGGTTTTGAATGATTCCATACTAGATCCTTCTCACATGTCATTAGGAGGAGCTGGATCTTTCCCATAAATACTACTAACTACAGCCACTGAGGAAGGAGGGAAGCACTCTTTCTGGCTAGCAGCCCCGGCAAGCTACAGCTGGTTAGCTGCTCCTGTGCAGGGGTGTGTGGGTCTGGAGAGCACAGCTGTGCAGGACTGAGCCAGAGGCAGCCCTCGCGGGGCAGCTGCAGCGCTGCTGCCGCCGCCGCGGTCACTCACGCACAGTGTGCAGTGCATCTAGGTGCTGCCAGCGGGGCTGTGCCCAGGTGAGTGGCAGGGCTGGTCAGCCTGGCATAGCAACCTTGGCTGCCACACATCCCCACCACGCAGCCCCACCAAGGAAGTCATTCTGAAAGACCTCACTATAGACAGATTTCTAGAAAACGTACTAAGGAGTCCAATATATTCCTATGTGCCTTTTAAAAGTGAGATAAATTTCAAATAGGAGAAGTAAAACAGATGAAGCTAATTCATAGCATTTCTCATTTACTGCTTTTCCTCTTGGGCTTCAATAACATGCTGCATGTTTTACATAGCTCTGCACTGTAAATTCCCAAGCCCACTCATTTGATTGTGAGAGAAAAAAAGTGAACTATTATGTTCTCTTTTCAGACTTAATTTGGGCACTCTCTTTCCTAAGTTGTGTTTTTCTTTTGGCTGGACTAGGTTAAGCCATGTGAATATCCAATGAGTGGGAAAATTCCAAAGCTTTATTCACTTTATACAGCAGCTCAATGGCTAAATATATCAGGCCTCCTACATCCCCGCCAGTAAATGGTAGCCTATTCAGGGCCATAAAACTGGAGATGAGGCTGGCCAAGTCAGAAAGAAGGAGATAGCTTATCTGTTTCACTGTATCTTCATATGTCATTCTGTTACCGCAGTTGCTTTTCGCATGTGACCCGTAACTAGACAGAACACCATTCAAATAAATCATCAAGTTGTCCACATAACTGAGCCTGGGAAGAGAAGCACTGTAAAGATTAAGTTTTCAAAAATGATGCTACAGAGAAAATTCTATTAATGAAAAAGTTGAAAATACAAAAATTCCCTAATCTCGTAGTGGGAATTTCCATGCAGTATAAATGTGTATGTAAGAAAGTCTCACTAAGTCATGGAAAAAAATCTGTAGCTGGAATTTTCAAATTCTTTCAACTACTACACATTTAGCTATCCTTTTTTCTTTGTATATATTTCTCATAACAACACCTACAGTCTTGTAATTTCTACAGTACTTGTTTTCGTTTTATTTTAAAACGAATGGTGTGAAAATGTTCCCAGGATTTATGTTATTTTGTGGTCAGACAGAGAAATAATCATATATTTATTTTAAACCTATTTATTGACTTTGTATGCTTTTCTTAGGAATCTTGGCTGTCAGACGTATTTTCCTTCCTTTACCAATCTCATATTTAATAAGAAAAGACAGTAGTATGATTATAAGAATATTAAATGACCACAAAAGATAAATTTAAAAAATTCTTATATAAAGTGGGATTATCTTTTTCCAGGAATTCAGCTTGAGATAACTCATAAAACGACTAGATTCCAAGAATAATTTAGACATTTTATATTTGTCTTATATTTTTTCTTATATTCTTTTTTTTTTACTTGAGTATCTGATTTCCTTGCTTCTGCAGGACTGGAGAGTAAGTCCTGCAGGGCTCTCAGCACTGCATACATTTGGATACCACCAATGAACTCTGCTGAGAGAGAAGCCAGATCCGTTGTGAACTTGCTATGTTTGTTACAGTGAGAATGCAAGAAAATCCTCTAAATCCGAGTAATTCAAAATGAAAAATTCAGCAATAACACTCAGGTTCCTGCAGCGAGCTAAAGTATGATCTCTATCTTTAGCTTAAGAATGCATGGAAGTACACAGAGCATTGTAGAAGGCCTCCTATCAAAATTCTTTAATGTCTGGTACCTCAAATTTGAATTATTTGGAGAATTCACTTCTGGCACTATCTCTTTCCTTGATGCTCCCAAATGAAAAAAAAAAAAAAAGAAGTTATTGAAATAGCCCTGAAAATAGCTGGGCACTCCTCCAACTCAGGCTCTCATCTTGTTCTGGGGAAGTATGGGCCTTTTTACCAGCTGCTCAGTAAATTTACTGCACAGTGAAGCAAAGACTGGTAGGAATCAGAAGAAGTAAAGAGGAGAGCCCAGACTAGAATGGGTAAGTGCTGATGACAGTACTTCATACCCTGGCACGATGGCAGGGCAGAGTACCCCTTTGAACTTACTCAAGCTAGTCAGGAGTTGAGTGCAATGGTCAGGGCCTGTGACCTGGAGTAGTCTGGCTGGAGTGAACAATGCCAGCAGAAGACAAGCTAGAGAAGACAGAGAAATGCAGGGAGAGCAGGCCTGGGCATGAGTAATGGTCACAGGTGAGGGAGGCAGCGGCCACAGACAAAGGGAAGCAGAAAACTGCTTTTCTGCAGGTCAAAATTCTAGGCAGAGGTTCATCGAAAGCACTAGGGATCAATCGCTAGGCCACAGAGGTCAAAACACAGTAGTTAAGTCTCTAAATGAAAATGGAGCCAGCAGCAAGAATGGCTTTGAACCTGAGCCACAAGGATCAAAGTCTTCCATGTTCCCCATATTACTTCTTCATCCCCTCTCTTCTGAAGAAAAGCAACCTCAAGGCCATTTCAGCTTGAGTCTTGACTCTCCATTACATGGCATGTGATGATCAACTACCTTCTTTGGGTTTCCATAGAATGGAAATCGTAATTCCTACCTCATAACATTCCTATGAGCCTCAAAGAAGGTTTTAAAGTGAAGACCAACCCTAAAGGTTACATTGGTAAGACTGTTGTAATGAGAATACTGCCTGCTTAGAACTAGAACCTGTCTCAGTTCATGGTTAATTAATGAATTATAGTAAGTCCTTTTACAGATCTCAAGTGCACAGCTTTGAAATGGTGTGATATTCAGTTCAGCATTTTGCACCCTATCCATTGTAAATTAAGCATCATTTTCTATCTCCAATGAACACATGAAAAGCATTTGGGCTGTGGGGCAGTCTGTGATGTTGTTTTATATGGTCTGGTAAGCTTTGGAGCATATTAGTGACCAGCCAGTGGCGCCTTTCACCTCTGCTGAGTCGCAGTCTGAGACCATTGTTTCGCATTCTGACTATTCCGTGGTGTCTCCAAGAGAACAGAAATCTCTTGGTCATCAACTCCTCCGATGTGAGCTGGAACAATGACTGCGAGCCTAGCTGGCCTATTCTTCCTCTCTCACGAGGGAGGCCTTGCTAGATCTTTAGGGTCAAGGGCAAACTTATCATAGTATCATTCATACTATTTTAGTATCTCTGCCAGTGGTTCTGCCATTCTCAAGTTACAGGGAACCCTTAAAAACCATTTTTTTTTAAAATCAGCAAATCTTAATTTCAGTAGGCCAGTGATTTCAAATGGAACGTCCGGTGGAGTAAAATTCAACTTTTATGTTCATAATGATAATATTGAGGGCTCTTTCCTGAAAGAATAATGTTGTTATTCTCTGTCCCACAACTTGGGCCATCTGACTAGACTCCTACTCCCAATAAAATTTGTCTCTGTGGAACCTTTTTGAAAACCTGGTTCCTAGGAAGGATGACAAAGTTATGGTTTGGAAAGATGAGAGATTGTGGAGCAGTACCCAAGCTGAGGGCAATCCAAACTCAGCTCTTATCTCCTGAATGTATTTTAGGTTCACTTGCAAATACAGACTCCTGGGACTGTTTTACAAGTTAGCGGATATGAAAAGCAATAGCTATTCAACTGGAGTACAGAAGAACAAGGTCTCTAGCCTTTGTCCTGGTGGCCCCACTGAGGGCGGCTCCACTACCACAAGTCCCAGGCTCAGGCCTGTAGTGGACCCTGAATACATCAACTACTATGTAAATAGACCTCATCTGAGTCTGTAATAGAGCAAAGGCAGCCTCCAGTTATGGAAAAAACAAACAAAAAAACCCCCAAACTCTTAAAAAGTACCCAAGTACATTGTAAGTAGGAAAGAACACGCTGCAGTGAGGGCTGAGATTAGCACGCAGAATGCATGCCCGAGGTCTAGCTGGGACCTCTGTCAGCTCCAGCAGCCAGTGTGAAAAACAGGCCCAGACTGCTCCAGTACTCTTAAGCTATACTCTTAGAGCCCACAGTCACCAAGTGCCAGTGGGCCTCACAACTTTCCTGGAGAGTCTTACTGTGTTTCCCTCTCGTGTAAAACACAGCTGAAGCCTTGATGCCAGTTTTGTTTCCAATGGGCAGCTGGGGTCTCAAGGCTATGGACTCAAATGGTCTGGGGCCTTGAACTGGGCCATTTCAAGCTAGCCCGGTATATCCAGCCAATCTCTCAGAAAGCAAAACCTACTTGATGTGTAAACAGGTACGCTATAGATGGGAACAGTGAAGAAAAACAGTTGGGTTGCTAGTAACTCAAACTCGAGTCTCAAATACAAGGTACTATGTCCTCTGTCTTCTGCCAAATTTCAAAACCATGCTAAATGTTCACTATTATTATCCCTCATCAAATTTAGACTGGACTGACTGACGGTCTGTTGCCTGGACAAGGGTCTGGCGCTACTAAGCCCCCGGAGTGGACTTGCCCATCTGCACATGGGCTGAGGGCGTAAGCATGCAGAAGTCTTGTGAGAGGCTGAGATATGGGAATGATGTTGTGCCCATCTGCTCAGTGGTCTCCAGTGGTAGGAACATCCTCACATGGGAAAGGCGTGTCCTCTAAGAGACATTCCTTCTCTTTATTGTGATCCCTCGGTTCACAGTAAGACTGCAGCAGACATTTTATACAGTGGCACGGCACTGCATTTGCAGTAAGCAGATAGATACAGAACTGCAGCGAGTTGCAACAGGGCCTCAGGCGCAACTCTACCACTGCTCACTCTCTAGGGCTAAGGGCTCTCCTGTACTACCCATTGTCCGGTGGTGCATATATACTGTTCACACTGCCAGGGAAGAGTGTGAAATGGCATCATCAGGAGCAGAATTACAGAATAAAAACAGTAAAAATGAATTTTATTGAATCACCACCTATTTTAAGGGCTGTTTGTATGGGCAAATTATTTTAATCTCATTTATTTTAAATTGTGTCTGCTTGAATGGAACACCCACAATTTCACAAGAATGTTGCAGCTTCACCATTTCAGCAAATGCCTTTGGGGTCTAGAGGTCATAAAAGTACTAAGTAATTGGTGAATTTTTTTAAAAAAATAAACACACCAGGAGTTATCCTAACAAATGAAGAGTTACTGATAGAAGTCCTTACTTTTGGAGACTCTAAGCTTGTGAAAAAATGGTAGTCATGTTAAGTTTCTATTTGAAACCTGCCTTCAGAGTTGTTTTCAGAGCAAATTACTATGTCACAGAAGACAAAGTGCTTTTATTTTCCTGTCACTGTTTGCTGTTTCTGAACACTTTTGTACAGCTTGATTACTCACCTTTTTCCTCAGGCTTAGACATGAATGACTTTGGTTATTTCCCACAAGCTAATAAACTTTTAAAGTTAGGGAGTGACAAAGCTGAAGATATTCTGAAGGGCTGCTGTGAGCTTGGAAGCTAGTTTCAGAAGAGAAGCACCAGAAGTACTCTGAATGATTGCATGTGTGGACAACATGAACAGTTTTTCCACATGACTAAAGAAGACACACTTCACTTGAGTATGTAAATCTTGAATGTTTAAAATGATCTCATTTTGCAATCAGACCTTGTTGTAGTAGTGGGAATAAACTAACATGCTTCACAGGAAAAGTGTTATCGGGTACTTTAAATACAAGTAGGTCCACATCCATCCACTGCCTCAGAGCTGTGACAACCAGTGAAAGGAGATGAAGGTGCAGATTGTAGTGAGATGGTTGGATACTGCCAAAGTTAGGCAAAGCAGAGTACCTCTTTAAAGCTGGAAGCCTCGGTTACTAATTAAAATGTGAAATTCTACTGGACTGACAAAAGCAAGAAGGAAACCTGATTAGTCGCTTATCAATGGCTACCCTACAGAAGATGGAATCTTTCTTTTCAAAGTCTGCAAGCCTTTTCTGAAGGGCACATCTCTTAATAACCTTCATTAACTTCTGTTTGGTTGCCTAAGAGTTGTCTCTTATCCAAAAAAGTTTAACATAGTCTCAAAAGAGATTGTGTTTATTTAAGCTTGTTGGAAAAACATTCCTATCATTTCAAGAATGACTAAATATTTTTCATTCACATACTTAGCATTCCAGACTATGTTTTCCTGCCTCTGTTGATTAGATGAAAATTAGCAGGCCTCAGTCTGATCTATTAGATGCAATTACTATCTTGGTAGAAAAATCAAGAGACTCCCAGCAACAATGCCACTTTAGGTATGAGAGATGGACAGCTGGGGAAGTGGAGAGTAGCCCACGTTCTGCGTGCTGCTCTGCACACTCAGAAGCAGAGGACTTTCTGCACGGATCTCAGAATCAGTTCTGAGCCACTCAAACAGTCAAAGCAGTGAGCAGTTTGATCATTGTTATTTGAAGAGTTTAATACCAACCTTACTTTTTATTTGTAAAACTTCAGTCAGCCTGGAAGTGTCACCAAAAACCAAGCACAAAACTACACAGGCAAAGACATAGCAGCCCTGAAGAACCAGCAGCAGCAGCTGCAGAATGCCTGACTCTAAGCAAGAACAAGCACTTCTTCCCCTCTGAACCACTTCCGCAATGCTTGCTGTCACACCTGTTTAGCTATCGATGTAAGTGATGGGTTGGACAAGAAAAGGAAGCCACTTGCGTGGAATGAACATGGTCTACCTTTCCGTAGCCTGAAAACCACACAATCTTGAAAGCAATACTTCAAGGTCAGATGGGAACGTCTGTTACAGTTATCTTATCTACAGCTTAATGTTATTTTAAATATCAGAAGGTATTTTAAATGATTAGAGAATAAAAATATCAGAAAATTCACCACTGAAATTTCTGACGCCTAGCTTAAAGACGTAAGCTTAATGTGTGGTCATCTGCTATGCATTTGTTACCCAGCATATAACCTTATTTGGACATCCAGAAAACACTGTTAAATTTTAATTTCCATTTATGGAACTAGTTTCCAGGACACTTAGAGTTAAAGGATGAAACAGCATGCCTAACGGTCTTCGGGATATTACGAATATTTTATTATTCTTGGCTTACTAATAATAGCATAGAGCATGGCGCTGGAGCACTACCGCCCATAAACTTGAGTTCTGATCCCTGTTACGTCCCAGAACGTTAATAACAAGCGACCCTGCGGCATCTCTGACTTCCCTGCCTCTGTGGGGTCAGCCAGACTATGCCTGACTCCCTGCCACAGAAGCAGTAACTTAATCATCTGAGATACTGTTCAGTGAGGAAGCTTTATGGGCTGGGCTGGAAACATGTTTTTCTTATTTCAAGGAATTCCCACCCAGATATGTGCCTGGTACAGACTTTTCTGGCAGTGAAAATCTTAGTTGAAGAGCAGATTGATTCAAATTACAGCAACATTCACACAAAACAACACAACCCTTCTATGAAAGTAGAACGGGAGACTCCAAGTGACAGCTCACAGACCTCTCCCCACATAAAGGAGTGCAGCACGCACTTCCTAAGGGAAGCTGACACTAAAGCGGCTCACTAAGTACACACCGATTGAGGTCTGTCGAATGCCTCATCTTCAGCACTGGCCCCAGTGGGCCATGGGTTCTCCGAGTCAGAGAGTGGTGCACAAAAGCCAGGTGGCTGCGGCAGAGGGGAGAGCTGATGTTCAGGCTCAATTACATTCCATTCTAAATCCAGAGAATTTGAAAGAATCCATGCACAGCGAATCATTTTTTTTTCCTTCTTGTTTTCTTGTGTGACACAGGGTCTTGCTATACATTTGGGCTGGTATTGAACTTACAGTGATCCTCCTGCCTCAGCCTCTTGCGTGCTGGGGTTATAGGCATGTGCCACTATACATCGCCCAGAGATGAATTTCTTATTCCTTTCAGAAATGATCAAATTCAGGTAGACAAAATTATTAGGACTTCCTGAAAGTTGGCTTAGTCTCAGACAACAGCTTGGCCAATAACTCTTACTTTAGAGAGTTTTGGAAATACAAAAATAAAATTATATGATGAACCCTTACATGCCCACCACTGCTCCCCCTCTTTGAAAATCTACAAATAATTTTGACATCTTGCCTGAGACAAAAAATGAATTTTGTTTTAGTGTCAGAAAAACAAACAGAATAAAGGAGACATCGTTCACCCAACTACAAGCATGGAATTTATTTACTGGGAACTTGAATGTACTTTTGAATGCTATCTTTTAAACACTGCCTGAGATATTCTTAGCACCTGAAAATAATAGTCCCCCCAAATCTCTAAGGTGGCACATCATCAGCTCCACCTGCAGGGGCTCTGCACAAGACTCAGGGAGAACACCCGAGTCCCAGCAGTCACCTGGGCAGGGCCCTGCCACAGCAAGGAGACAGCACACTGGGTCTGACACTAACACACTTTAGATCATGACGAAATGCTCTTCTCTGGCATCAGGGGTCACGGCTAAGGTGACTTGCCAGCTGTCCACATCTTGTAAGTCACACATGCATCACAGTCAAGTGTCCTTCCCCACATCTTACCTTCAATGATCGCATTTTTAATGGAATGAGTGGGGCTGGGGATTTGGCTCAGCGGTTGAATGCTTGCCTAGCAAGCTGGAAGCCCTGGGTTCGGTCCTCGGCACCAAAACCAAAAAATAAACCTCCTCTAATGGAAATGAGTGCTGTGTTGAAGGTCCCTCTGACATTCAGTGCTTTACAGAAGCACCTATACTTGATAACACTGGGGGGAAATTAACAAATTGTTCTAAATGCCTATGACATTTAAGAAAGTTGTTGCTTATGTGTAAATGAAATAATACAGTACACTCACACATGAGGCAAGCCCTAAAGACACGAAAATGGGACAGTGATGAGCATCTGCAGTTGAGGGAGGCCCCTGAAATTCTGTGACTCTGGATTTGAGGGGATAAATCAGGAAGAGACTGCAGATTACACAGCACTCTCTAAAAGCCCAAATATAAGCTGGTACCACTGGGAAGGAGCAAGATGAGAATGGCTGGAGAGGGTGCCCGGTCTACTTGGAGGGAAAAAGAGGGCAGTGCCCGGAAAGGGCGTCCAGTCCATGAAGCGCAAGGGTTGTGGTAACCTGGGGTGTGTGGGCCCTGCCTGTGCAGCACACAAAGCACTCCGCTTTCTGCTCTTAAATGTAGGTATCCTGACATTACTCTTTCTTAAACTGATCAAGGGTCCCAAATGCTGATGGCTTTTTAGGCTCTGAGAGGTCAGCATATGTGGTACCTTACGTGGACCTGTGGATTAGGACTTCCTAGGCATTCTTCTGCTTTCATGCATTCACCCATGAAGTTTTGAACATCTGCTTACAGCTGTATTCTGGGGTGCTGTGTGTCTCAGAGACAGTCCACACTTAGGGTCCAGAGCTGGGGCTCCAGAATTCTGCTGCCACTTCTGAGCTGTATGCCCCACAGTGAGTCCCACTGGGATCTGAGTGACCACCTGGGAAGGATGCTGTGGGTGGACAAAATCTTCCAGCACTGAGGCCTGGCACACAGTCAGCGTGTGAGAAAGAGGCCAGCTACTCTCACGGAGTTACAAACACAGTGACACAATGGTGCTGGATGGGGATGCAGGTGCAATTTTGCTGGCTCCTCCCTTGTCTGTGTCAGTTTTTAAAAATAGAAGGTCACACCTTCCACGTGTATCCTTAAATCACATTACTTTAAATGCTTGCCCTTACGTTTCCACTCTTGATTTTTACAGGGATCCAAACAAAACTGAGACTAATGAATAAAAGGAAACATAAAGAAAAGGCAGCAAACACACGATGAGGCCGTAACTAGCTACAGACACGCAGACTGGAACGGCTTATCTGTACACCTGGGTTAGGTGTTGACAATAACTCACTACGACTTCATCATGAGAGTACTTAAGTGCCAACTTAAAAAGCACTTAGGTACTTGTGAATCAAGTTAGTTGTCAAGTAACAGCCTTGTCTTTAAGAGCTCCCAGTCCTCTGGGAGCCACCAGCCACATTCTGTTGTCACTTGGAAGGTAGGTGTCTTCAGCAACAATGACAGCTACGATTAGTTTCTTCCTCCCAGTACCACCTCCCAGGCCGCATTTGGAGATGCAGTAATGTACTTCAGAAGAGCCCATGGCCCAGTCCTTGTGTGGGCTCCTCGCCTCCAATATCAGGCTTTACGTACCTTGAGACATGGCTAGCAGAGCTAGAGTCAACACTTGTTACGTATTTGTGTGCTGTGAATTTGCTGGGGTCTTACCTGCATAAATAACAGTGGCTCTGATTTTCTGTAAATGATGTTGGTGGATTATTTACTATATATGAACACCTTGCTTTTCTCCATTTATACAATCTTTTTGATATTCTAAAATCACTTGCAAAATAAATTCATTCTCTAAGAACTAGAAAATAGATTCTTCTGAAAAGTTTTGTAAGAGGTAAAGTGCCAGCACACAAAAGAGACAGACAAGAGAGGGGACTAAAACAGCCGGAAGTGGAAATGACAAAGATGCCGGCTGGCTCTTGAGGTAGAGGGCTGCCAGGGCAGGAGGCAGGAGAAGGGAATGCAGGGGGTGGCAGACTCAAGCTCCCCTGAGGTCTGCATCCTGGCGAAGGTGGGTGCAGCATCCGGTCCTCCGCCCCTGGAGTAGCTGGAGTAGCTCTCAAGTTCCTCGTGGCTCTCTCCCTGCCGCACTATTCATCTCTCCCAGTGCAGCCACAGCCAGAGGAAGACACGCTAACGAGGGAACTCAGGCAGCGTGCACAGGTACGCTGGGTCACTCCAGGAGAGGGGAACAAAATCCAAATGCACTGAACGCAAGAGACTTCAGATGATCCCAGCTATGTGACACAATGGCAACTGAAGGGAAATTATCTAAATCTCTCTAAACCTTAATTTTTTCATTTCTAAATGGGACAGCAAGGCTTCGGCACACTGTTATGGTGACAATTAAAAGACACTGGGTACATAAAGCACTTAGCCCCTAGTATCTCATATGAATATTTCTTTTTTCCTTGTTAACTTTAAATTTTAGCCTAGGTTCTTTGAAGTTACGGATATCTCTTATTTATCTTTGCTTTTTCTGAACTGCAGTGCATTACTGCATCTCCAAATGCAGCCTGGTAGGTGTTACTGGGAGGAAGAAACTAATTGTAGCTGTCATTGTTGCGGAAGGCACCTACCTTCCAATTGACAACAGAACATGGTTGGTGGTTCCCAGAGGACTGGGAACTCTTAAAGACAAGGCTGCAGTTTATTAACTTTTTTATTAATTTAAGCTTATTAATTTTTTAGAATACCTCACCCAAACTTTTATTTATTTATTTATTTTTATCAAATAGTGGAAGATTAGATTACAATTCCAGGCAGATACTGCAGAATCCAAAAAGTAATCAACCAAACTAGCATTCCCTACGCAAATCCCTACATGAGGTAGGTGTAACTCAGGCTCGCTCTCTCTCTCTCTCTCTCTCTCTCTCTCACACACACACACACACACACTTTTCTCGTAGCCACATTTGTGCTGATGAATGCAAAAGACGAGCGAGGAAGGAGCTGTCTTTTGCTTTCCTTTTACTTACTATTGTTGGAAAGACACTATTTTTTATTTTATTTGATACAGGGTCACTATGCAGCTCAGACTTGTAGTGATCTTCCTGTCTCAGCCTTCCCAGTGCTGGGATTACAGGCATGCACCACCATGCCTGGTTTCAGGACCAGCACTGCGCTCCTAGAGTTCTGAGGCCAGCACAGCATGTGTACCAGGGATTGAACCTGGGTCCTTGAGCTTGCCAGGCAGGTGCCTGGATGGCCGAGCTATCTCCCCAGCCATGGCACTATTTTTTAAACAAGCTTTCTAAGTCTTATTTTAAACTGATCAATGAAGACTCAAGAGGTGAAAAGGGTAGTGCTCACGGGATTATATACTTACATTGTTGAAATTACAGTATCACCCACACACTGGCTCTTAAATATTTCAAGTTGATAATGGATCGTGCTTAATTCTTGGAGACAGATGTTTCTGCCTCTACTGGTGTCAGTAAGCTACCTTTTTCTATAAAGCCAGCAATGATGATACCTATTTCCATGTACTCCTTTCTCCAGCACGAAACCGCTGTCCTTAGGGGATTGGCAGGTTGTTTGTACCAGGCACAGGGCACTTCCACAACACCAGTCACCTGGAAGCTGTGAAAACTTGCAATGTGGCAGCTGCACCCTGGGGAGAGCACGGCTGAGAGAACTGGTGATGTCCACAGCATGGGAGCCCACCACGGGTCACCTTTTATACAATTTCCCCCCCCCCCCAGGTTCTTAAAAAGTCTCATCCTACAACAGTTAAATAAGTTAGTCAGTAAACTCTAAAGTTTAAATTTCCTAAAATGTAGGTGGAAGCAAATGACTTCTTGATACTTAAATGACTCGCTCGCCTTAGCTGACCTTCTGGAAAAACCTCACAGCTTCTTCATCTGTTTCTAAAAATTCTCGGAGGACCCTTCCCCAAAGTGGATTAATGTTTTGAGCCACACCAGCTCATTTTACTATGCAAATGTGCTCCTGGGGGCCAGACACGCTGTTAGCAGGAATGTTTGGTCTGCACTGGACAGAAGACAGCACCAGCAGGAGCAAGTGTGTGAAGAACACTCCCAGGTGCAAGAAGTGTGTGCAAGTGTGTGAAGAACACTCCCAGGTGCAAGAAGTGAACTGGAACAGCGGCTGAGACAAAGAAATGCTCTAGCACGCCTCCCCCCCGGAACAGAGGAGACAGAGCAGATGCAGGCAACCATGACCCGAGTCCAGCCTGCACAAAGCCGGAAGCCAGGCCTTCACGGTGCCAGGAGTAAGGAGAGAGCACAGAAGGAGGCACTGGAGCGCAACTGCCCTCGATGGCGCTGCTCTTTTTTGTTTCTATCAAAACTCCTGGGCTGTACAAGTGGGCCAAGCTGTATTTTAGTCATGAATCTTATTTCCAATTTTGTTTTGGTGTTGACCTTTGCATGTTAATTAGGTTTGCAGCGAACTGAATTACAATGTATGCATCCTTGTTGGTGTATTCAGATAAGCACATGTGCAATGGCAAAATAAAAACCACTCTATCCTCATTTTAAATTTGCAACATTTCCCCGAAATGATGAGTCTGAGATACATAATAAATTCATGTGCAACCAGTAACAGCATGAAACAGACATTATGTCTGAGTAAATAAAAAAACAAACAAGAACACACTGGCAGAAATTTCTCAGACGGGAGACTTTTGCCAGACTCATTAGCACGAGCAGGCCTACCTTCACACACAGGGCAGCACTCCCCGGGCACCTTCACGGGGCGCACGCAACTCTGCCCGCAGGCTGTGGCCACACAGTGCGGCTCGCCGCTGATGCACTGGCAGAAGGTGCAGTCGTCTTCCCGCCACCGGTCTCCATGGGCTCGGATCTGGCCATTGGCATAGCAGCCAGCAGGGTTGTTGAAAGGATACACCGGATCTAAATCAAAACACAAGTTCAGAGTAAGGCTGAGCACTTCCTAGAGCTCAACTCTGCCTGTGCTTAGAGACGTGTTTTCCTCCAGGATTTATTCATCAATAATTCTATTCCACCTGTGAGCAACAAAAGCCGAGAGTTACACAGGTGCTCCCTGCAGCGCATGCGAACGCAGCTGCCGTGCCCAGGAGGCGCTTTCTTCTCCCAACACTGTCTCAGGGAGGAGAAGCTGCAACCTGAAAGGCAGCGCGCAGATGTCAGCAGTAAGGCAGCACGTGGCCTGTAATCCCAGCACTTTTGGAGACTGAGGGAGGAGTTTTTAAAAGTTGGGAGGTTTTATGGATAGAGCTGTGGGCACCTGATCCATTCTGGGCTGTGACAATGTCTTCTGAATGGGTGACTGAACTGTCACACCTGCACTTACTACCCGTGAAAGAATCCTGTCCCACTGACCCCAGAGTGATGCTGTGACTGCTACATGCACTCATTTTTATAGTCATGTGGCTCCAGGTGGACAACAGGGGTCTGAGCAGGGCCTGGCTATAGCCGTGCACACGAGAAGGCTGGTTTAGACATTCCCTGGGTCACAGCTGATGTCGTGGAGGGAGACTGCGAATTCAGATCATTTTTCTTCCCATAAACTTGGCAGCTGAGTAGCAAACAAGTTTGGGGGACAGAATTATCCAAAGCTACTCTAAAATAGATTTTCTAGGAGCCAGTGGATAAAAGTGTAAATACTGTGCACAAAATCTCCAAGCATCCCTACAGCGAGAGCAACCAGATACAATTACTCCATTTTCTTTTATGAAATACATAAAACTGGCTTTTACCAAACAAGCACTGCTGTGCAGGGAGGAGCATCCAGAGTTGCACAGCTTTGTCTTTGTACTAAGAAGGGAAGAGAGAATTGTCAGAAGGCTAGAAGGCCAAAATTCAAAATAACGGAATCACAGCTTTCGAGGAGCAATTTGCCAGACGGAAATCACTACTAGACCTGAGCTAGATGGGATGAGACATTCTTTCTGAAAAATGTTAACAGTGTGCACCTTACATGTACTTTTGAGCCTGAATATGAATTCAAATACGTGAAACCTAGCCAGATCCATGGCCAGATAACCCACTTTGGAAAGGTTAAATTTCTGATGTATTTTTAAAAATCTGATGCCATCTAAAAAGTGAGCTACTTTTCTCCTGTGTTGGTGAAAGTATTTTTTTTAACTAGGAAAAAGATTCATTATTATACACAGCTGCTCAATGTTAGGCTGTTTTCATACTGTACACATTTTAGGCCTTTAATATTAAATGGTAAATACAGCTCAAATATTAAAATGTCAGGAAAACTACAAAAAAATACAGAAACTGAAATGATACTGCACTCCTACTTGTGTGCAATGATTGGGCACAAGAAAAACATATGACTCTGGACTGAAGATCGGTGACAAAAAGGTTGACAGTGTCATCCTTTCCAGGGAAACTACAGGCTCATTAAGCCCAGGAGTATGTTTCCTGGTTTCACCGTAAACTCGCATAAGTGAGTTACTTTGCTGAGGCTATTCCTAGTCCCTAAAATGGGTAGGCTGCAGTGGATGATGGTCAGTGGTGTTGTGAAAAGTTTATTATTTATGACTATAGAGACAGGAAGACAAAGTGCTCTGGAGGAATATGAGAAGAATAATTCTGGAAGAGAAGTGGGCAATGTAGATAACACAGGTCCATGAGTGTCAAATCTGATGCCTAGGACCACACATCTCATCGGCTGGGCCTAGAGTGGTGTCACTGTCGCACTACTCTGAAATCTCACTCTAACCATCACAGGATTTCAAGGAGGAGCAGCAGGATCCTGGCTCATGTGGAAGCAGGTGAGGTGGCTAGCGCTAAAGAGGGACGGCTGCTCCTAGAGTTGACTGGCTGAATGTGTTAGTGACCTGGGCCCTCCTATCTTATACTCTGAGTCATCTGAGGGAAATTCCACGCCAGAGAGAAGCAAATGTCTGCTCCAGGACTTGCTAAGGAACTGATGGAATGGCAGGGGAAGAACAGAAAGCAATTCTGTGAAGCCTCACATAGACTTGTGGGAACAGGTGACTAGCTGTCAACACCCAAGGTGTAGCAGCTTCCTTCAGGGAAGACTTTTCACATACACTACCTGGCATTGTTAACATTCTGAAAGTCAGGAAACGATGTTGTTAAAAAAAAGTACTTTAATATTGCTCTACTTTTGAATGATACTGAATGGGGGCCATTTGGATATTAAGCTCTGAGCCATGTATTCCCATATTGACCTTGACTTGGCACCTTCTCCTACCTTCACACACAGGGCAGCACTCCCCTTCAGGCACGTAGTATCTCTCACAGCTCAGCTCCCCACACTGGGCAGTGAAGCAGATGGAAACGCCTCCTTGGCAACGACAGAACCGGCAGTTGTCCATTCGAAACATGTCGCCATCGTAATACTCCACATTGTTGAATATGCAGGCTGGCTTTGTTTCTGAAAGGAGTCAGACAAGGCACATTTGAAGTCATTTTTGAGCGGTAGCCTTTTATGCTTTGCCAGCAGCTTCTAGAAAACTCTCTGATAGCAGAAGTTACAATTTAATGGAAATTTACTAAACTTTAACTTTCTTATAGAAGAAACAAAATAAAATAAAACAAAACAGTTATTCTGTTTACAGAATGGAACTAAAATTCCTTTTAGTAAACTCTATAATGACTTTCTCTTAGCCTAACTAAAGGTACCTTGAATGGCCATGGACTTCACCTATCTGATACACGCTGCAAAGAGAGTAAACTTGTTTCACGAAGTCATTCTCTAGGCCCCAGATGATCCTATTTCCATGTCAGGTTTGGTTCTGCCTCAAAAAATTCATAGGACATTAGGGGTCATGATAGTTCTATGTCTCTGGTATGCTCTCCTAAATTCTGTTTTCTACCTGGTTTAATAATGTATAATTTTAACAGTTCTTGGCCTTTAGCATACATTACCCCATTTACTCTCAGAGCAAAGGTCTAACTAATGTAGGTATTACAGTATCACCCTGAGTTTAGAAGTGAGGAAATCCTACTTGATTTGCTTAAAAGCACTCATTTAGCAATGACAGAAGCAAAAGCTCTGGCCTGTTAAGCTTGTGCTCCATCATGTTTCAAAGCTATGTTCTTCTGAGGACACACAATGCCACATTTAGAACTCTCAGCATGATACTAATGATTTTCAATTTTTCTCTGACCTGAAACACTCTCCAACTTCATTCTTTATCTCTTAATTTGATTGTTTTAAAATAACTCCAACTAGGGCCAGAGAGAGAGAGCTCAATGGACTAAGCACTTGCTTAGGCGAGCACAGGGGTTAGGGTTAGATCCCCTCACCACATGCCACGCCAGCCTCGTTCCCAGGCATGCAGAGCTGGCCACCAAGACAGGGCATAGTGGCGCATGCCTGTAATCCCAGGGTTGGGAGGAACACTATGAGTCCGAGCTGCGTAGTGAGACCCTGTACCAAATACATAAACAAAAATACTCCAACTAGACAAAGTCATTGGAAGAAAAGAAAACACTACCTCTTACAAATATAAACATAAAAATTCTCAAAGAAATTACTAGCAGGCTCAGAAATACTATTACATCTGATTTTTGACAAGAGTGGCAAGACAACTGAATGGGAAAAAAATCTCCAACAAACGGTGATGGGGTGACTGGATCTCCACCCCCGCCCCCAAATGGCAATGAAGCTCCTCTGTCTCACACACACAAATCATGGGGCGTGCTTTTAATAGCTACACGTGCAGAAATTTTACAACACAGAAGTAAAACTTTGTGACCTTAGGATAGGTAATGAATTCTTAGATATGACAAAAAAGCATAAACAATGACAATATAGCAAAAGTAGGTAAACTGGACTTAATCTATTTTTGTTCTTCAAAAAAGACATCACTGAAAAAATGAAAAAGACAACCCCCCAGATTTGGAGAAAGGATTTTCTAATCATATCTCATAAAGCTATAACTCAACAGTAAAAATAACTCAGCTGAAGAATGGGAAAACATTTGAACAGCTGTTTCTAGAAATGGCAATAAACACATTAAAAGATGCT
Organism: Octodon degus; assembly: GCF_000260255.1. NCBI lineage: Eukaryota > Metazoa > Chordata > Mammalia > Rodentia > Octodontidae > Octodon > Octodon degus. The sequence goes on along the minus strand of NW_004524596.1, from coordinate 5,172,845 downwards.
CAACATCATCATCTAAAGGGAGAACACAAACGAAAGTCACGACTTCACACCTACAAGGATGGCTGCACTCAAGAAGACAGGTAGTAACAAGTGTTGATGAGAACAGATGGGATTCTCACGGATGGCTAGTGGTGACGTGGAAACACAGTTGTGGCAAACAGGCTGGCAAGCCCTCAAAATATTAAATAGTCACCCTCCACTGAAACAATTTGACTCCCAGTCATCTATCCAGGGAATCAGACACATATTTCACATAAAAACTTGTACATAACATTCAAAGAAGCATTATTCACAAAAGCCAAAGGAGGAAAACAACCCCGTGTCCACTAACTGATACACAGATAAATAAAAAGTAGTATATCCGTGCAATACAATGTTACTTGGCCATAAAAAGACTAAGTTTTGAAATATGCTACAAACTTCGAAAATACTGTGTTGAGTGGAAGAAGCCAGGAACTAGACTATGTATTACACAAAATACATAATTTATTTTATATAAATTACATAAACTTGACCTATATAAAATATCCCTATAGGCATATTAGACCCATCTATAGAGGCAGAAAGTAGATTAGTGGTTGCTTGGGGCTGAAGATGCTGGGGGGATGGGAAATGAATGCTAACAGTTTAAGCAATTTGGGAAGGTTGTGGGTGAAAATTATTCTAAAATTATAGTGATGGCGGCACATCTATGCATATACTAAAATCTTGGTGAATGGCATAATCTGTGCCTTAATAAAGTTACTATAAAGTACTCTGAAGCTGAACAAAGTCCTGTGCTGATCCATCTCACTCAGTCAGGTAGGAAAAGCTACAAGACAATATTCACATGTTTCATGAGCTCCCCTGTCTTCTCCAGAGTTCTTACTGTATAACCCTCAATATCTAAAATACTTTCAGAAACCTGCACTACATTTTAAATGGAGTATGTATTCACACTGAACTTAAAGACAACCACTTTCTCATTTGATTTTATAACCACCCTGCTGGGAAGAAGGAGCAAGTAAGACAGATAGTAATATTTGTTTATTTTGTTTGTCTAAATATATATTATATATGTTGTCTTTCAATGAGGAAAGTAAGGTGGAGTGAAAGCAAAATTGTGTGTGTGTGTGTGTGTGTGTGTGTGTGTGTAACTGTGAGGTATATGCTTAGGCCTCTTAATGCTGTTGCATGTATTCTTTTTTTCAGACAAGTAAGTTTTGTTAAAAAGCATCATCTTCCTGTAGCTCAGGATCCTTCTACATACTTTCAGTCAATGTAGTTACCTGAACTGGGACTAGAAGGAACTGTGGAGCTAGACCACAAATTCCAAAACTGTAAGAGAGGAAGTGATTGTATAAATCAAACTTGCGTGCCACAGAGTGAAGTGAAACTAAATGCTAAAGAAATGTTAAACAGCCATGCAATCAGAGAAGAAAAATTTATAATACGGTTGACTTGCTCAACCCTATCCACCATGTGTGAGGCTACAAGTCTTGGTGTAAGACATGAAGGGTCAGGGAGGGAACATTCTGGTTCCACGGGAAGCTGCTCAGGGGAACGTGTTCCATGGTGGGTGTGCCCAGGGTTCACTAGTGAGGCACAAGAGCAAGGGTGCCGAATCTAGAACGATGCAGAATCTCCCACAGCACAGCCTGGAAAGCACAATTAATCCTTGAGGGTAAAAAAATTACAACACAAAGAGAAATTTATACAAGTTATTAAAAAAAAGAGTATGATAAAAAGGCTAATGGTATTTTTGAGGACTAACAGCTAATTACTTCCTCACCAGCCCAGGATAGATGCAAATCACTGAGCAGTGCAATATGCTACCAAAGGATAACTTAAGCAGATGTGGAACCGAAACATGTTATGAGGACATACTTTAGTATGTAATTTGTACTTCTCATGCAAAGACATATAAAAGTGTCTTTTTAGTGATTTCTGTATGTGTTTTGATTCTGTCAATTAAAATTTATTTTTCCCCAGTAGTCCCAAATTTTCTGATCAGGGAGATTATGAGGCCACAGAGGAAAGTGACTGATGATGTACACTGTGCCCAAGGAGAGTCAGCTACAGAGAAAAAAATCCTTTCCGGCTTTCACAGAGAGCAAATTGGTCAATGGCCGTGACTCATCCAGACGGCTGACACTGACAAGAGATCTACAAGGTATTGTACATAATTTTAGGGTAAATCCTGGGGGGATTTGACTGACCTTGCCAGATACAAAAGTTACAATTTTACTTATATAGGTCTTGGTTTAACTTGGTCTTAAACATCCAGCAGAAAAGTATAACCACGAGGTAGAAAAGTAATGCCATATTAATATACTGAGCTGTATAAGGTTGGGCTGCAAAAGGCTCAAATCAACAACTTCATACAAATGCCAGTTCTGCTGATAACCCACTACTATTATGGACTATTGGACTATACTGGACTATTTTGCTGAATTCAAGTACCTACAATCTTTGAACTGGAGTCAAGTATGAAAAGGTCCTTTAAAGACTTCTCCAAATACAGCTTCTCTAACAATAACGGAACACCCATCTCTGACAAAACAAAACAAAAGAAGGGGGTATAAATGAAGGACCATTTTGTAGTGAAAAAAAGTATCTATATGTATATGCAAATAGGATAGATATATAGCTACCTTCTATGAGTTCAATAAGAAAGGTCTGTACTAATATTGTCTAGACAAGATATCATGTCTGCATCTTGTCCTCTACTACAAAGACAACAATATGCAATGTATTAATTATTGTAACTGTCCTACTAACCTATTTTGAAACTGTTTCAATGCTATTTTTTCTTATTAAAATGAATAAAAACTAAAAAAATAAAATAAATTAAAAGACAACAAAAAAACCTGAAATTCCTTGAAAGCAAGCATTAATATTCAATTATTTCCCAAATCTTGTATAACTATATCTGTTAATCTGAGCAACAGTTTAAAAATAAAAACAGATAATATAACAACCATTGTTAATTAGCTATTCCTATTTTGAAAATCTGTAACATATGAATTGTTGTAAGTTACCCTGTTTCAGTCTTTTTTCTATTTGTTTTTGCTTATGTTTTTACTCTTCGAAATAAAATACAATTAAAAAAATAAACAAAATTTATGTTTCTAAATTCTGGAAAATTCTTTCCCTCTTCAATAGAGTCCAGGAAAGGAGCTTTAAAATACAGACTTCTAGGGGCTGGTAAGATGGCTCAGTGGTCTAAAGCACCTATTTAGAACAAGTTTAGCAAAGCACGGACTGTGGTTCAATCCCCCAGCACCACATGCCAGCCAGCCCTGCCCCCTGGTGGGCTGAGCTGGACACACACACACACACACACACACACACACACACACACACAAATAAAATTAAAAAAAATACAGACTTCTAGTAAACTAGTATAACCTGCCAAATCATACTGATTGGCAGACGGTTGTAGATCATCATTTCAGCAAAGGAGAAGACTAAAATATAGAACTTCACATCAAATATGGAAAAAGAAAATTCCAAATAGATACACTTTTTTAAAAATGTATTTAATACAGGGTCTACAGGGTCTCACTAGACAGACTTATACAGGTCTTGGTTTAACTTGGTCTTAAACATCCAGCAGAAAAGTATAACCACGAGGTAGAAAAGTAATGCCATATTAATATACTGAGCTGTATAAGGCTGGGCTGCAAAAGGCTCAAATCAACAACTTCATACAAATGCCAGTTCTGCTAATAACCCACTGGTAATAACAGTGATCATCCTGTTTTCAGCCTCCCAAGCGCTGGGACTACAGGCGCATGCCACCATGCCCAGTCTTATTCATCATCTCAGTACACCCTGGGGGTGGGGCCAGCATGGCACCCCAGGGATTGAACCACGGTCCCTATGTCTGCCCAAGCAGGTGCTTTAGTCCACTGAGCTATCTGGCTGGCCTGAATAGATAGCACTTTTATTGCTTTTTTCATTTAATTTCTTAACAGTAAACAGTGGGCCCTTTTCCTCTGGTAGTGTTTCTCTGTGGAGGGGGAGCTGAGTTGTATGGACAGAGGTCTGGAGCCAAAGGAAAGACAACTGCACGACAGACAGCTGCCGCTGACTACTTCTGTATAAGTTGACAGTAAGCTGATATAATTCAAAGCCAGTAGAAGGGTTTACAAGTTCTGAAGGGGAGAGAAACCCTTTCTATTGGGTAAGAACGTATGCTAGAATTTACCAAACATTATTTCAGGATAAGGGAAAGGGGACAATACTTATAAAGGACTGCAACAGTCCTTTAACAGTAGCTTAAACACACTCAGCAGAATACTTCTTTCAAAGCATGAGATTCTGTCCATGTCTATATTAGACGGTACATACTTTAAAACTATTACTGAGCATAGCTACTCTAAAGACGGGATTTTTAACAGGTAACTTTTGGACTAGCTTTCTTATTAACAGGCCACCACTGGGCTCAAGTTTTCAGGATACAATTTTATATGAGGACAAGCTGATTTTAGATATGGCTCTCCTGTAAATGATCAATTTTACATGTTAATGTCTGAAAGAAAATTCTGTCAGGTCCAACTTAAGATCATGGCCAATTTTTATGAACCCTTTAAAAATGCCTGAATAAAACAGGAACTAACTACTGGGTGAGCAGCATGACCTTAGGTGAGACTTCTAGTTATTAGTACTCAATGAATAATCTACATTTTAATACTGCTGTAAGAATCAGAGTGCTGCAGGGACCACAAAATTTCAGATAGCACAGAAACAGGGGATGGGACCAGGGAGATGGCTCAGTAGAATAAGCGCTTGCCTGGCAAACTCAAGGTCCTGAGTTCAATCCCTGGTTCCACCAAAAAAAAAAAAAAAAAAAAAAAAAAAAGCAAGAATGAAAGAAAGAAAACAGGTGAAAGACACAAGCTACTGATGTCCTCCCTGAACCTCCTTCATCCCCCTAGCACTGTGCTTGCCTAGTCCAGCTGTACGCAGCAGGGACTTGTGATCCTCCAGTCCCTGCCCTACCCACCCACTGCTCTCTGTGACTCTGGGAAGAAGAGGAGGATTTTCCCTCTTTTATACCAATGACAAGTTCTTAAAACTGGGTATGGACTGGCCTCAAGACATTCTTGCTCCTTCTCGCTATATTGTGAAGTATTAAGCACTATGAGGTTAAAATTACCTCAGGGGGTTTCAATTGGTTGATATTCAAGACATTAATAACAGACCAATTCATTACTCACTTGAGAACATTTTTTAAACTGAACTGCAAAGAGAAGTATATTTATGGAGGCCGTTCTCACCATCTAGTCATCCAGCCAAGTGTTTTCTAAGCTCAGGAGTCCCAAGTACTGTGTGAATATTTTTAAATGTTATGTTATCACTGTAATGATTATCTTTTTAAAAAGTATGGAAGTATGTGGGGTCATTTGGTGGCCACTTAGGAGCTGAGCGCTGCTGCACATGTGGGGCTGGGGCCCTTGGATCTCATCCATCACGTGGGGAACCCTGGAATGGAGAGATCCCTAGGCATCTACACGCTGGCCGGCTCAACCTGGCTTTTGAAATGGCTTCTACCAAGCCGCACTGTGGATTTTCCTTTTGCTTTTTGTTGGGAAGAACAACCACAGGACATGGCTGCTGTATCTGCGGCGGCAGAGTATCCAAAGCCAAGACACTTCAGTACGCAATGCTTCCCTTTAATTTCCACGTGAGAAACCATCAGAGAGAGGGCTGCCCCGTCCAGCAGGCTCTCCGCCTCTGAAAGCAGGAGCTGTGCATCTGACCCTCTTTCTTCTTTCACTTTGAGAGCAAATCTGATGTTTAACTCTGGCAACTACATAAGACACAGCCTGCACACCCATGGATACTCTGTTTAATTCTGACTTCCAGATTTTACTTACAAAACCTATGGTTATGCTTTTCTTTTCTAATTAATATTTTACCACTGTGTTATTGAATCTGTTCTTACTATAAAGTTGCTTCAAATCCTTGTGGCTAAGCAAGGCCACACACACACACACGCACACACGCACGCACGCACGCACACACACAGGATCTCTTTAAGTGATAATGATGGAGCTTTGATATGTAGTATCATCTCATAGTGGTCTTATGACAAGAGCTACTGGGTAAAAAAATACACAGTCATAATATTTATATGACACATACAAACTATTAATAGTTTATGTGTGTCAAAGTCTAGTAAAATATAGACTTCAAGGCAGAATGTTCTTCAAAGTATTCTATACAATTAAGAATCTTCATAGTGTTATAGTTCTAATCTCTTCTACAACTGGTTTGTACAGTAAGAGACATTATCGAGCAGGACAAGAAATAAAACGAAGCTCACTCAGTAAGTTTAGGGTGGAAGACAATAGCAACCACTAGAAGCACAGTGGCCCTGTATTGTGGTTTCAAAATTCTCTCACAGCAGATGGTAAATCTGATTTCCTGAAGTCAGGGCTCTATAAAACATGGCTATAAAGGAGGGCAGGCCCTGACGACTGATCCCAAGGTCACTGAGAAAGGGTGTAATTATCAGCCACCCTGGACACATCAGATTAGAGCAAGATGTAAAGTGAAGGTCCTGATAAGAAAGACATGGCACTTGGATTTCTAGAATCAAGAAGCAAAGGAAGAAAGGCATTAACCTCACCCAGAGAAAACAAGAGCAAATTTTATTACTCTATGTTGTATTTTCAGGAGAAAAATGACCAACAGTTAAAACACAGGGCAGTAAAAGATGGAGTTTTCCCATAAATTAATCTTTCTATAAGCTTGTTTTTAGCAGCCGCCTCCCCAAGAAACTATGATTGTCTGAATTAGATTACTGTCATTCCCTCAAAAAGACTTGGGGTTCTGTGTGAGGCAAGAAGAACGCTTATCTCTATGGCCCCAAGGTGAAGTGATAAGAGTCCTATCCTCTAGCAATTCACATTCTAGAATGAGGAATATTTGCAGAGAGGAGGAAGCATATCCAGGGGAGCCCAGTGAGGAGCAAAGCAATGTATTCTGTCTCAACTAACATAAGAATTATAATACCTGGTAAGCATTTGCAGGAAAGAGTACAAGTATTTACTGAGCATCACTTCCCATCAATTACACTGCAATGCACCCAGAAAGAAAGATCTGTTTGTCCGCTATTTGGTATTTAACAGACAGAACTAGCAGGTCGCTGATAGCAGGAGTGGAGACAAGCAGGCCAAAGAGACAAATGTGTATGAACTTGCCCCACACTCTTCCTTGTATGCCTGTATTTTTATTTTTAAGGTCTGTACATCAGGATGCTTGACCTTAATGTATTCATTTCCCACCACCATTTGGCAGAAAAGTCTGAGGATGTGAAGAGAAGGTGGGTACACCGAATAACCAAGACTACTTGCGGCTGAAGCACGATCCTAAGAGTTTCACATGTAACACCTCACCTTGAATCTACTGTTTCTCACTTTGGTTTACAGATGTAGAACTGAGGCCCAGGGAAACCAGGGGATTTCCTCAGTTACACAGCTAGTTCCTGGAGGAACCAATTTTCAAACTAAGGTCATCTGTGTCCCGTCTTAACTGAAAAGCCATGCCACAAATATTCCTTCAGAGCAAACCCAAGCAACGCAACACACAACCACTGGATGGAGGCGCCTGGGATGTAGTCAGCGAGACTCAACTTTAATGTGACTTTTTTTTTTAATGGGCCTGGGCAGAGGGAAGGAAGCTGCCTGAAGACTGAAGTCCTAAAGGCAGTAGTAAAGACGGACATTTCGATGTGCGTGATTTTGGGACTGATTAAGTAATACTTTGCAATCACTCACAGCTAACCTAACTGCTTCCGCCCCGCCCCTGAAAATTCTGGTGGAGAAACACATTTTAGGTGCTCTTCCCACCTAGCATGAAAATTCAGGAAGTATCAAAGTCAATAAGTCACTAAAAGCTACGTCTCTTAGGAAGGGTCAAAGGACAGACAGGTTCTGTGTGTGAAGGAATCCTATGGCCAGCACGCCTTTTTTCTGGCCCACGTGGGCCAAGCTTAACGCAGATCAGTACTGATGGCCAGACATGTGCCAAACTGTTCTCTTCTCAGTAGGAAAACACTAAACCAGACAGGCAGCATCTTTTCTATTTCAAATTATGGCAACCCCATGCAGCTTTAATTACAGTACCTCCTGACATCAATGAACAGGCTACTGAGTGACACAGGACTATGACAATATACTCTATGAGAATTTTTTACTGAAATCCCAATCTCTGGATATTCTGAAACCCAGAAAAGTAAGGTAGCTATATGCAATCTGTTATTACATTTCCAAAATTCTCTTCCTGGTGAAACACTGATTCCCATCCTACCTTCCTCTACTACACTACAGGAGCTGGAGTAAAGCTCAAGTCTGCGAGCCTTTGTCAAGTCCCTGAATATACTCTCTGCTCTGTAGGAGGCAGAAGCAGCTGGGCTGGACCCTCCCTCCGGCTGCTGCTGCAGCACAAATGTACACGCTCCAAGAACAAGAGAAACCACGTACCATTAACACATTCAAAGACATCACAGCACTTTCCGGGTGTCCCATCTCCACGAGAGACTATGCGGGGAGTGGATCCCACCTCACACACGGGGAAACCACATAAGCCAGAGAGACACTCGCATCTGAAACCAAAGAAAAGGGAAGGAAAACCCCATGAATACAACAACATAGAAGTTGGGAGACCACAAACAAAGTGGCAGTGGCAAAGTACCAGGTCTGCATGACTCAGTCTCGTTTATCTAGGGTCACTGGGAGATGGGTGAGGGGAGGGGCCCCCCTGAAATCTGCTTTCCAAGTCACTATAGCTCATCTCCTTTACAGATACAGCTCTTAGCTTTAACCATTTTGGCAGAAAGACTTGTAAGATGCATTACTTCATTTCTTACTTCATCAGACAGGAATGGAGCATAACAAACATTTTTAGGTGCCGTGGGGCCGTCTTTCAATGTATATGTTACGTCATCCTTTGAGTTAATAATGCTCAAAGGGGCCAAGGCGGAGTGAGCCTCCTGCAGGGAGTGGCCCCACGTTGCAGCTTTGCACGGCTGATGTGCAAGCGTCCCCCCAAGTTTTTCCTGTTTCAGCAATTAAGTGATTACCTTCTCAGCCTTCTCTTGCCACTGTCTCTAGGAGCACCCTCAGCTGGAGCAGCTTTAATTTACAATTCTGCAGACTAAGAACCAGGCAAAGACTGACTGAGGGCTCTATAACTGGAAGCATAGGCTTGAACAGACAGACTCCGTGGGCGCTACCTTAGAAGTAGCAAGTCTTAACTTCGGATCTCTCGTCACTATCTGCGCTTCTATCGCTACATACCTCAACGTGGTGTTCAATGGATTACAGGCCGGCTATGCCTGCTCTTACCCTTAACTCCACCTCTGCTGAGAAGCCTGCTTAAGTGCAAAGATCTGGTGACTATATGCAGGCAAAAATAAGAGGAGACCAAATGTCTTATCTGTGACAATGAAACAGGAAGCAGCAAGTGAGATGGAGGGTAGTTGGGTGTCTAGTCAGCCTGTCAAGGCGATGTAAGAAACGAGCAACACACGGCAGTTCCCAGACTCCCCTAAGGGTGGAACTGTGGGCCGGAAGTGGAGGTACATCAACTGGGGAGTTCTCAGGGTCAGAGGAACACAGGTCATCCCAAAGGACATCCTGGCAAGAAGCATGGTGGTATTCATGTACAGTGAGGGTCAAGATCAGGGGAGGTGGTGCTCCCAGCATGGAAGAACTTCTGACATATTCATTTACTTTTTTCCTTCTTATTTAGGTGATTGGTTCATTTCCCTTTGTTTTTTGGATCTTTAGTTGAAATATACTTGTGTTCTTCAAGTACCTCAATAATCAAGATTCGGAGATTTAACGATGTGTACAGTTAACTGTGAAACTAGAAAGGAAAGAAATTAAAATCTGCAACAAAGACCAAAGCTACTGAAAAGGTGAGAGTGGCCCCCTACCGCCATCCCTTGCAGGACTCTTATATGTGGGGTGATGGTTACACTGGACTTCTGGGAGAAGAGGGTGTTAGATGACTAAGGTTTTCTCCAGTGACATTTCTACCTACAGTCTAAAGTAAGTGTCTGCCACTTCAATGTGTGCTGAAGTACAATCTTGCTAATTCGCTGTCTGTATTCCTGCAGGGCAATCATCTTCTACAGCTGAGTAACTGTGAGCCTTGTTTTCAGCATCTGGTTATCCCATACTTTCGCATGCTTATTACCTAGCCACTGTAATTTTACGCACAGTCATATCCCTGTGATTCTTCACCAACAGTCTATTATTTCCACTTACTGCACTGGGCATTGTGTACAATTTGAACTCTTACTATAAGTTTACAGATGGATGAGTCTAGAATATTGAGAAAGGCCACACCCTGGTCCTAATATCTGGATGTGGTTATAATGTATTAAACATCTTACCAGAATAACCTTTTCTTACACATTTTCTAGGATTCAAATTTTTGCCTGCTGATGTATTACAGGGAACTATTATAGTTTAAACATCAAAAAGTGTGCAGCCACCCCCAATACAAAGGCAACTTCAGATGTTGCCTTTTACTATTTCAGCAATCTTTCCCTAACGTGTCTGTGCATTTCTGTGCTAGCTCTCCTGTGGGCTGCTGGAAATTCTGCCACACTGAAAACCACGACTAAGCCTGCCTTACATCCGACTTATGTCCCAACACCGATAGACCTCTACTATCCTCCTAGAGACTCATACTGTTACCTTGCAGAAAATCTAGGCACACACCGCCTATTAATTCATTTGGAAAATGAAAACCTATCATGCCAGATTGTTACTTCTAATGATTGCATAGTAAAGAGCCAATGATTCCTGTTAGCTGCCATGCTCCTGGCTGCTGTCCACCTCTCTAGTTATCCCTCCCAGCCCTCCATATCTGCTGGCATCTTCTGACCTTTGATAGGTTCTTATGAGCCTGAAATTGGCAATCTATAGAAGGAGGAACTTAGGAAGGAACTACAAAAGGTGAAAATCTGGGCTTATGCCACTATCTCTTGGACAGGTCTCTGTTAGGCTGAAATCTTGGAAAACTGCCACTTCTGCAGGTTGCAAATGGTCAAACAGCAATTCCACAGGGTCCAACTGAGCTGAAATTAAATAGGGTTTCCTATTCTCTGTGATTCCCCTAGAAGAAACCAGATTCTTTACTGGGTCAAAGAGGAAATGCTGAATAACAGAACAATTGAAGCATGCACACCACTCCCTGTCCTCATCACCTCTCTTTGTTTTTATGTTTTTCCTCTAATCTTCCCCTTATCCTTTCCCCCAATACCCTGATAAAGAACAAGCCAGAGGAAGGAGAAATCACACGGATTAGGCAGAAGATATGGAGAAACACAAGGCAGCTGCTTAGTCAGGTAGATGGCACCATGCACCTCTCTCCGATGTCCACTCTGCTCTGTCTTTCCTCATGTCAGACTCACAGCCAACAATCTTCAACTACTCTTCATTTCACTCACCAGCGTCTCACCCTAGCACACAGTACTCGAAGGCACGCACCTTTCTTCTGCTGTTTCCCTCTCCTTTCCGTGCTGTCCGTGGAAGCCCTCTCTGCTGCATGGGCACTGCTCGCCCACTGGCTCCCCGGCATTCCCGCTGCAGCCCTCCTCTCGGCTCTCTTTCTATGCTGCACTAGCTCCTTCTGTGAGCCCCAAACACCACCCCTGTTTGCAGCCCTTCTCTCCTCCCAGGTGGCATACGCATCTGGCCACAGGCTCTTTTCTGTAACTGTCAAGCAGTCACGAAGGAAACCTTTCTGGTGGGTGGAGCCTGAGATGAAGCAGAGAGGGGTGCAGAGCACTGAGACTCCGGGATAAAGGTCCCTCTAGGCAGAGCTAAGTGCCCAGCAATGGACAGAGTGTCAAAGGCTTTAGAAACCAAGTCAAAGCAGCTTTACTGAGGTGGAATTCACATACCGTATTGTCCACACCTTTACAGCATGCAATTCAGTCACTGTATATTTACAAGGCTGCACACCCATCACTGGTACCTGATTACAGAACATCTGTGTCACCTCAAAAAAAAATCTGCTCCCTGCTATCAGCCTCTCCATTCCCTTAGCAACTACTCATCTGTGCTGTCTCTGTGCACTTGCCTTTTTTGGACAATACATATAGATGGAATCATACAGTAGGAGGGCTAAGGGGTCATAAACTTCAAACAAGCAACCTGTATTTGCAATTTGCTAGAAAAAATCCTCTAATGTTATCCTCAGTATTAAGATAACGATCAATCAAAGTACCACGTTAACAGATTTCTGCATAATGCAATCACGGCTGTAGTCAGGTGTCTCTGTCTCTGTCCCTCTGTCTCTGTCTCTGTCTCTTTTCTTTTTCTGAAGTGGGTAATGGAATCAGCATAGTGGGCATCTGAGTGCCTGAGTGCAAAGATGACCAGCTCTTGGCCATCATTGAGCCCCTACAGGACACTCACCTCCTTGGGAGGCTACGCCCCTGGCTGGTCTGCAAATGAAAGGTCGTCAGCGCATGCTCAGCCTTTCTCCCCATGTTCCCTGCTTCCTGGACTGCACAGACAGCTGCAGCCAGGTCAGAAGGCCAAAGTTCAGCTTGTGAGGCATCCATAAATTGGCCTCTTTCTTTCAGCTTCTAGCTACTACTGGGTACTCCAGCCATCTGTACTCTTGCAACAAAGAGTTGTCGCCTTTCACGGACTCTACCTATGCCCTAGCTCAGAGGCCCACTCAGTCTCAAATCCTCTTCTTTCCTTTGCCTCTGGAGAATACCCTGGGCCTGAAAGACCACCTCAACCTAATAGGCTTTCTCTGGTTAAGCAGCAGCAGCAGCAGCAGCAGCAGCAGCAGCAGCAGCAGCAGCAGGAATTGGGATTCATTTTTGCGCTGCTACATGAGAACCTAGCTCTTAAGAGTGTATCTGTGTGTGCACCACACTAAGTTAGAAGGGGGATGGCTTCTGTGTCTTATAAATGAAGAAATGAGTGCTTGTGATATCCCAACAAAAAAAATCTTGAACAACTTTTTCTCATGGTTATTAAATCAGGGGTTATAACATGCATAGTTGTTACTTTATTTTTACACATATCAGACTGAGAGCTTTAAGTATATGTTTTTAAAATGAGTATAAAGAAGAAAAGACCAAAGAATTTGCTTTCCATGCAAATCTAGGCACTATACTTGAGAACTATTTTTCTCTCAGTCTAAAGAGGTATCACAGAATCTATTCAGATCCCACCCTCTCTGGAGGAACCGAAACCCACTCCCTGAGCATCTGGGTGTGCAGGGTCTGGGCCACTTTAGCTTAATGTGCAGTTACACAGCATGGCTGGTTTTTACATTTTAATGACAGCAATGCTTATCAGTATACATATGTCCTGAACCATTTACAAAGATTCCTTCCTAACTATACGGCTTTGCTCAGGAGAGACACTGCACCTGAGTGAGTGAAGGAAAGAACCTTATTAATTTATCCAGTACTGCCCTCCTCCAGAAGAATGTGTAGCAAGCTCTAGCAAACCACACAAACTCATAAAGGCTTGGTTTTCTTATCTGTAAAGGGAGGTGGTTGGATCATAGCAAACTTTCTTCTAAGTACTGTAGAAAATCCCATCCTCATCACTCCTGGGGTCTGACTCTGGGGAATCCTCTCCTGGCCGGTATCCTGTCATGGGAGCAGGTCAACTATCCTGCAGCGTCACACTGTCTACCCTTTTCCTCCTGAAGCACTTCAACCTTCAGGCCTGGCTTCACCTGAGAGGGTATTTATGGTGATCATTTATTTTCTAAGGGTATAGTAATTGCATAGTTAACTTTTCCTCCTAAGAAAGACCAGTAATGATGAAACGGAGTGCCCAAACTGCAGCCCACAACCCATTTATTCATCCCAAGTGTCAATCCTGAAATTCAACCTCAATATGGAGGTTTTAGTTTTGAAAAGATAACTCATCACCTGGCTCATGTGCTAAAAGAGTACTCTGCCTGCTACTTCGAAGCAACAACCTAGAAGAAATTCTTCAGTGTGGGTGTCCCTGTTTATCATGAGGCAGGTCTGAGACCCTTCAAAATCACCGACTGAGAAGAATCAATGCTTTGTTTTATAGAGTGACTAGAAAAAACCTTAAAGGATGCTAAAGTAGAAGGTTTGCTGGGCAAACCACAGGGAGGTCCTCTGCCCCTCCGACAGCCCTTCCTGAAAGAATCGGAAGGCTCTGGAATGTGAACTGGGGTGGGATCCACAGCACTGAGGCAAATATTGTTCTAACACTCTCTGGCAATAAGTTCCTTTTCAATGGAGAAAATTAGGAAGTAGAAAACTATCAGGTTCTTGATCTTCCTTCAGCTGACGCTTATCTGTGTTCATATCCTGGTGGAAAAACAAGGCAGTGAGGCTCTCTGGAAAAGAATACTTCTAACTCTGAACAGACTGGCTTCATTCCACATAGGAATGGAGAGCGAGCTCTTCAAAAGGAGACACATCTCTGTCTACAAATCAAAAACTGCTATTTCCAGGTGGGGGGAATGCCTCTCTTTCAGTAAGGTAATGAAGATAAACGAAGCATTAAAATGCCCAAACTCTTGCACTATTAAGATTCCACACAGTGTATTAATGAAATAGCTTGTCAGGAATGGAAATTATGACACACAAAGCACAATCCTAGCCTATAAAAAATAGCTTCAACTTTAATTAAATGTGATGCATCATCTTTCTACTTCTTGCATTTCTTCTTTCTAGGTATATGTAAATTAGGGGGAAAACTGCAAACAAAATATCCAAAACAAATAGGTTTCCCATCAGAGGGTCCAACTATACTTATAAAAAATAGCACCTCTCCCTCCTGAAGCGCCTTTGGCTCACGCTTTTCCTGTTCACCACACCTCAGCCCTCCACCCTTTCTCCCTTTTCCCAAGCTAAGCCCTGCATGATGCCTTTGCACTCGTGCCCCAGCAGAGACACATGTGGGGGCTGAGGCAAACACAGAGGCCCATGCGCCTCTTTCCTGCAGCCACCTCTGCTTTTAGAGGGAGCTGTTTCCTGTGCAAACACAAACTACATTCGTCACCACTTTCCTTTCAGAGACAAGGGTAAAATCACCCAGCTTTCCAGGCTTTGTTTTGTTTTCCTCTGAGAGCAGGAACTCTCATGCAGAGAAGATACAAACTGAGGACAATTAGGTAGTATATTCCACTTCCCGGGATTAGTAACAATGATGAGGTCTACTGTACACCCTCAGTGAAGCAGCCATTACCGTTTTTTTCTTCTTAGCTTTCCCCAGGGACACATAATTATGTTACCCTCCTCAAGGCTGGCATGCAGCTCAGGAAATTTAAGGTGCTAAGTTGACAGAAAAGTGGTATAAACAATACAAGTTTTTAGGTAAACACAAGCCTTTATTTCACATGATACTTTCCTACAAGAATTATAAAGTTATATTTTAGACCTGTGTAAGTAGATGTGAGGAGAAAGAAACAGTGCTTCCTGTAAATCAATGCCTTGATGGGCCAGTAGGAGGAAGACAGCTGGGGAAGTTCTGAAGGGATTCACACCTGGCAGTCGGAATCCAGAGGCCCAGAAACACAGCTGGGAATACTCCAGACCCTGCTCACAACACTGGGGCTGGGGTCTGGCAGGCATCCTGAGCCACTCAGTCCCGCTCAGCAAGCTGAGACAGAGCAGAGAGAACTGAAGGTCCCAGGACGGGAAGGCTCTCAGCCTCTGCTTCTATAGGTCTGGAGAGACATGGTGTTTGCTTTCCTGGTTGGCAGGAGGGGAGAGAGAGAGACAGACAGACACCAAAGATCAACGTGGAAAAATGAGAAAGAAGGGAAACTGCCACATCCTACTCTGACAGGAGGGCTGCGGCTTGGATGTGAGCATACGTTTCAGACAGCAATGGACCCTGTCCCCAGTTCAGAGACTGGAACCTCCATTATAAATGGCTGCTCTGGAACATAGAATCAGCTGGTTTGTGAACATGTAACTGTTCTGTAACTCTGCTGAGCGTGTGCGTGCAGCAGACAGTGGACAGCAGGCAGCAGGCTGGGTGGCAGCTGGGGATCCACAGAATGTGCCGGCTTCAGTTCAGAAAGGTGTTGGATCTATAACCACAGAGATGCAATACAGAACACCCAATTCCCTGCCCCGAGCACACAGGAGCAGATACCAATGCCACCTGAACTAACTAATGTTCCCCCTGAAAATCTGAGTGCAGCTCCACACGGGGGGTGCTGACACTCCTTCAGGCCACCACAGCTGGCTCTGCAGCAGATGACTTCAAGCACGTATCGCTTGGGGCCACACGGGCTGACAATTCTCAGCCTCTCACCCCTGTCATCGGGGCAAAGTGAGGACTGCACTGCCTCTCTTCCCCTGGGAATGCACACCCCCACAAGTGGCTCCACTCCCAGGGCCTCAGCCTCCTGTTCTGACCCCTTCCAACTGTGCCTCTGCTCTTCCCTTCTTTCCTTTGCAGCCAACCCGTCATCTCAAAAGGCTCCACTCGAGTCAGCTTCTAGCGCCGGCTCTCCTTTGCAGCCCCTCCAGGGACACTGATTTCCCCACCCTCACCCACTATCTGCGATGGAAGGAGGGAGCTAGTGTTCTCTAAGGTGACTGCTGGCTGCTCTGCATAGTAGCCTTCCGCCCTCACACAACACTCCCTCCTCGTCCTACGGCTCTGACTGCTACCCGCTCCTCAGAAGGCACAGGCCTGGAGGATATACTTTGCTATCAGTCTCAGACTGGCATTCTGGCCACTTAGGAGCTATGTGAGCTTGGGACTATGGACAAATTAAATTATTTCACTGGGTCTCATGTGAACTCCATGTGAACTAGGGGTGGTTAAAATACTCACAGGACTGCCACATGCCTGCAGTCTGTCCACGCTGCCTCCACGCTGGCCCTCACCTCCCAGGAAGGCTGCTCCCACAGCTTTCCTTTTCCTCTCCAGCCTGTGCCTCACTCTGCCATCATCTCTCTAACAAGATGGCCTCACAGTACATTTGTATTTTTTGCTTCTTTTCTCTCCTCTGTCCAGCCCCTCACTAGCAACTCTATCATGGAAAGCTGAACTAGCAAAGCTGAAAGTGTAGGAGTACAGAAGAAATCCTAAAAAGGGTAGAGGGTAATTATCAAGAGGGATTGCGACCTCTGGGGGGTGTTACTACTCACTTGAAGCAGAAACACAAATGCAACACGGCCACTATGCCTTCTACCTGATTCAAGAGAAGTCACATTGTACATAAAAGCACACTTTTTGAAACGTTGGTAATCAGTAGGTAGATGACCAAAAAAAGTCATTGTAAAAGCCCCATGTTTTAGCCTTAAGTTGAGCCCCCAAGCTCCTGACTTCCTGTATGGTGAGGGCCGCCTGGGAAAAGAACCCTCCTATAAAAGCTTTCCACATCTTCAGTGATAAAGCTTCTCCTCGTGCCTCCTGCATGGCCACTCACCTCCAAGAGCCACTTCTGCCATGCTGCTTCCTCTACTGGAGTCACAAAGACCAAAGGCAGGAGCTGTGTATGCGTGTGCGTGTGGTTGTGTATGGTGGGGAGTGGGATGAGAGCCTGTTAACTGTGACAGAAAGAACAGAGGGAGGCCACTCTGGGCAGAGAAAGAACCTGCTAAATTTACAGAGGTAAGAAAGAACACAGTGTACTCAGAGGCAGTGGTTCAGCTGTCAGAGCATATTGTGTTGCGATGAGGGTTAGTGGATACCAATGACACAGCAGAGAGGGAGGCCTGGACCCAACGGCTCTGTGCACCGTGTTTTACTTAGAAGCAATTGGAAAGTAACAAAGTACCATAAACAACTGATATGGTCTTGCAGTGGGGTGGTTGCAGGGAAAAAAATCCAACACTGTCAGGAATTCCATTTTTCTTGAGTCATGAAGATGTGATTAGTGCTAATGTTTGAAACTGGTAGACACACTAAAAGATTAGAAAAAAAAATCAATGACTACAATATCCTAGAATGCCCTTTCTTCTTTCTCCATCTGGTGAACTCTGCCTCATTCCTAAAGATTCAGCTCAAAAGTCAATTCTGATAGTTTTCCAAATAGAAATTAATTTATCTTTGTGAGCTTTCTGCTCTTTTGTACACTCCCACTTGCAAAGGACTAACATTTGAAATTACAATGGCTTATCAATACTTGCCTTCCCTTAGGCTTTATGCTCCCAGACACCATGACTATGTTTTATCTGGCCAGCTAGCCCAATGCCTCCCACTTGATAAACACACAAATTATTATTTTTTTTTAATAGATTCAACAAATAACACACTGCATGTATTCTTCTTAGTGGTTAATTGCTGTACAAGATGCGGACTTGAGATCCTATTTACAAACACCATTAGAACAAATCATTCTATTCATTAAGAGAATGTAACTATATACCTATCCTAACCACTTTGAATACACAGATACAAAATGGACATTCATCTGTCTACCCCATTTTTTCTAAGTTCCGTTATTGAATATTATAGGTGTGTAAACTCAGCAAAATATTCTAAAAGAGTCCAGTAGCCCATAATAGCATTGGGTCTTCTGTTCAACTGGCAATGTCAGAAATTATTGACCTGAGTCCCCCACAGCTCAACAAAACAGCATGGCTTTACTTCCTGTATTTCGTCTTCATACTTTTCTACTGGATGGTTAAGACCAAGGTGTGTAACAAGAGTTGTAGCTTTTTGGTCTGAGAAGGTCAGTGAAATCCCCTCAGGATTTATCGTGAGATCCTGTACCTCAGATTGTAGAACCTTTGTCAGTGTCAGCCATGTGGATGAGTCACGGCCATTGCTTGGCCAGTGTGCTCTCTGTGAAAGCATGAGAGTGTGTCTTCTCCCCATGTGACTCTCCTTAGGCACACTCTACATCATCGATCACTTTCCTCTTTGGCCCCATAATCTTCTTGATCAGAAAATTTGGGACACTACCGAGGTACATGACGTTACAGTACAAGTTCTCATATGTCCTGAGTCTTAACTGACCTTAGAAGGTTAGGGCCAAAATGTTGGCTTTCCTTGTAGCCCTCCTTTTTCTCTAATTTTGGTCTGCAAACTTAGGTTGTTAACCATCCAGAAGACAAGATTATTGTTATTACCAAACGATTTAGGCTATTAAGCTTAACCTCACTATCTCACTGTATTTCAAACATCTTAGGCATAAAAAGGAACCGGTATTTTTCATCAAGTATTGATATCACACAAACTATTCATTCCCTGAAAAAACCAACACTACAAAGAGGTTTGATGCTGAGACTGTCACACAACTATCTATATAATGCAGACAAATTTATTACTTATGTTTGCTAGACACTGAGAAACATGTAAGGTGCTACCTTGCTCTCAAAAGAGTAAAGTCTACTATAGTCCCTTTTATTTATGGCTTTGCTTACCAGTTTTATTTTTTATTTATTTTAAATAATTAATTAAATTTGTATTTTAGGGAAGGGTCTACAAGGTATTTAGGGTCTCACTACTAGATGGGACTCCTAGTCACCCACCTGTTTATAGCCTTGCAAGAGCTGGGATTACAGGCATGCTCCACCATGCCCAGTCTCAATTGCCATCTCAGTGCGCCCCAGGGGCGGGACTGGCAGGGCAGGCCCGGGGACCGAGTCCATGGCCCCTGTGCCTGTTTGCAGGTGCTTTAATTTGCTGAGCTATTTGGCTGGCCCATGCTTACCAGTTTTAATTACCCACAATCAAATGAAACATACCAAAAATAAGCATATATTGTAAATATCTTTTACTGCAGTCCTCTGTATACAATTACAGTACAGTATACAACTGTTCTATCACTAATGTCTTATTGCGCCTCACATAAGTTATAGCTATGAGTGTCTAGGGAAAATACAGTACATACGGGTTTAGTACTGTGCAACACTTCAGGCACCACCAAGGGTCTTGGATTACATCTATTGAGGTTAAGGAGGAACTACTGCAACATCATAGGAAGTGTCATTAAGACTTCTCAAGAATATTTCACTAGCCTACAAAAATCAAGAGCCAAGATATATAACTTTTTTCAAACACATAAGTCAGCAAAAGATAATATATACTGCACTTGTCTATGTGGTATCTTTACAAGAGATTGAGAAAGTCCAAGAAAAACCAACTGTTTCCATCTGCGGGGTCCCAGGTAAGCAGTTAAATATCTATAAGGCAGATATAAAATTTAACTTTTGCAAATTTTCAGCTACAGTGAGAGAAGCGCTATCACTTACACAAAGGTAAATGAAGGGTAGAATATATCCCATGGAAGTTTAGGTTGCTTTTGGCATTTTCCAGAGAGGTAGGGTCTTGGCATTTTTAAATTTGCCCAAGAGCCCCAAGAATAACTTTACAAAGGCTTTCTGCAGAACTGTCGGGTGTTCTGGTTTCTAAATCATGGCAATTGTGACAATGCTTTAGCAAAGATGTGTCATGTTTAAGGTGAGTTTCAACTTCGATGGCTTGGGATCTGACCAGGGGACAATTAAAGCACAATTTGGGTTGTATGTAGGGGGTCATGGAGATGGGCCCTTGGGGGTGTATCTGTCCCTCATCTCTCCTCTCTGGCACTGTTCCCTGCTTAGTCTCCGTGCTGCCGTGAACTAAGGATCTCTACTCTACCATGTCCTTACGCCTTGAGGATGCTGCCACGGAGCAGGCAGAACACGAGCTGGGTCCCCTGAGACTGTCAACCAAATCAAACCTTTCTTCCCTTAGGTTATGGGTGTTGGATACTGTGTCCCAGCAACTGCAAATCTAACACAGGACAGGCGTCAAAACCTTCCAGTTCAAGACCACCTATGCCATGGGTACTGCTTTCAAACTTATGAAGGTCTTAAGGTATTCAGTTATGATACTGTCTTTCAGTCTGAGCCAGAGGGCCATGTACAGAGTCTGTTGATGATCATAACAGTTCAGACCTAACTGTAGGTCACTGAGTGACAGCTTTGCTTGTTTTCAGGACTAAAACAAATAAAAGACAAGATGCATGGCAAGTCAGATTCACGGGGGAAACACATGAGAACACAGCCCCCAGCAGGGGAAGCACAGGCGCACACATCTGAAGTGCATTACTGACAAATCGCTCCACTGGGAAGATAGTTCATATCCTATGGGCAAGGGCTGTACTTCTAGGAAAGCATATTTTCTTCAATCTGGGGACGGATCCAATAATAACATAGAATTCCTACAATTATTTTGCTTTAAAAACATCAGAGTTTAATAAGATTCTGGCTTTTTTAGTCATGAGTTGACTTGCTCTTTTGGGCCAAGAATTACTGTGACAGAGGGCAGCAGAATAGATGTTCTTTTCTTAGTTGAGAAAGAGGAGCTTCAAATAGCCTTCCAAAATTTTTGTACATGTGTTTGAAAACAAGAGAATGCGACCATGATAGCATGTCAAGAGTCAGGAATGTTTAAATCTGTGTTATGCTCATGCATATTTTACATATTATATAATTCCATTTATCCCCCAGAAGTAGCTAGAGAAATTATCCAAATTAAGATGAACCAAAAAAACTGAACTGAACTAGGGAACTCTGTCTACTAATAGACCAATCAGAAACAAACAAAAAGCAACCAAGATGATTGTATAATGCTACCTTCTTTGAGACAGAATCTTAGAACAGATGGATGTGATAATTAATTACCAGGCTCTTAATTTGATAAAGTCCTTTTGAAACTGGATATTCCAGGACAATTTCCACTGATTAGCTCAAGTAGGCACGATATAAACAACTTAATTACCTAGCAAAATGTGAAAAGCATATGGGCCTGTGAAACACTGCGTGATGATCTGAAGAACTTATCAATGTGCTACACAGAGCACAGGCAGTCTCGAGCCACCATGGGACGCTCCTGGCTCTGGTAGGTTGGTCTGCTTGGGTTGACGTGCTTTGTGCTGACAGTCACCGACCCACACTCTCACCCCTCATGCCCTTCTGAAGGCTTCTAAGAAACAGAAAAACCATGGCTGGGGCTCTGGATGTAAGGAGCGCTTGAGGAACGCCTAGCAGCTCAACCATCCGCTCAACGCTAAGTGACTCTGATGCTGGTACCAGAGCCTGGTGCTCCCACATGGACAGGTGTTACTGGATGGAGGAATAAGAAAAGCCCTACATTCTCAGTAGGAAATGAATCAAGTAATCATTTGACTCAAGATTTGAAACTACAGAGACCAAAGATATAGTTCAGTGGCATAAGTGCCTGCCTGGCAAGTGCAAGGTCCTGAGTTCCACCCCAGTGCCGCAATAAATACATAAATAAAACTACATACAAATGAGAGGAATGAGAAAAAATCATGACTATTCTGTATGTGCACTTATGTGCTTTTTAAAGTCTCTGATTTCTAAGTTCAGATATATAGCCTGCATATTGGTTTTTCCTTAACTTCGCTTGCATTATTTGGTAGAAAGCAAGTCTATGCATCTTTCTTATTAGCTTCCAAAGGTCTGGAGTCTTCTTGCAATTGGCACCAGTGAAATTCGTAAGCTGCTGAGGTCACTCACTGCCTGGGCCACACAGGCTTTCACTCATCACCAGATGCCATAGCAGGCCCAGTGTCCTGTCTTCCCTGAGCTCCTCAATCAGTATTTAACTGCTTACGTTTTTAACAGATTTGAGCATTTTCAAATCTGTACTTTGTTTTCATTCACATGGTTTGATTAATTTTGATTGAACTCAAATACTTCTGAAAGGAATGTGCCAAAGACTCCCTTCAGCCAGCTTCATCCAGAATGAGTCAGTGTCAGGCTGCAAGTGGGGAAACTCTAGATAGCTCCTTTCCCAAATACTGACGTTTATTCACGAGAAGTGCTGTGCTCTCAATCTGCCAAGATTCCGTTATCAGAACACAACACAGCACCACAGGACAGGCTTTCCTGAGTACCAGAAGACCAGGACTGAGGAGTGGGAACAAAGCATCCTGGAGTTTTAAATGGAAGCAGCTGAGAGTGACCGTCTAGATGGCACAGTGACAGGAGGGACATCCTACGACCCTGCCTCTGGCCATGCACTGCTACTCAGCTTCTGCGCACAGGACATCCTCCTCCTCCCTCTCCTCTCGTTTCCTTCCCAGAGTGGCAGTGCTTGGAGCTGTTAGGACGTGAGAGGATAGATACTGTTTTCTGAGGTTGCTGTCATCTTATACGAGAGAAATAAACCTGCCCCCCCAAAAAAGGGGGCACTTACTTTAGATATTTTAAAAAGATATAGAAAGAAATGGTTCAACCCTCAAATTAGGAACACAAGATTCTCCTATAATGTTTCACGGATGTGCAGTGACACAATTAAGTGTGAAATAGCAAAATGCAACAGGAATATGGAGGAACTACATAAAGGGAAGTGATCACGCTTTATCTGACTTTCCTTGGACTTTCTCCTCTTCCTGTCACTACGCAAGCCATGTATCAATCCCATTATCTTCTGAGTCCTGGAATTTTTAAAAGTTTTCTTCTTTCTCCAGAGGTCTCTAACACCAAAAGCTTGGGTTTCTGACCTTCTAAAGGGTTTAGGAAAGTCAGAGAATAGAGAAGTAAGTTACTTTTGAGAGTCTCTAATGCTGTCTCTTCTCCTTCACCAGATAAGAAAACAGACCCAGATAACATGAAAAACTTGTCCTGAATTAATGCAGAAAGGGGCCTGGATTGTAGCCCACCGAACATCCACTAAGTGCCCTGCAGGGAGGAGCAATGAAGAGAGGGGCACCCTTCAGCTCCTGAACTGCGGCCAGTGATGGCAAACCTTTCAGGGCCTTCACTGATGCACAGGTGCACGGTGGCAGTGTGCCATAGGTTCCCTACCCTGGTTTCGGCACAGAAACACATCTGCTTACACAGAGTGCTAACAAAGAAAGTGCAGGCACAGACGTCAAGTTTTCTGAGTTGGGGGCTGAGAAGAAGCTGGAGGTAACTTTCAGGGTTCTGAGGCACAATGCAGCCGAATGGCTCACGCTGTGCTTTTGCTTACCAGGCAGGGACCCTCCCAATGCCGCACACTTCCTCTATAAGCAGAAATGCGACTACAACCAGTCTCCTGGGCTTAGCTGCTCCATCATTCAGGGGCATCAACATTTCTACTGGGGCTTTACTCAGAATCTCATGGGCTCAGTGCAGTCTATTGCCGAGTTTTTGTTTGTTTGTTTTTTTTTTTTTTTGTGAAAACAGAAGTCATATTTTAGGCAACATGTTAGCTAAAAGATAATCTGAAATTTTCAATTATTTTGGAGCTAGGGAAAAAAGTGAAACAAAAACAGGAGTTTGGACACAGTGTCTCAGAAAACAAGAGATACAAGTGGGCTGGACATAGGTTCTAAAAGAAGTTCAGAAAGGGCAGGAGCCAGGCGGGAGCCTGTGAACCCAGTTGCCTGCACTGTGTACAGCTGGGAAGAAACCCTATTCAAGTACATGGACATCATAACCATACTTCTGTGTGAAAACAGCTGGTTTGGATTTTTCAGTAACTTTTAAGAAAGGCATATTTATAGACAAAAACTGATAATGTTATAGAACAAAAAGTTAGGGACAAATTGTACTAAAATAAATATAGAATGGCTGTTGATGACATACTACGTTCACTTGTAAAAACAAAAGATATAAACAACTGCATAAAATATTCTATAAAATGCATTTTGATCCCGGTGAAAAAAAGGTAGAGGTATCGCTGTACAAATTACCTGGTTAATGTCTGCTTTGCAGAGGCTGCACCTGAAAGACTGAGAGCGACAGCAGCCAAGGGAAGGCCACGATCAGGCACACACAGTCTGGTGGGCAGAAAGTGAGGAGCACAGGGAAATAATCCGTGACCTAAGGCTGCTTCTTGACAAACAGCCCAGCTGGACTGTGACTGGGTCTGGGTGACAGAGAGAACAGGGATGCACATAGCGCAGCCCATGGGGAGCCACCGCTGACCGTGGGCATCATTTCTCTCAGACAAGAATCACCGAGAGAGAGAATTGCTATGCAACACTCTCCAAATTTGGTTTCTGTTTTAAAACAAACTTGATTTCACCAGGCAGCTCTACTGGCATACCCAAACCACACTGGGTGACAAGAGGCAACCCAATTCGACTAGGTAATCACAACATCCCTTGAAGACAGAGGACAAAGTAACAGCCAACTAAATGATGCTTAAAACATCACTGGGCCAAGTCTGCTCTGGGCCAAGTGCCAATGGGCAAGTATGGAGGGAAGAAGATGGCAGGTGCTGAGGACTCTAAGCCCCGGGGCCGGGAGGACATAGGCCTTGGAAGGGAGGCATGTATCTATAAAACTCCGTAGCTTCTGCAGTCAGAAAGGAACATCTAAGGGGAATTCATATGAGCTCGATGCATGATAAGGCAGATTAAAATTGGCCAGAAGTTCTTTGAAGCTGCTCTTGGCCTGAGGCAGGATCTTCTCCTCCACTCTTGGGATGTGGGCTCAGCAACAGCGCAGTAATGGGGTGGGGCTGGGGAATCCCCAGTGTTGGTCTCTAAGCACTCTGCTACTTCCTCTCTCACTTCTGCCAGCACATGAAACCACCCCGGAGTCCAGGAGGAAAGTCTATCCTGAAACCCTGCTGAGTTTTCAGATCGGTGAGTGACACCCCACCTGGGACGACTAGCCAGCTGATCAAGAGCTGCCCAGTCCACACGAGAACTGGGGAGAGTAAAACAAACAAACCTATGCTTTTCTCAACAACGTACTTCTTTTGCGGCTGCTTGTGACACAGCAATAAATACCTGAGACGTGTATATTTTGTTAATTTATACTCTGCTGATATAAATAAATGTGTCAGTGATATATCTCATGGATTTATCTCCTGGTTTTAAAAACACTATTATAAAAAACACTGCAATAAAAGAATACAAAAGGCATTTATGATTTTGAGGAAGTGACTTATTCTCCCAAATTCCATTTTCATACCTATACATTACTCAGGGAGTGAAAGTAATGATAAAATAAGAAAAAAAGTGAAAATACAGCCAGGTGTGTGGCTCATGGATATAATCCCAGCATTCTGGGAAGCTGAGGCAGGATCCCAAGCTCAGCCTGGGCAACTTAGCAAGCCACTGTCTCAAAATAAAAAATAAAAGTGAAAAAGGGCTCCATGTAAAGGTTCTATCCCTAGCACCACCAAAAAATGAAAATAAAAGAAGGGAAAACTAGGTGTCAAGGAATGTGACCTCTTAAGCTGTTTCCTACATGCTGCTTATAGACAGTCACCGGATGTTTTTCACTTACAGCAATGTAAGTGGCTTGCACACTTCTCTGCTGTAAATGCTCTGGTGTTTGGCAGCATCTGTATATACACAACCTGCACATGCACACATGCACTACATGCACAAAGGTACTGGGCAGCCCATGGATAAGGCCGAGGTCTCATGCCCAGATCGAGTAACGCTTCTCCCTTTCTACTCTGTTCTATAGTGACCTGCCTCAGCTGATACTGTGCTCAGCAGAAAAGCTTGAACAGACATGGCAGGCTGTCTGGAAATCAAAATGGGGCTGAAGGGAAAAACAATTGTTAAAAGCTAATTATATGATACATAAGAAAAATGTCTAAGCAGGACCAAGTTCAGGACAACAGACAACAAAAGCCAAAAATGAATGGTGGGCATGTAGGCAAAGCAGAGTGCTAGACAGAAAGATGGATAATCTACACTCACAGAGACCAGAATGAGGAGGGAAAGCTGGCACATAGAAGGGGCAGAAGTGGAGAATGACACTACACATGAGAAGAACACCTAGGAATGACATTATGCCTTGTAAGTAAAAAGTAACCAATTAGTGAATTGAGAACTTCCAACTCAAGAGAAGACCCACAGAGTGAGTGAGGCCTCACACAGAGACAGGCAACTAGGCATCTGAATGTTGAAGCAGTCTCGCTGGAGGCGGCAGTTCCACACAGGAGGGAAGGAAAAATGAAAAAGTTTATCCTTTCAAATGCGGGGTAGTGGGGTGTAGTAGCTATGTCTCTAAGCGCAGCACTGGGGAGGCTGAGGATCACGAGTTGGAGGCCAGGTTGGACACGGTGAGACCCTGTCTTAATGAAAAAAGAGAAGAAAAGACATGGCAAAGCCCCCAAAAGTCCTTTTTTAGTCTATGAAAACATAATCTGTCCAAAAGGGGGGCTGTTCTTATTAGCACAGGTAATTTATATAGCTGAAGTTTCAGGTACTTTACCTCATCCTAAAAGTAAAAGGCTTCTTCTCTGCTCCTGCAATCTCCAATAATTAGCTTTGCTCTCATATGGCTCTGAGCCCTCTGTGATGCTCTTTATAAATGCACAAGCAGATGTCAATCACAACAGGATTTTACATATAGTATTCTGTAATGTTCTTCTTTATGCCCAAAAATCCTCTTATAGATACTTGAGGGCTGGGAAATAGCTCAGCTGCACAAGTACCTGCCTGGCAAGCACAAGGTCCTGACTCTGATTCCCAGAACCACCACCACCACCACCAACAACAACAAAAGATATTTGATATGGCTCACACACAAGAGTGAAGTTACATGATTTTGTTTCTCTTAAAAAGTACTACTATAATTACATTGGGCTTTCTTCTTTTTCTTTCCAGTTTTACATGATTGATTGCGTTTTTACTTTCTTATCACACTATGACCTGTCTAAGACTTTCTTTAATAAGCTGAAACACACTTAATAAACCATGCTGAGTAAAGTTTAGCAATAAGCCTGAGCATATTGGGCTTTTAGCAACTCAACCACTGAGTATCCTTAATGTGCACAGAAAGGAGAAAATAGAACTACTGAATTCTAGAAACATGTTTCAGTTGGTGAGACAAGACTATGCACCTAACAATGAGATAATACTGCAAGGAAGTCTCTGATTAACAGACAGCACTGAAATGATGGGGAGTCCCAGGGGGTGGGTAAGTATGGCTGAGGCACAAAGACTTTGAGAATGAAGTGGAATTCATTGGAGTCCTACAGGAGGAGTGACATTCGAAAAGGTGGAAGGGCGTGACGGATGGTGAGCAGCGGAGTAAAGCAGCTGGAATGGAATGCTTGGCAATGCTGGAGTCCTGGACCACACACAAGGGGCCCAGGGGAGAGCACGAGGGCTTTAAAGTGAGACAAGGACAGCATTACCACCCACAGGTGGGAAGCGAAAAACAACACAAAAATACTCTTTATCATACAAATCATTTGGCTAAGAAAGGGCTACTGGTAGACTCATTTATCAGTAAGTGCAGGCTGACCTACTGCATCTAGGGGCTACAGGCTGAGTACTCCATTGTCTTGAGAACTGTACAGAATACGAGGGACAAAGAAAACCCAGTGACTTCACTGTATTATAAAAAATATTCGGATGAAGGGATATACAGAATTACAAAGGAGCAGAGAGGGATACGGATTCCTAAGTCATCCTTTGGGGCTGCAGACTGAAAATGCTTTGGAGAGAAGGAAGTGTAGTTGTGCAACAGGGCAATAGCTGCCGGGTGGAAGTGGGAGGGGGAAGTTGTTCAGGAAGCTGCTGCTGCGAATGCAAAGGCCCAGAGCGTGAGCGCACTCGGGACAGGGTCTGCACAGGGTGGGAACACGGTGTGCGCAGGGGGCCGAGGGTACGCACGGGTCACTGACCGCCTGTCCTGCAGGAAATGAATGCTCTTGAGAACTTAGCCTTCTTTGCAAGTTTACAGGGGATTCTGAACGACTTCCTCTTTGTATTCTCAATTTAAGCACTAGAGGTTCATCTAAGAGTATTCTTCAATTGAATGCCAAAGTCAAAATTAAACAATATAGAAACAAACAATTTAAAGTTTCTGTTAACTAGATTCTCAGAAGCTTGTGGATCAAATGAAAGGCATCTACTTCACCCTCCCCTCCAACATAACATTTCTCTTGCTCACTCCTGGCAGGTGGCTATCCAGATGGAGAAAGATCTGCCCAGTGCCAAGGAGCTCAGCTGGCCTCAGGAAGGAGCCTAATTCATTGCTGAACATCACTAGCTGTGAGACAGATTTGTCTTAAAGTGAGAGTCAAGGTGCCTTCCTGTACCTTTCACCCATTTTGGCTCCCTATTCTGCCTGCTACATGCAGATGGTTCCATGCTATGTTTATATATCAAGGACTTCTTAGCTAACTGGCTTAGCTTTGATTAATTAGGTTCACCCACTATGAAGGACCACGCTGTCCTCTCTGTGAAGACCTTGGAGAAACACTTGTTACGTTAGCAGAGCTCTGCTGTTTTCCTCCAGGGGTTAGCAGTACCTCATGTGTGTGCAGCATTTCGCCCTTTCCCAAGGATCTTCACATAAATTATCATGCTTTAATGTTATAAGAAGGCTGCTGGGTCACTTTAGCACACTGTCTTTACAAGAAAGCTTGGTATCTGTTTTATGATACAGTATAAATAACCCATGTGACAGAATGCTGTTTCTGATAGGACAAAGCCTAGGATGCCAAAATCTAACACATTTTCATAGACAAAAGAAAAAATTAATAGAACAAACTCTGATATCTACTGTTACAGACCCAAAACTTGTATTTACCTTAACAATGGGCCACATATATTCCCAGCTCCTTGAACTATATCTGTAACCATACCTCTCCATGCTGCAAACCCAGATGTCAAGGGTATAGCACTGGCAAGAAGGGGTTAGAAGGAAAGTTAAAGAAGACACAGTTTATACTCGATAGTATGCGTATAACACAAGTTGAAAACAATGCGATGACTTTCTCATGCTGAGGACAGAGTAGACATCCCAAAGAGTGGGGGGATGGCAAGCCTGGGTGGGGGAGCAGCCGTGCAATGCAGGTTCCAGAACAGCCCCCCACGCACGTACTAAGGGCAGCTTCATAGTGGTCCTTTGCAGCTGTTAAGGAGAGGAACCAGGGGCCCTCATGTCTGGAAAAGCCTAGTTGTACAGGGCTATGTGGCTGCCTTGCTAGAATTAAAATGACAGCAGCTTTCCACCCCATCAAGCCAAAGAGAGACGTGTTTGTTGTTCCAGAACCCATTCGGAGAATTCAGATGCCTCTTTGCCTCAGTGAGAAATGAGTCTGGGCAGATGTGATTCAGAATGACAAGGGTCTTGGGGTGGGGATGGGGCAGCTCTATGAAGCACACAGTGTCTCATGGCATTGGATACACTGCTTAAGCACCTACAGCATTCACTGCAGAGGATCAAGTGGCATCCCTACTACAGACAGACACCTCACTGCCTGTCTCCCTGGCTACAGAGAGTGGCAGATTGGCCTGTCTAGTTCCCAGCCCTCAAAACTGCATGAGCGCCCTCCAGGAAGAAATCTGTATGAATTAGTGACTTAACCTGATGGCACCTGGCTTTGATCTGAGGAAAGACATATGTAAGTACCAACATAACAGTAACAGCTCAGTGATTTCTCCAGAGAAACAGGAAAATATTAGGTTTCCCAAGGGAAAACAAGCTGTATACTTGGAACTGTACCTCAGAGGATGCTAAACATAAGACAGACAAGAGAACTCAATGAACGGGTGACAAACTGACCTTGCAGGCAGGGTACAGCAGCCATCCGCTGTGAGTCGCACTTGAGTTTCGTAGCTGTCCAGGGGGCACACAGTCTGCTGGACCGAGGGGCACTCCACAGTGCTGCAGTCCACACTGAAGACTGGAAGGGGCAAACAGAGGGCACCATTTACTGTGGCATTTCCTGGCATTTTGAGATCCAAAATGAAAAACTGCTGGCTCTGAGCAAATTTCCAGTTTGCTTGCTTCCCAGAAACCCAGTCTTTGGGCTGCCATTTTTGTTTTAGTCGATGGAATAGAACCGCAATATGCCCCCAAGTTTCTGCTTAAGGGGTAGGGCAAAGACAGTTGGTAGTTAAAATGAAGGCAGAGAGAGCAACAGTGGTTACACCGAAGATAACAGTCGGCCAGAGGCATTTGATATTGCAGCACAATTCAAGAGATGGACATGGGATTGTGGTGCTTGAAGCATTTGCCTAGCAGTAAGAAATGAAGCCAGAAAAAATTAAAATTAAAAAAAGAACTGACGAGTCACTAAAAAGTAGCAAGGAAGAAATTACCACAACCCAGATGTGCCCACACACTACTTCAGACATGCTGGTATAGAAGCGTGGATATTAGAAATAACATAAAGCAAGAAATGACCGAGACACAAATGTTGGCAAGAAAGGTGTGTACGCAGTGCAAGGTGACTTACCATGTGGCATAAAGAAGGGGGTGGGGGGTTTGCAAGAAGACTGGGGCTGTTTCCTTACAAAACATCTGGCACTTTGATGCACACACTTATTTAAAAATAATTTTGTTTCATATATCATGATTGTTTTTAAATGCAATATTTTAAAGTGATAGATCTACAAATGAAGGCTCTGACCTCTGGGGGAACAAAGCAGGTAGCCACAGTACCATAAATTTATCTCCCTGTCCCAATCAAGCACATTTTGGAGGAAAAATAAGAAGAGAAAAAGAACCCCCCCTCCCGCAAGGTGCTCACATCCCACTGAGTCACCCCTCTGCTTCGCTGATGGGGAGGCCAGAATGCATGGCTGGCGTGTGGCGCAGCAGCGCAGCGCCCTCAGGAGAAAGCCTGTCCTCTCAGGGAGCTGAGGGGGACCTGGATCCCCCTGCTGCAAGGGGGTGGGGCTGCGGAGGCAGTGCCCGCGCGTACCTGGTTTGCACTCATAGAGGTCACAGCACTCTCCCGGCTTCCCTGAGGCTTTGGACACTAGTATGTTCAGGTATCCCGGCTGGCAGACTTTGCGAAGACAGCCCGCAGGGTCACACACGCAGCGGCTGGGTAAGGGGCAGCACTCCCCGGGAGGAGCATAACCCTCGATCAGAACAGAATCTTCAGGACAACGTGGAGAGAACTGCACTTCACAGCGGGCCTTGGAGCAATCTGGCTTCTCTTCTAAACGGGAGAGAAAGAATTTAGCTCATGCCCAGGGCAGAGTGGGGTACTCGCCTCAGAAGTACAGATGGTCCTGAGGATCTAGTTACTAACCACAGAGCAGGGTAAAGAAAGAAATCTGGTGACAACCCATAGACTTAGTTTGGCCAATCATGAAGCTCTCTGCTAAAATATGAGCCTCAGGTTCACCTCTTGCCCATCTTTCTACTGGCTTGTGTTGAAAACTCACTGCCTAGTGCAATGCCTAACATGAAGAAAGGCACAGGGCAGATGTGCCCTCGGCACGAGCAAAATGAAAACTTGTCTCAGTCCTGAACTGATTTTCTTTCTTTCTTTTTTTTTTTTTTGCGGAACCGGGGATTGAACTCAGGCCCTTGCGCTTGCCAGGGAAGCGCTTATTCCACTGGGCCACCTCCCCAGCACCCTGAACTGATTGATTTATCTTTGAATTCAAAATTTGTAAGAACAGCTCTTTGAAAACAGTATTCAAATCCCAAACAGAGGCACACAAATAAATCTAGGGTGCTGTGGGGACTGGCAACAATGCGGATGATAACACAGAATTCTCCTTCCAAACTCTGAGCTTCTAGCAGACAGACACAGCAAAATCACACAGCTTTATGGTGTGGCACCTTAACAGGACCGAGATGAGTGTGGGTGCCGGGAGACTCCCCTAAACGGCCTCTGGTGTGTTTCTCTCTAGCACAGATGGTTTGGATGTACCTAACTCTCCTCTGTCCTGTATTACCTGCTGACCTGTTGAGGTACCTCAACTTTAGAGACAGAAAAAGATGGGTTTTAGCCAATAATTTTAGGACTGGGTAGCAGAACCCTTTCTTCTCCAGCCCCAGCCCACAGCTCTCTGTGTTAGTTGAAGCTTTTAAAAAACCTACACCAAAATAAGGTCCTCAGGAAAAGACTGAAACCAAAAACACATCATTGCACGCGTGTCTATTGGTTGGGGGAGTTCTGATGACAAGGGAAAGGATGCTGCTGGATAGCCTTCTCTAAGCATTAACTCTTTCCTAAGGTATAACCCAGTGACAGGATCAGAGGATAGATCAGACCCAGTAAGTCACCTAGTTCAGTCTCCTCACTTTGGAGATAAAGAACTTGCTACAAAAGGTCTCAGCAGTGATAAAATGACTGTGAACCTGAGCCCCTCAGCGCCAGTTACTCCGCTGATTATCACAGGAGCAATGGTATTTTCTGAACCAAGCCTGCTCCTTTCCTCTGTTTGTTAACTTGATCGCTGTGCCTTTCATTTCACTGGGACTTGCTCAATTACTTCTTGGCCGATTAAAGCACAGGATAGGATGGTGACCACGAACTGTTTAGTCCTTAATGATAACCAGGAGCCAG
Organism: Octodon degus; assembly: GCF_000260255.1. Classification (NCBI taxonomy): domain Eukaryota; kingdom Metazoa; phylum Chordata; class Mammalia; order Rodentia; family Octodontidae; genus Octodon; species Octodon degus. Next base: position 5,139,666 of record NW_004524596.1, on the reverse strand, counting down.
CTGTGGCAAACATGCCACAAGTTTGTTCCTGTGCCACTGGTATGGAAGACCATCCATACTCACAGTTCCCAGTAATTAAAAATAGGCATTGAGTACTGGCTTCTCCAGCAGCTTGGGATAGATCAGTACAGACAAAAGCCCAGATGTCTGTCCTTAAACAGTTCATAAGGCAGTGGGGGGCAACAGAAAAGAAACTATACATATTAGAAACAAATTATTTAGTAGTAAAGAGTAAGAGGGGGCTCAGAACAGAGTAAGGGGAATTAGAGGGCTTGGAAGAGAGGTGTTCACAGTGTGGTCAGTATGGGGACAGACCACAATGTGGTCAGCATGGGAATAGAAAAAGAAGCAGAAGGGACTTGATGGAGTGAGGAGCAAGTGGAGAAGCCAGAAGAGTGCTGGGCAAAGGGGAAGCTAACCTCACCTGGAGCCAGGGTGGGGCAGGAAGGCAGAGGGGTTGGAAAGGCGTGAGCAAGAGAAGATCGGATGGGCAGCTGGCTCCACCTGGCTCTAGATCACCCAGAGCCCCCTTCGAGCTCTGTACGGGAAGAGGAAATAACTCAGAAAAATGAGGTCTCCTGACAGTGGGGAGCAAAGAGATGTGGAAGGAGTCTAGAAAGGCATTTGGAGGGAAAGATGAGGAGAGGCCAGACACAAGCATCTTCGCCACTGCTGGGTAGTGGGTATGCTGAAGTGAGGTGAGATGAGGTGGTCAGATTTTTCATATTCAAGACACCTGCCCTCTCATTTTTCTCTGGGATAGCATGCCACTTCAATGCTCAGGGCAGCATTCTTTCTGCCCTCCATCTTGGTCACTGTCAACATGCCAATGCCCAAAACGCAACTTCAAGTGCAGTAGAAAGTAACACAGCACATATCCTAAGAACAGACTTTGTTAACACACACCACGTGCTAACGTGACAAATATCTCATAAAGTGGGTTACTGCCTCCTGCACTTCCAGATTATGCAGCTGGGCTTCAGCGGGTCAAGTTCATCTGCCCAAATCACACAGCCAGCAAATGGAGAGGGGACGACCTGAGTCCCAGCCGACCCAGGCTCCCTTCACGCTTCCCTGTAGGAGCACAACCACCCCAGGGATGACGTTGGCGGCGCTCAGCCTCGGCCTTTGCTTCTCTCCAGTTCTTTCTGCATCAGAGCTTTGGTTTCTGTTCAAGCCGTGCAGCTTTCACCAGCCTTATCTTGTGGCATGACCCATGGCACCCATCGCCACTCCACTTCCACAGTATGGCCCTAAGCAGCTGCTCTGAACGGAGTGCATGATGAAGCAGTGAGGGATGACCCCCATCAGTGTGGGGCAAGCAAGTCAAGGACCTGAGAAGGTGACCCCTACTATGAGGACTGATTGGGTTAGACTTCATACATTACATTCAGTAGATCGCTTTCCTGGCAAACACAAACACACTGTTTTATAATTAGGAAAAGCACTATGACTTTAATTACAAATAACACTTAATTCCTACTCTTGTTAATTTGCTGTAATTAACTTTTCTGTATTACATTATACCCCATTTTTACTCCAAAACTGTTTGATAGGCATAATGACACTTTTCAAACATATGCTTCAATTAAGCATGTTTCCATTAGAACCCGAAGTAGTAGCTCCCGCTAGCTAGCCCGCTCTTCCCGTTCTTTGCAACACTCCCACCGCCACCTCTTGACGTGCGCATTGTCCTTGCAGCCTAGAGTTTTACTCACTTGAGGACTACTCTGCACCCACCTGACAGCGTAGGCCACCTCAGCCAGTCAGGGAGTTGGAGCTTGGAGATATCCACAAATGCTAAAAATGAAGGGTCTATCTTATTAAACGCCTTTTCAACTTTTCTCAAGAAGATCATGCCAGCTTTCTCTTTTATTTATTCTTTTAATCAATTACTAGATTTTAAATGTTTCCTATCCTTGTGTTCTTAGAATAAACCCAGTTTTTAGAGATTCACCTGGCTTTGAATTGCTAACTTTTCTTTTTTCTTTTCAGCTAACACTTTAAGATGTTTTAAATGTCATGAACTTGAATATTAGCCATTACTTTGCTCTGCTGTGTGCACGTGTATGTGTGCATGCGTGCGTGTGCGTGCTCATGCTGGCCTTACCCTACTTCCATTCAGACTTGCATGAACTCTTTCAGTAAGCTGTTTAGTACTATACCTCTTTCAATGCTGTAAAAATAGTACATGGGATTCTCTAATATTTTCATATAAAGCACCTCTGAAACTATCTGATCTCAGACTATTCGTAAAAGAGGAAGGGTCAGAGTCCTTCCTTGCTTCTTACTCGGGAGGCTGAGCTCTTTTAGAAATACTAGCGTATTTTAACGAAAAGAATATAATTCATCTAAAATTTCAAATTCAATTCAGTCTTTACTGACCAAGCTTTCTTTTGTACTTCGTGTATTCATCAGTTTAAGTTCCCGAATCTCTTGTCTTTCAGATTATTCTGTTAGTTTTCTTGTAGTGTTTAAACTTTAGTTCATTTTTATTTCATTTGTTTTCTTAAATTAAATAACAGCTTTTTAATAGTTCAGTCAAAGTTACTTTGGTCATGATCTAAATCTAGATATATATTGCTTTTGATGTGATTTATTTCTAAATAATCTATAACTCCACCTTGACTTTTCTGAAGTATTTCTTAGATGACTGCTATTAAATTTCTGCACAGTTAGAGGGAAAGGGCTTCCCATTCGATTTTAATAGTTTTAGTGACCTGTTGCCAGTGAACATACGGTGCACAATTTTCTACATTTGACAATTTCTTGAGCTTTTTATGTTTTGGGAATTTTGGCATCATTTTAAAATAATGGGTATTTTAAAAAGAACATGTATTCTCTATTTGTTGGATACAAACTTGCACAGCTATTACGTAAAGCTCCTCTACACCTTACATTATTTTATCCGTTGTCCAATAGGGAAGAGCTCCCTATGAGCTAGCTTCTCCTTGTGTATTTCTTGTCTTTTTAAAATCTTTTTATGTACTTATCTATGTGGTAGGGACACACCATGCAACTTGGACTCGTCGTGATCCTCCTGTCTCAGCCTCCCCAGTGCTGGGATTACAGGAATGGGCCACCACCTGGTTTCGGTGGCTGACACAGCAGCACAGCATGCAGTACCGTGAATCAAACCCAAGTCCTTGCGCTTGCCAGGCAGGCGCTTAGACCACTGAGCTATCTGTCCACTCCCCTCCTTGTGTATTTCCATCCTTTCTTTCCTTTTTCAAAGCTCTGTTGCTGACTTCATGAGTAGTAGGAACACACTTTGAGCTTTCAAAATGATTGAAGAGTTGTAGAATTATGTTTTTAAAGAATTTAGATCTCTAAATCTATAGCCTTCTTATCTTGTAACTATTAACAGTACTTGCTCTGTTCTTCCTTTCTTTCCACCCTCTCTTCATCTGTCTAAGGATTACCCAGAACCTCTGCTCACTGCAGCAGTCACCTGCACGTCACCTGAATGCAACATGAGTAGAACAGCATCAAGAATTGTATTTTTGATAACTCTTTTTTCAGTCAGTTTCTAATATATAAACTTTCCCCTAAAATTGTATGTGTTCACCTAGGTGTCTACTTACCTTGTTCCATGAAGAAAATAAGGGGGAAACTACAGCCACACATTGAACTTTATTTTTTTACCATGATTTTTAAAAATCAGTTATAGGGCTTTTCTGATATTACATTTAAAATTTTAATTTTATACATCCGAAAAATTTCTCTCTAAATCCTTCCCCTATGCTGCCTAAAAAAAAAAAATCTATATATAATATATAATTAACAAGCTTTTATATCTGGGCATACCAGCAACATTGCAAGTGGTATCCTGGGGGGGGGGGAGAAAAAAAATGTCCCCAATACATAAAAACTGCAACACCAATCTGACTCACAACAGAAGCAATTAAGGAAAAATAAGCTGATTTTACTGGTCTAATAACCTTCCTTTAAAAAATTAACGCTTACAATATTGATAAAATCATCCAGGCTAAAGTAATTTTACAATAATGGAGAGTTTTAATCAGCCCTAGTCATTTCAACCTGTGTGGCTGGACTTTAGCTATTTCTGAGCTTTCTTCTGGTCTATAAAAACAGGGAGAATACATTCATAATCTATGCACAACAAAGAGCTGTCCACTTACACTGAGATATAAACAAAAGAGAAATGAAAAGCTACCAGATATGAAGAATAAGAGAATGAGAAAAAGATAAAAATTACACGGCCAGTTTCTTATTATATTCACATTTTGTAGCACCCCACACATCTGACACTGAATTCTGCTTTCTACTTTTTTCCATAAATTTATTGAGAAACAAATAGCAATGTTCTATTTTTTAATTTTTAATTTTAATTTTTTTTATTTTCTTTGGCAGAACTGGGGATTGAACTCAGGCCCTTGCGCTTGCCAGGGAAGTGCTTATTCCACTGAGCCATCTCCCTGGTCCCTTCTATTTTTTTTAATAAAGAAAAAAAAATGCATACTTAAAATAATAACAGATATGCTATAAACTTTTCCAGGAAAACAGGGAGGAAATGGACTAGTACGATGCAGAACTTACACCACAAAGTCGATGCTGCTGGGTACTCTGTCCTTCCCCAAAGTCCACCAGTGCCGTCTTTCCTGCACAGTCTGCAAACATCTGGACACAGCCCTTCTGGGATCACTCAAGGGACCCCAACTCTGTACTCAGTTTGACATTACAGACTTTAGGAGGGTACAAAACCAAGAGAGGAGGAGCCTTGTTTTCTCCACACCTCACTGTATGTACTTATAATCTGAAGGCCTAGAGTCACTGGCATCAGCCTAGGACATCACAGGGGCCCCTGGCCACTTGCCAGGCCAGGGTGACACATGTAGTGGTACAGCTTACGAGCTATCTGTACATACTCTGAATCTTTCCTTCACTCATGCATTTGATGAAGATTAATTGAATGACTTCCATGTGGCAAAGTTTTGCACAGGGCTTCATGCAAGGAATGAAACACAGGCCCTGGGCCAGGGAGATAGCTCAGCAGTCTAAGCGCCTGCCTGGCAGGCACAAGGACCTGGGTTCAATCTCCACTACTGCATGCCATGCAGGCCTGTGCTGAGCTGGCCACCAAAACTGAGCATGGTGGCGCACTCCTGTAATCCCAGCACTGGGGAAGCTGAGGCAGGAGGATCAGTAGGAGTATGAGCTGTGTAGTGAGACCCTGCACCGAAGGAAGGAAGGAAGGAAGGAAGGAAGGAAGGAAGGAAGGAAGGAAGGAAGGACGGATGGACAGGACAGAACAGGACAGCACAGCATAGCATAGCACAGCACAGCACAGCACGGCACTGTCTTCCTGAATTTACAGTTTTGGAGGACACAGACAATAAAGAGCGACAGAGCAAACTGGCCAAGTGCTGAGAAAGGCTCTAGAGCAGTTAGCCACACGAGAGCACTGCTGCAGCCAGGGTGGCCAGAGAGGTTTCTCGAGGACATGGCATCTGCACAAACACTTGCGTATAGGGAAGCAGACGCATGCAAATATTAGAGCGAGAGCACGCTAGACACAGGAGACAACAAGGAAGCAGGCTCCAAGCCAAGAGAGCGCACTCTCCAAGGAGAAATATACACTTTACACTTATAAGAAGTATAAACTGATATAATTAACAGGTAGAAAACAGCAATAAAAACTCATAAAGAAAATATTTTGATGGATGTTTCTTACTAAGGATTCAATTTAGTTATGCTGGACAAATGAAAGAAATCCCTCCTTAACGATGCAGCTCCCGGGAGGGCTTCCTGTATGCACTCGTGCTCCAGGGGAGTAACAGATTACACCTTCACTGCTACTTGACAGAAGAGGTAGCAGGGACCAGCAAGACCAAGACAGCCTGCCCAGGTGACAGTAAGTGGCAGAGCTGCCAAAGCGCCAATTCTCCCCACAGTCCATAATGCCAACACAAAACACAGCTTCAGCTTTCCTAGTCAGTGTGTCTGGTATTTACATGTTGAGTTAATGGTCATGTTTTGGTTCGAATGAGAGTAGAAATTAATCTGCAAAGACAAAGAGGTTCAGAAGGCCTGGGGTCTATCCCAGTGTCAGAGCACTTGCCAAGCATGCCTGAGGCCCAAGATTCAAATCCTAGCCTGCAACGAAAGGATAAAAAAAGATCCAGGGTCTTTGGTGAGTCGTCATCACTTTATGGTTGGCTGCCCTGTTTCATCTGCTCCTTGCCCTTAAGAAACACCACACATGAATAAGAGACACTTCCTTCTAACTTAACATTATTTTGTTATGAAAACTTCTACAAATGCAATGCATATGTCATCCCTACATTTTTAAATTTGGAGCCTGACTCCTTTAAAGTCACACTGTGAATTCTTGTAATTCACATTCCACGATTTTATCATAACCTTTTTTGGCAAGCTCTGCCATGAAGACTTGTTCTACGCAGTCATAACCCCAAGGGGGAAAAATTAGACTTGTTGATACAGTCCCAGAAATATTTCATATTTCAGCTCCTTTAGAAACACCCACTGTACTTTCCCAGCAGTTTCTTTTACTCTGAATTTAGAATTTAACAGCAACAGAACCTCCATAGAGCTTTTTCTTCATGGTTTGTTAAAGATGACATAGTAAATTATTTTCAATTACCTAATGAAGTTCTTCTGTATCACAGTAGAATATAACTTAGGCAAATGTAAAGGAAAAAAGTGAACTGTAAAAATGCAATATGCAACGTTTTAATCTAGTGGTTCTCCACTGTGGCTGTACATTAAAATCACTTACAAAGCTTTTAAAAAAAATACCACTGTCTGGATTGCACCTCTAATCAGTTAAATCGGAATGTGGAAGAGGGAAGGGGCCTGTGGGGCAGGATTTATTTCAGTCACCCCTGGGCTGATTCCATTGTATCACGCAGGCTGAGAACCCATGTCCTACTCTGTCAAGTGACTGAAAAAACTTCACTACTGATAGAAGAATTTGGCCCTGGGCATGTCCAAAAATCCTGCTAAACTGTGAATGCCAATGTAGCATCAAATGCTCAAGATCTTTGCCTGGCCACCAAAAGCTCCACGCTCTACACTGGTCCCCAAGGAACATCTAAGATCTCCTGAACCACACACCTTTTCTATACTAAGGACTTTGATGAACTATACTGATAATAATAGGATTTGCTACTAAAATTAAGACCAGCTGCCTCAGCATCAGTTCTGTGCTTGGTAGGAATGGATAAACTTGCATCTGTAGCAGAATCAGAACCTGCATTTTAGCAAGACAGAGTAAGGTTAGAGGCAATCCTTCCTAGAGCAGTGCTTTTCAACAGTGATCCTTGGATCAGCCACATCAGCGTCTCCTAGGAATCTGCTAGAAACACAAATTTAAAGGACCCAGAACACACCTACAGAATCTGAACCTGACAGTGAGGCCCAGCAATCTGTGTATGAAAAACCCAGCATGTGACTCACATGCACACTACAGTCTGAGGACAGTGCTGACAGGATGATGATTCTCAACCCTAGCTTCACATTAGAATCACACGAGACACTAAAAACCCAGAAGCTCAGAACGTGTCCTCAGCTGAGTAACTCGGAATCACTGGTGGCATGAGCCTGGGTGCTTTAGTCCCCAGGTGACCCTGCGTGAAGGCAGGCTTGGTCCACCATTCTAGACACCTCCACTCGATCCATAGTCTACCCTGCCAGAGATCAAAACTGCTTTCATTCTCAGGGAACCTGCACCACCCAGCCTTCCCTAGACCCTTCCTGGAAGAGGTTTGTGTTCACAGGGAGGAGAAGGAGCTGACATGTGCCCTGACTATAGGTGGTGGGAGGGGAAGCAGGGACTAGCCAAGACCTCAAAAGTGGCCTGTGTATAGCCTACTAAATTTTAAACTCTAATTTAAAAATGTTTACTAAATTGAGTCCAGAGACGTTTTATTTCATCACCTATTAATTCATCCCAGCAAAACATTCAATTTACTCCCAATAGGATCTTCCATTTGAACTATGCTTACATATTCATGTACCATAACAAATTTCAAAATGTAACAATGAAATTACTTTAAAATCTGGCCATAAAACAAGGCCTAAGGATGGGTTTAGATAAATATACAAAGAACTGAAAATTGGATTTAAATGATTAATTTTACCTAAGAAACTCATCTTCTCTGAATTCCTCATCCTCTTTTGCCATAAATACCAGCCGACAAAAAAATGAATCAAAATTATTAGGGATTAGGACAAATGACTAATGAAGAAAACCTAAATGAACTAAATTTGTGGCGTTAGCTCAGCAGCAACTTAAGAAGACTCTTCCTAACAGCTTGAAAATGTCACAGAGGCATAAACATTAGAGATGAAGAACTCCCCAGGGTGGTGTTTAACGGAAGGCTACATCCATTATCGAACACAAACAAAACCTGGATTGTGCGGAGGACTTGTGCAGGGAGGCCGCCTTCTATGTTTCAATTTTTCCTGCACTAGGGAATGGATATTGCAAATAGTTCTTCCTTTATAAATAATGGCACTGGTTTGAAAAAGTACAATAAACGTTTTAAATATTTTAGAACAAAGGCTCTGGTGTTGTTCATCTACCAAATGAGGGGCTGGCACCCACCTATGATGTCTTCAGTGAACATACTTTAGCCACAGCCTATAAGCGAACAAATAATGTTGGACCCCCACTCTTTCCAAGATCAGTAGGTACACGTTGAAGTAAAGGAACATCTGGGACAAGAGAAAATGTAATCTGTGATTTACAAAGCAAACAAAAACCATAAGAAAAAATAAACATTACACTGAGGAATACTGTGAATAAATTACTGAGTCCCAGAAAGGACATATGGATCTCAAAAGCCTTCAGAAGGACTCTAAAGACTATTCTGCGCTAATCTGAGATCCTTAGCAGGTCCTGAAATAAAAATGATGCATCAAGAACAAGAGAAAGGGGTCGCATGGCATGAAGCGAGAGACAGGCAGGGAGCACAGCAGAGCACGCTGCTGCTATTTCGTCCTTGCTGACGACAACAGCAAAAAATAAAGACCAGCAGGCTGTTTAACTGTTCAACTGGTGGTTCTCATGAGGGTTTGCACATGCGGAAAACAACCATGTGGCTAAAATTATAAATAGATGGTTGGAAAAATACTTTGTCTATTTATTTTTTTCTTCCTCTTCCTTTCTCTTTTTAATTTCTGTCTCACTAAGGAGAACACACTTGCTTAAGCCTCTTACTTGACACTTAGCAGAGGTCACTTCTTAGCTACTTTTAATCATCAAAGGTTTAAGAGCCACACAGAATGATGTTCAAAGGATGTGCAAGTCCTGGCTTTTCCAAAAGTAAGTTGTGTCTTCTTAGGCAAGATTCTTGATGCTCCTGCACTGGCGTTTCCTGAGTTGTTAGAGATAAGCAAGATAACAGATGTTTCAAACAGCCTCATGCCCAGAACATCTGAGTGCTGCACAAAGAGTAGCTCTTCCCAGTACCACCGCTGTTATCCTCATCACGTAATGAGGCACGTACATGCAACACTCACAACCCCACTGTGGTCCTCGGCAATTCACTTAATCCAAAGAAGCTAGTATGCTCATGTGTGAGGGCCTAGATATTCATATTCTATGGGACTGTTTTGGAGAGTTGAAGTATATGCATCAATTTCCTATTTTAAAGCTGGGTGTGATGGGGCCCACCTGTAATCCTAGCACTTGGGGAACTGAGGCAGGATGACTGCTGTGAGTTCAAGGCCAGCCTGAACTACACAGCAAGACCTGTCTCCAAAAACCAAACCAACCAACCAAACAAAACCCCATTTTACATGTATATATGTGTTTGTATGCATGAACACAACTTGCACACACAGTACTCTTCAGTTTTCATGCTTTCTCCTCTAAACCTAATGCCTAACAGGGCATCCTACAACACACATGTGGATATTAACATCATCTATATTAGACACAGGCAGAACTGATTTTTGACACGGCCTCCCACACAGGTGCAGATCCCCGCATCCTCACCGCACACAGTCGTCTCAGCAGGCCCTAAGCTGCACCCACCCAGAGATTCTCAGTCAGTTGCTCTTACTTCAGTTATTCTTGTTTTTCTTCTCCTTTTTTTTTTTTTTCCATTTTGAGAGAACAGTCTCCACTCCATTGGGAGAGAAGAAAACTGCCTTCTTCTCTCTTCCAATGGAGTGGAGAATCTCCCAGTTTTCCTGCTATTTCTAGATAGTTTCCAGCTATTTCTACATTCTAGATCTGCTGAGGGGCCTGCTCACAAATATGCCATATTGCCACGGTGGCACAGAATGGCAACGAGGAAGTCTTAAAAACAAGTACCTCCTGTCCCTGGTGCCTGCATGGAAGGCCCGTCCAGGTGAGACAGTGCTCCTGAGCACAGCCACAAGCCCTTCCCAGGACTTTCTCCGAAGGCGCCTCCACCCCCCAGACTGTTCTTTCGCCTCAGCAGACTTGCACCCGGGAAGGCCCCTGTAAGGGCCCCACGTTTCTATGCTGCTTTTGTGTCCTTTGTGTCCCACTGCTAACCCGCGCCACTGTGCCCGCCCAGAGGGCACCCGGAGACTACAAATATGCGAGCTGCAGCTGAGCAAAGGGACGTGTTTACTTTCCACCCTGAACTACAACTTGACCTGCAGCAAAAACAAAAATACGGCAATGTGTATTTTTTCCCAGAAATGATAATTATAGTACTCCAAACATTTTTCAAACTTCCACTACTGAAATGGAAAAGGCATTTCAAAAAATAATTTATTAAACACGCATTCATATCTTGGTAGCCCTTACATGGGAATCATACTCTTTTTCCTTTGTAGCTATTAAAGGGCTTGGCTCCTAGCTCAGTGTCCTCCAGGGTGAGGTGAGGCTCAGCTTCCAGCCTCCTGAACTGGGGTGGGTCGGAGTGCTCCCTATTCATCACAGCCAGTATGATTTACAGCTTTCTTTTCCACTACAAAATACTAGCAAGTTAAATCCCGGTTCTCCATGGAGCCACATGAAGGAACTTTCACTCATCTGGCTGATAAGATGAGCCTGACCAGGAAGAGAGGGCCAGGTCTGGATTTCTCCTAGGAGCACCACAAAAACCCCAGTCTATTTTTTACTCTTCTCTCAACAGCACATTTCTTCACTCACTCGTTGCCTGTCCTTTTACCGCTGGCCAGAGTTTCTGGTACCCAGGACTCCCATGAGGACATACCCACTGGAACTGTGGCACTTGGCCTGCCAACATTCTGGACTCCCGATTCCCAAACCTGGTAGGAGAGTGCTTCCTCATCCTGGGCCGCTAATGCAGCTGGCCCACGGGGGTCTGTGGAGGAGCCTCCGTCACAGATACACAGGCTTCTGATGCCGCTGTTCAGGTACCAATCCTGCAGAAACAACGCCTCAGACCGTGTCTGCTGGGAAGCTTTAGTCTTTTGTAAACCTTACCATTTTCTTCTTCACAGGAAAATGTACTTTTCTCTGTCAGTCCTGCCTGCCTTCTTTTCTATGGCTAGAATAGAGCCAGCTCTAGGTGCAAGCACAAGGTCTTCATTTTGATTCCCAATACCAAAACAAGAAAATAAGTCTAATCAGGATAAGTTTAAGGGAGACAGAAAAATTTATAATGAAACCAGTGCTCATAAATTCATACTTCAATAACTGGAAATCTGTGTTAATTTGCAGTTTCATGGGTGTCATGAAATTTGTCTTTATATATGCCCACTGGTTCCACAAAGTTGCTAAGGACCTACATTCCTTTTAGGTTTTGCTTCCCAACCCTGGTGTATAGTCCTGCTCCATACAGAATTCTAACTAGTAGGAAGGTGGAATGGGGAGGTAACATGAAGGGGCATGATGTGAAAAGTTCCAGTTTTACTATTAATTTTGCTCACTTCTTAGACCAGTATTTAGCCACATAACCGTACCTACCTGCAAGGGAGTCTGGGACGTGTAGTCCTTGTTCTGGGTGGCCAAATCTCTAGCTAAAATTTTATGTATATACAAAAAGAAGGAATGGACACATTAACATTGGGTCAACTAGTAACCTCACCAATAAGTTTCCTACAAACTCAACTATGAACCTAGAAGTATTTTGCCCTTTTATGAGTGAAAGTAAATAAAGCATTCTGAAGATCACTCAAGAAACACTCAAGCAACTCATAGCTTCTTTCCAAAGCTCTGTTTGTTAAAAGCTGGAAGACTTTTACCAAGTGACTAACTTCACATCTAATAACTGTCATGTAGAGACACTATAAGAAGTTGGGTATTTTAATAAAAATAATGACCTATAGAAAAATCCTAAGTCATCAGTGAGCTTAGATTTTCATATATGTGAACTTTAAACAGAAGGTATATAATTCTTTTGAACTATTTACATGACAAAATTTTTAGTCAATCAATTTAAGCCTTCCTAGAATTAAAGTATGAAAAAAGGTGAGTTGGAGATTTAAAGATTTAACTAGAAGAAAGCACAGGAATTAATATGCTTGTTCTTGCATAAAACTGTAGGAATTAGTCAGAAATTCTTAGAGAGGCATGAAGAAACATTGGCTTCGAAAAGCCGAATAACTTACCCAAGAGTCACTCAGTTAATGGCCAGAAGCCAGGTCCTTTGGCAAATCGTGCACAGGTTCTGCCATGAACTCGTGAATAGTCATCACCCTAACCCTCTCATCTTTCAGTCTGTTGTCGGCATCTTTCCCTGACAGTTGTCCAAATCTCTTCCATAATACTTAAGATTGCTTAGAATTGAGCTGTAACTTGATTACAAAGCTCCTTTATCATGAAGTGCTCTAAATACACAAAGGGAAGCAAAACACAACTAACCCTTTCAATGAGTGGCAAGGCTGAAGGTTAGAGGAGCATCGTCTGGTCATTCTGGTCACTCAGTGGTGCTGTCCACAGGCCAGGTGCTGACAGGCTACCCATGCACTCTGGAGGAGTCTCGCCTGGGAGACGGAACACCACGCAATCTGTCAGGATGCCAAGGCTTAGAGATCATGGCCTCAGACGAAACAGCTGCCATGAGAACTACTCTGTGTCCTCTAGCATTGAACTTCTCTGTAACAATCCAATTTACAGGAAGTTTAGTCCATGAGCAGTTTCCCACCCCCTTCAGAACACGAAGTCAGAGGAAAGCCCAAACTCTAAGACTAGAGGGGTTGGGGTCCTTTAGCACCAAGATGGGAGGAAACTGGATATCTGCTCCTGCGGCCTGGCTTGGTGTGGACCTCACCTCTGGGAGTCCTCCTGTGCTGTGCATGGCGGTGCACACCTGTAATTCCAGCACTCAGAAGGCTGAGGCTGGAGGGCTGCCATACATTTGAGGTCATCCAGAGCTATATCGTGAATTCAAGGCCAGGCTGTCATTCTTTCTGTAAGGCCCATTACACCACATGGCTTCTGTTAGTTAAACAGTGCTGCTCTGCCCTTGCTATGTTCCTGGCCTGTGCTGGGTCTGAAGTCTATGGGGTTCTTCTTATGGCAATGGCTGAGAGACTCTGCCCCGACGCTAAGTGTGTGTTTCTACCTGGCCAGTCTGCTGTCTGGCCCAGCAAATGAGGAAGGCAGACCCTGCTGTCTCTGTTTCTCTCATTTTCTCCTCTTCATTTTCCTGTCAAATCACAGCTATTCTCAACCCTTAAGGTTGATGTTGAGGCCTCCTTTGTCCATACTTAGAGTAGGAAAATTTGCCTTGGAAAGGAAAAGTGCAATGTTAGTTAGCACTCTGGTAGGCTGAGGCAGGAGGACTGCGAGCCTGGGAAACTCGGTGAGACCCTGTCTCAAAATTTAAAACAGTTAAAAATGAGCAGGGGATTCAGCTTGCTGTGAAGGTCCTGAGTTGTCAATCCCCAGTACTGAAGAAGAGTGGGACCAGTACAGAAATAACCACCAACAACCACAGAGGATTCTCATAGGAGAAGCAGGTATGAACATCTGAACAAGGCAGACCGTGATCCTGCAGGGAGAAACTGGGAGCTCATGTGAATTCTGTCCTAGACATTTTTTATTTTATTTTATTTATTTATTTGGGTGTGTGTGTGTGTGTGTGTGTGTGGCCAGCTCAGCCCACCAGGGGGCGAGGCTGGCTGGCATGTGGTGCTGGGGGATTGAACTGTGGTCCCTTTGCATTGCTAAGCTTGTTCTAAGTAGGTGCTTTAGACCACTGAGCCATCTCACCAGCCCCAGCCCTAGACATTTTTTAACATCAGACTAAGAAGCCACCTTTCCTGCCTGATGGGCTTCCCAGTGTGAGCTTCTGGCTTAGGCTACTTCCCCAATTCCTATTCTTAAGTGAAGACTGCAGATCGTCACAGTCTCCCTATTCCAGATGGTTCCCCTGAGGAAAAGAGGACTATGTAACAATCCTGTTGGCCAGATCTACTTTTTTAAAAAGCATACAGTATGTTTGATACAAATGACTACTAATGCATAAAAGGATTGATGTGATGTTAAAGTCCTAAACAGGAAGCTTGAAACATCTCAGGTGAACTTTAAGACTAAATGGTTGCGTTCAAAAGTTATTCAGTAAACGTATTACTGGTGCTCCTATTAAAACAATAAAAGCAACAACAACATGAATTTATAAATGGCATGTCTTGAGCAGACTTGGGATTTCTACAAGAGATAAGTCTCAAGGTTTTCACGAGCTTCCTACTTGGTATGCTGTGCCACAGACTGTAATTTTCTCAGAAAGCACAATTTTGGCTGGCCAGTGCACTGAAGGAGACATTTCCAGGAATTCTCTCAATTCAGTACTGCACATGCATTTCAGTGACCCGATTTATTGCCCAAAACAGCAAACAACTTTTTAATATGTCCCAGATTTCTATCTCCTGGTAAAGAACCGTCACTGTCCAGTTCCTTGTTACTCTTTTCCACTACCTTTGCTAACCCCAGAAGCTGACTTTCGCTATGAAGTTTTGACCAGTTCTTGACTTCCTACCTGCATGGTAATGACCTACAAACAACTGGGCAGTAGGGTAGCTAGTGTGTAAGTGGCTGGGCCCTGCACGGGTGCTTCAAAGCACACCAGGTTCAAGGGCCAGCCGAATAGCTCAGTGGATTAAAGCGCCTGCAAGCAGGCACATGGGTAGGGGGTTCAATCCCCAGGCCTGCCGTGCCTGCCCTGCCCCCAAGGCAAGCAGAGACTGGCTGAGACACCTCCTCCAAACCTCTGGGGAGAACTGGGGTGATAATTCTGTCACCAGTAACCCTCCTGAATCAGAGAAGCATCCGTCAATTAACAATTCCCAGGGCACTATGGAACATAATTTCCATCCTTATTATGTCATCATGAAACCAAAATTATTAAACTAACAATATGATATTTTATATTGGAAAATAATCTGAATTCTAACTTGATTAAAAATAGGAAACCCAAGTTTAACCTGCCAGACATATAAGCTGATAGAGTTGTTCAAATGAGTTATATGTAATGAATCCAAATTCCACCCTTCCCAGTATTCCTGGTGAAAGTTTTAACAGGAAAATTCTGCCTAGCATTTGGCCTGCCAGGTGCAGTTTGCTCCTTGTATGTTTGGTCCCCTAACACTGAGAACCACAGCATCTTCACAGTCCTTAGAGAGCCCGAGTGTGTTCACTCTTTCACTGACAGACATTTCGGAGCAGTCCCTGGCCCACAGTGAGCATGGTGCACAGCACCTCACCCCCAGCACTCAATACTGAGGCCAAGAAAACTGCAGGAGCTCTGGTGCACGAAGACTGGGTCCTTGGGGCTGTCAGAAACAGCTCATGTGATTTTGTAACATTCTCTCAGCTTCTAAGGGATTGACTTCCTGTTCTATCAATGGAAAGGCTGGCACAGGAATCCTAAGGTTCTCCACACTCCAATATCTGAGAACACAGGAAAAGTTAAATGACAATACAACTCATCAAAGAGGTGAATTAAGGTGCTATATTATCAAATGACACAAGTGGCAGAGATAAAAATGACTGTGACATGTAAGCTTGATTGTGTCACCTTGATTAGGGAGGGGGCCAAGGGACTGGTGGAGGTTGCATTGGTATTTCAGAGTGGGTCCTGCAGGCATGGCATGGGGCTCTACCTCTGCTCCCCTGATCCTTCCCCTCTGGCTTCGCTTCCCTGCTTTACTTCCCGCTGCCCTTAAGCTGACCAGCTCTGCTCTACCATGAAAACATGGACTAGACCTCTGTAACCGTGAGCCACCTGATGAACAGAGACTGTGACTGCACAGAAAGGACAGAAGAGACTAGTGCATGTGGCAGGAGCAGAGAAAGCTCTAGGCAAAAAGTGAAACTTTTTTTTTTACTAGGGCAGTGA
The DNA here is from genome assembly GCF_000260255.1 of Octodon degus. Classification (NCBI taxonomy): domain Eukaryota; kingdom Metazoa; phylum Chordata; class Mammalia; order Rodentia; family Octodontidae; genus Octodon; species Octodon degus. Next base: position 5,123,392 of record NW_004524596.1, on the reverse strand, counting down.
AATATGAGTAAGACTTAAAGTATACTGGGCACAGAGACTCCTAGCAGGGGATGGGGTCTAAGTGAAGGGAGTGACGTGTGACGCAGCAGATGGTCACACTCCTACACACCTTCTGATCCCACCGAAGAATGCCCGTCTCAGAAGCCTCTGCTGTTCAGTCTCGCTTGGTCCCTTCAATGTGCTTCCCTCACACTCAGAGGCTCTGCCTGCCACTGGGACAGTCAACGTTTAGGAGTACTCAGGCCATCCTGGGCATGCCGCTGGTGATCTGGAGGCGCAAAGCTGAATGGACACGGGCCCTCCCACCCAGAGTTTGTGCATCCTCTCCAAGACAAGGCCACCTTCCCCATGGAATGCACCGTGTTATCTTTATCTCTGTCTACCTTGCAGGTCTGAGTCTTCCTCTGCTTTTCCAACCACTGAACACATATCTATTTTATAGAATGTATACACTGTGTCACTAATTATTTATATGTATATCATGGCAGGCCATGACCAAAGTGATTTCCATGTAGACTGGACCTGACTGAGCCTTGGCTATTTTTGTTTTTCCACAACATAATACCTAGCAGACAGCTCTTTAGCTGGTAAATACTCTTCTACCCTCAGCCTTTCTCATTCCCTCTACCACTTACAGTGTGTGGTCTAAGGTCACTTTTCCTAGCCTCAGCAACTTCATGAGTAAAGGAGAAGAACAGTCTCTATCAGCTTGCCGTGTTTCTTAGAATAATACCTGGCAAAGTAAGGAAAAGTACCTCTCTAATGTTAGCTATAATTTACCATATGCTACTGATTTTAAATATTTACAAAAAAATCTGGGATTGTTTTATGCTAGAAAACTAAATCAACAACGTAAACTCTAAATCAAATGATACCAGGGCAAAGGACTCCAATAATTTAGCACAGTAATCACAGATCACCAACCCAAACTATGCAAAAGTGTACCAACTTCAAAAAGCCTTCCTATCCTGGCTACACAAAATAATCATAGAAGGCCTGAACGGTTTAGCAACTGTGTACATACCGTTATCATTTCACTTTAGAAATGTCTGCACGCCATGAATTGCACATTACTGTGTTACAGTACTTCAGACTGATTTCGTTAACAATGAAACACTGTAAAATTGACACAGGGCTTAAGCAGCAGAGAAGGTGTGTCCTAAAGTGTAATTAACTTTATGGTTTTTTTAAAAAGGTCTCCAGATCCAGCACGGTAATTATTTTAAATAGTTAAGACCATGATCTACCTGAAGCAGTCAGGTAATGGTTTCATGAGGCCTGGCTACTGTGGCTTAGGACCGCCCTCCCTCGCACCCCACAACCCAACATGCATTATTTATTAATTAAAAAAAATTTTTAATGTATTTAATACAGGGTCTACAGGGTCTCACTGCACAGATTGGACTCCCAGTGATCCTCCTGTTTTCAGCCTCCTAAGCACCGGGCTTACAGGCCTATGCACTACCACGCCCAGTCTCAACTGCTGTCTCAGCAGGCCATGGGGGCAGGGCCAGCAGACTAGGGATGGAACCCGTTCACTTTGCCTAAACAGGTGCTTTTGCCAGCATGCATTATTTACTGCAATTACTGGGCAATACTATAATCAGTCCTGGAAACTGCCTATATTTATTTGTAATTTTAAAAGCACTCTATAATAAATCAAAATGAATTATAAAGTACCTAAAAATCTCTGACTTAAGATTATTAGAGGAGTCTATAAAATTGTAAAATACAATGTACAGGTACTTCTTTTCCTCCCCTACTACATCTATAGCTGGGCGTGGCGACACATGCCTATAATCTCAGCACGGGGAGGCTGAGGCAGGAGGATCGCCAGCCTGGGCTACAAAGTGAGTGAGTTCAAGGTCAGCACAAACTGCATAGTAAAACCCTGTCTCAAAAAGACCAAGAAAAATAAAAATAAAAATAAAATTGCATTTATTGTATCTACTGCTTTTTGTCTTAAAATCTCATTTGCAAGAAAACAAAGGCTGAGGCTGGATAATGCACTGTAGGAAGGAAACTAAGGAAGCAAGATGACAAAAGAACAAAAGCCCATAACTGAGAAGGTTTTATAGCCTCAACAGTAACATACACTGACAGGAATATGTCACCCCTTCCACAGGACTACAGGAAGTATTCGTGGTACCACAGGGAGACATCACAAGAATGAGATGGGATATCCACAGCTGGAGAAAATGTAATTCACGCACTGACTTGAGCCACATAGTCCATAATCCCCCCCAACCCCCCGCCGAACATCACTGACAAACTAAACCTGTCACCGTTATCCTCAAGAAGTAGAAGGCCCTCTTTCCTCAGTGGCAAACGACTACCTAGATTGGTGGCAAGCCTCAGGATGGACAGTGAGTGAAACAACTTACTGAACAAACACTGGTGGTTACTGACAGTGAAGCTTCTCAGACTCAATGGTTGTCATAATCCAATAATCTTGGGTATTTAGGATTTTGAATGGCACTTACAGCAATTCAACTGTACAAGGGAATAAAATGTTTACAGTCACCTCCTATTAATGGAAACTTCTAACTAGTACAGGATTATCCTCATATATACAGTAACAAATTATAAATGAAAGACTATGAAAATATTCTAAAATTATTTTTAATTGAAGAATATTAGCTATATTCAACGTGTAAGATAAATAGCAAACTAAAGGGACAAAGCCACCGAAGTAAAAACAAACCAAAAAGGGGATTTATATACTTAAATTATATTGTTCTTCAAAGTCACCTTAGGAAGCCATACATCTACTTTAACTCTGCTAACATTTCTCAACACTTGTCTATAATGTTCCCTCTGATATTTTCTTTAAAGACAGCTCATAAGATACACAATAAAATCCCTCTCAGTGCCTAATAGTTCAAGCTTATCTTTTAGTAAAAACAGAATTCCCCAAATTGCTTACCTATGTAATTAATCAGAGATGACTTATGTCAGGGCACCAACGTAAGCCAAAATAAAAATCCAACTTTCAAAGGCACTCACAAGGACAGTGCTACAAATACTGTAGGCAACTAAAACAAAAATAAAACACAACAACACAAAAGGGGGGGTAGAAAAGGAGGGAAGGAAGGAGCAGAGAGACATTCAGCCTTCACAAAAGGGCAGCTTCCCCAGTACAAGAAGAACATCTTTCAGATTTTAAAATTTGTTTTGGATTTATTGCCAAAAGGCCCCGCACTTGAGAGCCTGGATCACTTCCCAGAACCACTGTGTTGAAGGCCTGGTCCCTGGAGCGATGCTATCAGAAGTGGTGGGGCCTTGAAAGGTGGACCGCTACCGGAAGCTCCAGGTCGCAGGGCAGCTCTGCCCCGTGATGTCTGTCCTCTGTGCTTCCTGCGGGAAGCGCTTCCACTCTGCCCTTGTGCCCACCGCCACACTGGGCAGCACCACAGGACCAAAGCAACAAGCCCAGGTGGTCACGGCTGGAACCTCCAAAACTGTGGGCCAAAGTAAAGTTTTCCTCTTCACAAACTGACTCTCAGATATTTTATTATAGGGATGGAAAGCTGGCTAACACATCTAAGAATATCAACACGAGGCATATTTTCTTTTTTACATTTTCTGTTGCCATTTGGTAATTCCCTTTCCCTAAGCTAGGGCAACACAGAGCTGCACTGAATTGTGAGTATTTAAAAAATTATTTTTCCTACTATAAGTAAGAGAGAAATAGGCTTAAAATGAAAATCAAAAACTAGTATCTGTCTAGTCATCTTGTGACAACCAGAAAAATGACTAATAAAATGTTTTGAAAATAAGTGTATTAAGAAGCATATTGTTTACTTCATGATGGTTCTTTTTCCTTTTTCTTTTTTTTTTCTTGTATTTAGTGCAGGGTCTGCAGGGTCTCACTACACAGATCAGAATTGTAGTGATCCTCCTGTTTTCAGCTTCTGAAGTGCTGGCATTATAGGTACAAGCCACCACGCCTAGTCTCAGTCACCGTCTCAGGCACCCCAGGGACCGGGCTGGCACAACAGGCCAGGGATTGAACCTCTGTCCCTTGAGTCTGCCTAGGCAGGCGTTTTCATCCACTGAGCTATCTGGCCAGCCTGGTTCATTTCAACAGTTATTAACAAAAGTAAATAATTTAAGCAGCACTGATTACAGATCTTCAGTAATATCCAAATATCTCTTATATCGTCACTTAAATGCTCAGTCTCTCCAGGGGGAAAAAACTGGAAAAATAATGACCACATGAGAGCCACACATTTAAGCTTCCATAAAAACTTTAAAAAATATTTGTTTTAATTTTATGAGTCAAGAATATAAACAATGAAACGGAAATTCTGTTTATGACTTTGGATTTAATAGCAGTTATGTAGTTCTAAGGATCAAAAGACTCCACGAAAATACTAGTTTTTATGATGCAATGGCAATAAAGCTTCCTCTAACTGCATTACAGACATTAAACACCACAGGCAGGGCTTCCAGACTTACTCTATGAAATGAAGTAAAAGAAGTAGGGAGACAAGGCAAGGTCCCCCTCCCCACTGCCTGGCGGTAAGGGCCCGCTGGCTTCTGAGAAGACTCAGGCACTGGCATGCACCTCTGCGATGAAACGCTTTCCAATGACACCTTTCAAAGGACACTTACGACACATACACGAGGAGGGGGTCTTTGCTACACTCCTGGTGGCTCTATGTCCGTGGTGACTATGACATCACTGGTGATCACAAAATGTTGACAGCCTGAACAGTCAGGACCATAACAGCACGGACCATGAACACAAAGTCCAGAACAAGACCACATGGGTCCTACCTGGCCGCGGCCCTTGGCGAAGTTCATCCACCCCTCTAACTTACTTCACAGGGTTCTCAATAATATTCAATACAATACAATAATCCACATAAGAAGCCAGGTGGCACTTGGTACATGACAAGCACACCAGAAGTGACAGTTATTACACCTTATTTTCAGAAATAGGAGGCCTGTTCTTTTCTTTTTTGTTTGTTTTTTGGTGCTGGGGATTGAGCCCAGGGGCCTCTTTCAGGATACAGAAGCTGGGCCTCTGCCCCAAGATGTGTTTCTAAACAAATGAACAAAACTAATACAGTTTGCAGTCAGCCAACAGAACATCTTAACCATGGAAAGACCTGAAAGATGTACAACGGAGACAGAAGGAAACAGAGAATAAATCTGTGAGAGTTAAAGGCTCAAATAAATACAAAGACCAGAAGCAGTAAGAGGAAATAAAAATCAGAAGTAATTAACATTTAAAATGAAGAAAGAACTGAATGGGATTTCCAAAGTTACAAGGTCAGTAGAACAAATAAAATGACATCATGAGACTTTAATGTCACCCATTTGGTATAAATTAAAATTATTTATTAACTGACCTTGTTTCTTGATCTCACCATTGAAAATAGCCACTCTATATAACCACATGCCTGGGATGTGGTAGGCAGGCTGTGTAGTAACCATGTCAGAATCGTGCCAAAGCCCATCTTTATTTACTTGTGTGTTTTTATTTTAAAATAGCAATTGCACCCCCCCCCAAAAAAAAAAAAATCACGCTCAGACTGCAGCATAAATTGTGACACTAATAAGGGCAACATTAAAAGTGCTGGTTCCCTTGGCACAAAGCCTCCTTCAAATCAGCGCCTTTAGTCTACGCGCCATGACAGGTAACACACGCGTCTCAAGAACTCGCCCATCATCAAGACTACGAGACGTGAACACACTGCAAGTAGCCTTAAGAAGTTGCCCATATCAAATCTATTCCAGGATGTCAATGAAGCTATTTTAAGCAACAAAATGTATTCATGTTACTAATGTAAATAGGAAACTATACTATTAACACAAGTAAAATACTTCAAAGGGCTGTAGCTTTTAACGAATCATGAGTTCATCTAGACATCAACTGCAACTGCCCAAAGAAGTATGAAATGTAAACCAAAAGGACAAAGTTATTAATGAAAGGCACATATTAGTTTTGCAAAAGAATCAACAAGTCCTTTCTCAGCAAAATCGCCATGCTGTGGTAATAGTCAAAACTTTTCTTTTGTGACTAGAATTTTAGCTTTAAATTGTGGACGCCTTCCTCTTGGACACGAAGTCTATACACCACTCAGCTTTTGTCCCCATTTGTAAGAAAACTTCTTCACACATGCTAGTACTGAAACAGCAAAATCCACTATCAGTGGGATCGTGTCTGGACAGCCCAGTGAATAATTACAGCAGATGAGAAGAGAAACAGGCTGGGGAAAGATGAGGGAGAAGAAATGGAAGCGCCAGAGCCTGGATTTTAAGCAATAAGGACCCTGTGGCCAAGATTAGCACCTCATTTTTTAACCCATAAGGCAAGAAGACACCTAAAGGCTCAAAAATTTGCTCAGGGTCTATGGAGACCTCAAGACTGAGATGGAAAGGAAGTAAAACTTTCAATGAAGACAATCACATCTCCATTCTCTGAAGCCCACTGGCAGAGATGCAGCCATCTGTCGCTGAAACTTTCTGCTGATTGAAAGCAGTTTTCCTTTCTCTCTGGGATTGAGCTCAGCTTAGTGGCTTTATCCAACCTTTGCACCTCACTGCATGACAGAACAAGAACAGAAACACCAAAAGCCGAGGCAGCGGGACCCATGTAACGATGGACTCCGCGTGGGGCCCTGCACGCCAGCTTGGTGTGCTGCCTCTCTTCCTCTGCTCAGATGTCTAGCAGCATCACAGTGTAACAGCACTCTTCCTTGTCATCTCATTTCTGCCCTCAGGCTGCAACCTAACTCGTACACGGTCCACTACAACTTCTTTAGAGCACAGGTAGTGTGCTGGGGGCATAGCTCAGTGGCATACAATGTTTAGCATGCACAAGGCCCTGGGTGCCATTCCCAGCACCAGGGGAGAGGGGAGGGGAGAGGAAAGACAGGCAGGGGCGGGCACTTGCCCGCACCAAAGTGAGAACCCCGAAGGTCCACTCTTGGTCTTGAGGGCCCCTTGTCCTTCTTCTCTACCTCAGGAAATCCTGTCTGTGCCTTATGGTTCAAATAAAATGCTGTCTCCTCTGGGAAGGAAAATGATCCCGGATTTTCCTAGTCAGAATGTGACTCCTTTCTAAACACTCTTGTGGCCTTTTTCTTGTACTGCTACATTATGAAAGTGTTTTCAGGGGCCGGGGAAATGGCTCAGTAGGATAAACGCTTGACTGGCAAACACAAGGATCTGAGTTCAATCCCCGGTTCTGCAAAAAAAAAAAAAAAAAAAAAAAAAGTGTTTTCATTGTTTTTATTCTAGTGAGTATTTTTTAATATCTGGGTTCCTAAGAAAGCTGGACGCATCCTGAGTTAGGGCCATAACTTATTTATTTTTGGACAGTTGAATTTTTAGTAGATTAAGATCTTTGGTTAAAGTTTACCTGTTGTCAATTTATTCTGAGCCCAGCCTGTACAACTGTTTTTTAAGTTATACCAGATGCAGTGGTACTAGTTCATTAGCTTTAAAGACCCTATAAGAATCCCAAATTCAAACTATCTAAATAAGAAGCCTCTAAAATAAAAGATAATCTACAAAAAAGATAAAAAAGAAAGGAAAAGGAAGCTAAATACACATGTTCTGCTACAATAATATTTTATCATTGCCAGTTACCAACACTGCCATAAATTCCACTAGCTTTGTTAAATTGGCAAATATTTTAGGTTGGTAAAAATGTAGGTGGGTTATTATTGCTAGAATCAGGCCAGTGTTTGTGGCTATTTCAGGGAAAAGTGGAAAAACTAGTGGTAAATTGGGAGGAACAGAAATCAGAGGTAGGGTGGAAAATACAGCGAGGGAAGGGAGAAGAGGAGTGAAGAGAAGAACGTCAGGAAAAGCTACGGAGCAAATTAATCTCTACAGACACAGGAGCTAAGTGGTCTGGATAAAAATCAAGAGCAAAAAGAATAAAGGAGAAACTGCAACATTTACACAGCAGAGAGTGACAGGCTTCAGCAGAGGACCCAGGGACCGGGGGCTGAGGGCTCTGACTGGGGCCCCCCGCCTGTTATCAGCTGAGATGGCCCTACCAATTGGATGCATTTCCCACTTCTTGCTCCTGCGCACCACCTCCAGCCTGCCGAGGAGTGGAATGAGAAACCGTCCTGGCAGTGGCTTTAGCTGCACAGCTGGCCATGCTCTGAAGCCAGGACAGACTGGGCTCAGGAAACAGGCTTTCTGACTACAGAACAGATTCTCCCATTACTCAGGAATGCTCATGGGAGAAAGAACCGGAGCCAGTCAGCTACTGGTCTGGATTTGCCTAATGATTTCTTTCTTAGGTTTCTGGAGGATCTATGCCAGGGTTTCTCCCAACTGTACACAGTGAATATGATTTTCCCGCTGCATCTAAAATCCTGGCAATAAAAATACTGCAAAGATGTGTGACTAGGGCCAAAAGCTGGAGTTCGAATGAAATGAGACGTAAGTGAAACCAAACACAGGTCAAAACATACAAAACCAATGATGATTCTAGCATTTGGAAGACAAGATCCTACAGTAGAAGTTAGTATTGTGTTTTCTGCTATTTGGTCATCTCTAATAATTACACGCTTTTTCCTTATGAAGTCAGAAATAGTTAACATTCATAATCATAGCTCTAAAGTATCTCTAAATTCTGAAATTTCTGATAATCTCCTGATAACACCTCTTTATTAATTGTTCTCAACTAAGGAAACAAAACATTTCATTCTTAACTCCAAACGCTAGCTCTGTCCTCACAAGGCTGCGACAGCCACACAACAGTTCCAAGGTGGGCTCTACTTCGCAGGGCATATATTATGAGTTCTTTCATAATCTAGTTTCGGGCTAGTATGTTTTCATTCACTTACTAATTTGGCAGGCACTGGCTCTCTGTCTATGGGATGCAGGCACACAGACAATGCGACCAGGTCCTACCACGTTCAAGCACACACCCACAGCTAGAGGGGTTGGCAGGCCCAGAATGGGTATTCTCTGCCTGTTCCCAAGTGTGCACAAGACATAACACACCTCCCTCAGCTGTCCTCAGTCCCTCTGGGATGACAGTGTAAGAATAATTGTGCCTTAAAGAGTAGATCTGTACTGTCAAAATGTACAGAAAGAATCTGTGAATATTTTTAAAGAAAAGCCAAGCAAATTAGGTTTGAGTTTTGCTGACAGCCCTGGGGAAAAACAGAAGTATTCTTCAAAGGTCAGGAGAAAAACAAGGCTTCTTTTGGAAAAGGTAGGAGATTCTGATTGTATCAAAAGACAAAGCCAAGCAACTGGAACCAAGAGTCACTTACTTGGAATCTCTGCAATTTTAGTCATGGGCTCCAGACAGTGAAACACGTTAATGACTAAGCTTCCAAACATCATCACCATATGAAGACAAGGACTGAAATCATCTTTACCTTGGAACCCTCAATCCAAGGGTCATTCTGATGCTACTCAGGCTTTACCCAGTCTTCTCTTGGGAAATGATGCCTACAGCTCAGTCCAGAAGCTTGGGGTTGAGGACATTCTGGAATCTATCCTTAACCTATGCCCTAGATCTAATTATCCGAGCTCTCTTAGCTATATGTCCAAGTGATACACCGAATCTACTCTCTATTCTCAACCTCTTCAGCCACAACCTTAGTATGTGATCACAGAACATGACTCTAGCTTCATTTTAGTGTTCCAATGTGGTGCTTTGATCTCTTTGGAGCCTCCAACTAATACCCATTCTCCCCAGAGCACAGAGAGTTGATATTCTTTAAAACTGCATCCTGTCTTCTCCATGTAAAGCTTAAAACTTCATGATTCCCAGGATACTGGGCATAAAATCTAAACTCAAATTATAGTGTCCTTCCCTACTTCTCCAGCTTCCTCTCCCACCACTTGATCACCCCCCACACAGTACAATATACCACGACCACATCCAACTTTTTACTACCCAAGTACTAGGCACTTGTTGCCATACTAGGGTCACTGAACTTGTAGGTCGCTCTGTCTAGGCTGTGCCTCCTCAGGCTCTATGCACAGTCATCGCCTTCCTACCTCCTTCTACCTCCTACTTAAACATTATCTCTTCAGAGAGGCCTTCTTACACCATCCTATTTCAATCTCGGCACCTTGTATGTCAACAGCAATTTTAAAATTCTGCTCATGTTCCAGAAAAATGGAAAACTAGGAAGACCAAAATTATGTCATGTTCACCCTGAATCTAGCACAATGTCTAAGGCAGAAGAGTTGCTCAAATTCTTTTTTTTCTGTATTTAGGACAGGGTCTACAGGGTGTACAGGGTCTCACTCTATACTTGTAGTGACTGTCCTGTTTTCAGCCTGCCAAGTGCTGCGATTACAGGTGTGTGCCACCATGCCTAGTTTCAATCTCAGTCTCAGAGCACCCTGGGGGCAGGGCCGGCAGGGATAGAACCCAGTCTGGCTGATGTGCTCTGCCTAAGCAGGAGCATGAGTCTGCTGAGCTATCAGGCCAGCCCTTCAAATTCTTGAAGAATGAGTGAGTGAGTGAACGAACGAACGAACAAACGAACGAACAAATCAGGGAAACTATATAGAAGCCATTTGCTAAGGAGAGATGCTTACTCTTTTCAATGTAATTATCCTGAAAAACATAAAAACTTTAGACAAAACAAGCTTTGCTGAGGCAATTAGCTTAGGGAAACAATGTTTAAGAGTATTTTTGAGAGCTGTTGCTTTTATTTTTAAGTCTGCAAACATTTATTCCTAATAGTACTGCTTCATAACATTTTCATGTCAGAGCAATACAAATGGCCCAAAAGCACTGGTAAGAGCAGCACAGTGACTCCAGAATACAGTATGAGGTCAAGAGAGGGGCGCTGCCCCAACACCGTCTCTTTATATTATTCAAAGTCCAAAGAAAATGACATATACAAAAAGAAATTCATTAGCTGTAAAGGTGTCTCTAGTTTACTGTTCTGATGGGTATTTTAATAGAAAAGCAGATTTCGCTGCTTCTCTAAAGTTTAAGAGACCTTTTATTCATGATGAACAAGTGAATAAAATAAGGTATGACTTTCAAAATCTATTTAAGAGCACTTTAGTTAAACTGTTATTTTTTCAGTTACCAAAGAAACTATTAAAAAAAAAATCTTCAAAAAGCTAAAAATCCAGGCGAAGACCCCAAAACTACACAAAAATGAAACAGCCTGAACTTCCTGACAAAGACGCCACAGGTTCAAAATAAGGGAACATTCACTACATTAAGTTTTGAGTAAATATAAATATACTTATGTGCACATGTGCAGCTTCTAATTTTACACAACATTCGTGCTCGTGTGGGATTCTGCTTGTTTGCTCTCTGGTTCTAGGCTCCGTCTGAAACAACACGCCATTCAACCAGGCCCTGCCACGCTGCGCAGAGCAGGAACATATTGCTTTTGGCTTCACGACTGTCCCTTCCCACTTCTGTTGACTGTACTGTGAAAAAAACTCAGGGGAAGAAAAGCCCTACTGTTGTAACGGTGCCAAGAAAGTATAAAGAAACAAACCCAGATGCTAGAATCTGAAGCATTTCCTCTGCCATGAGACTATGTCCTTTAACTGAAGGTCAAAAGAACATTAAAGGGCTTAAGTATTTTAAAGCCATACAAGGTTATTTCTGTGGCCCTATCAGTTTACAGTGACACATATTTAACTGACATTTAACAAGTAGAACATATTCAGCAGTATTTAAGGAAAATCCTGGTATTGCTTTCAAACATGATTTCTTTAAATTTCTGGTGCTTTATGTTAATACAAATTGGTTCACTCTCCTGAAGCCTGAGTCCTTCCAAAATACCAGTGAATGAATAAAGTCATTCTTAAATCTATTTCACATTGCAACCTTCTAAACCCTCAGTGTGTCTATTTATTCTAATTCTGTAACAATTTTTCCTGACATTCACTTATTTTTTATGTTACAGATAATAAATTCCTTGAGTTATAATCACTGTATTTCTCTTCACAAGAGGTACTTCATGTTAGTTTTTTTTTTTTTTTTGTCGAACCAGGGATTGAACTCAGGCCCTTACGCTTGCCAGGGAAGCGCTTATTTCACTGAGCCATCTCCCCGGCCCTCATGTTAGTTTTATGAGGCATGCCATATGTATTCTCACAACAGAAATCAGTACTTCCGCCCATAGGAAATGTAACAAAAGTTATGTTAGGCAAACAGGTAATCAAAAGGGCCACCTTATTAGATGATATGACATATCAAAGTCTTCAAAATAAAGCTAAAGCAAAAGGAATTTTTTTTAAAGATCTGGCAAAATTCTTGATGGAAACGTTAACATGATTAAGGAACAGAAAATAAATGCATATAGTATCAAAATTAGTGTATAATTTTTATCTTTTTATTATTTTTTAATGTATTTGGTACAGGGTCTCACTAGGCAGCCCAGACTCCTGGTGAGCCTCCTGTCTCAGCCTCCCAAGCACTGGGATTACAGGAGTGTACCACCACACCCAGACTCAGTGGCCAGCTCAGTGCACCCCGGGGGGCGGGGTCAGCTCAGCATGTGGTGCCAGGGATCAAACCCCACTCCTTGTGCTTGCCTAAGCAGGCATTTAGTTTGCTGAGCTATCTCACCCGCCCAAGTGTGTAATTAAAAAAAAAAATCTCAACTGAATAGTGGCAAACACTTCAATAACAGAACAGGCAAACACAGCATGGAATCCTACTTCAGAGTTTTGGATAGTCAAATACAGCCATTTAGGGAGGCAAGGAGCACTTCCAATCAGACACTCTGGACACCTGCAGCCTGTTATCTTGTATTATGTTTGTCCCCAGGATTCCCTTCCATATCGAGAAAACTCAAGCAAGTTCCCTCTAAATGAACACCCACTCCCTCTTTGTGTATCGGGATTTTGGATTACTTGCTGGAATGTCTGAAATAATTCCACTGGGAGTCATCCTTGGTACTAACCATGACCTGTAAGGACGCCCATCTATGCTGGGGAGACAAGGTCTCTGATTTGTTGCTCCATAAACATCAATAAAAGGAAGACAGTGTTCAGCTTTATCTCTCCTATTTCCTTTGCTGCTCAGTAGGGCCAGCTCCACTGGTGTGTGGGAAGCAGATAGACAACACGGTTTCATAGCAAATCTGGGTGTAGCCCTTACGGTGATAAGGAAATGAAAGCGGAAGGCGTTTCAATAATATTTGCTTGAGAAGTTACAGCCTTGTCTCATGGGCAGCTTATAGAGTGTCTGATATTACACCAATTCTTAAAAAGAGCCACTGGAATATGTATATGGCCATGGTTTGGGACCTATGACTAATTTCTACCATAGAGCAACAACAAAATCTCCAGGAAACTCTTAACCAGCAAATGTACCACCATTAGGAGCACTGTCATATTCAAGAACACATAGATATATATTTGGAAGGATAAAAACAGTCATATGGCTGCATTTACTTCCAGGAATTACTATGTCACTATGTGCATATATGTGCTTGTACACAGTAGCTAAACAGATTGACACAGGAACACAGGATGTGTGTTGGCACTGCTTTTGGGCACAGAGATTATACAACTGCACATGTGATATACATATTTTAAAGCACGTATTTCCTACACACGTCTACTCACTATTATAAATTCCTACCTCCTCCCTATCAAAGAGGTTTATTTAGCCTTGGACATATTCAAAGGTCCCTGGAGACAATAGTGTAAGAAGGTTTGCACCTCGGCAGACAGGAAGCCTGGCTGAGAGGTATCACAGTACACACAGGTAACATTTTTCAGAGTCCCACTTCCCACTAAGGTACAGCCCCAGCCGCAGCACAACTTCATCTGAGCAATTCCTGACAGGTCATCGACAAGGAGGCGCTCCCGGAGTTCATGCAGGAGGCTCCGCTGTGATCAGCAACCAGCACGCCAAAGGGCGCGGAGAACGGATAAGCGGAACAATACTGTATTTTCCTTCTACTCCCACAGAGAAATAAATACACCACTTTAAATGTTATATGAGTAAGGTGCCCCGAGGTCACAGCAGGGCCACAGCGAAACAGGCCACCAGCTCCCTTCAAGGACACTCTCAGGAGGGTTTTTCATAGGAACATTGAAACAAGTGTCCTTTTATGTCCACTGTTGCAAAAACACACCTCTGATATTTATCAAAGCTCTGTAAGGCGACTGGGTTTGTTTTTTCTTTTGCCAAGCAGGGGAGCAGCAAATAATAATCTTTAATATAAATCATAAACAAGACCAGAATGTGTTCTACACCTTTAAAATGCCTTTCTGGAAGAGGTCAACTTGTGTTCTTATTGATCTTCCTAATTTTCACGACTTTTAACAACAGAACACAGGAACACATTTTGATTCTGCAGAGACAAAAATCTTTACTTCACTTTCTAAAATGGATAAAAGTGAAGATATATCCAATAAGAATGTGATACTATATTAACTTATTCTGACAAATACCTTTTTTCTGTATCTGTAAAACTGGCAATGTGCAGACAAAAGTATGGATATATTTGAAAAGAGAAGTATCAATTTTTAACATTATTAAATTCCTGCATTGTTCTTCTCTTAATGGAACAGGAAAAGAAAGGCTACCGATAAGGAGAAAACACTTTACTTGCTTTATGGGAAATTAAAAAAAAAAACAACCCTCCAGTGACAGAGAAAAGAATAAAGTTTTCCTACACTTGGAAAACTAGGAAGTTGTGAGCCAAAAACAAAGAAAACATCCTCAATTTGGAGAACATTCCAGTCCCTTAAAAGCCCACACAAACATCAGTTCACCTCGTGTTAATCCCTTCCTTCTAACTTTACAGGCACCACTTAGGCTGTCACTTCCTCCTGATGCAAAAAACACGAAGCCATTGAGACCACAAATGAAAAGCAGGAAGGCACCCTGTAAGAGAATGTCCCAAGCTTCAGGGTGTCAGCAACCAAGTAGGAGCCCTCCACTCTCACCACAGAGTCCATGTCATTCAAAGGTTAGTGTCATAGGCTTCTAAAGATACTCCTCACATGCCTCAGAACAGCACACTGAGTGAAGGTCAATATGCACTACAGAATAAGTATTATTATTAAAATATTTTTAAATTTTAACAAGTTCAAATATTTAACTTTAATACTCTAAAGATTTTAGAAAGTCATACATTTTACAATGATAGAAGCTTTGCTTTAAAAGTAAACATTGTATGTCTTTGAAACATAAAATAGTGTTTAATTAAAATTAGCTTTTGAGAATCTTCTAGAATGTCCACCAAGGCATGGCACTGTTTAGACTGCAAGTAGCTACACCTCCTAAGTGTCCTGTCTCCCCTCTAACCTCCTATCCCCACGTGGTCTTTCCATACTCAGCCCAAATGCCCCATGAGGGGTCGGCCCCACGGCTGTCCTCTCCAAGTGAGCAGGTCACAGTCAGCAAGCAGAGGGACTGACCACAGAGACCCTTGTTCCATCCTCAAGAGCTCTCCTACTTCAGTTCCCTCAGCAGAAATTTCACAGTTAGAGACGATTAAAATGTAACGTTGGGTGAGGAAAAACTCTATGGAGTAGAATCTGATAACAGAGGTAAAAAATTTGAAAATGTTCCTAGATTTCAGGGAAAAAAAAACAATAAAGGAAAATGAAGCTGTGTTTTTGAGATGAAAAAAAAAAACCTAGAACAAAATGGGGAGAGTAACAATTTTCAAGTAAGATTGGCTCACTCAACTTTGAGCAGCATGTGGAAGAAACTATAGTTCTGCCTTAATGGGTGTGTGTGTGTGTGTGTGTGTGTGTACGCAAGCATACACTTTTTTTTTTTTTTTTAATTTCAGTACTATGAGTGAAGCCAGGGAGTACTATGCTATGTCCCCAACCATTTTTGTATTTTACTTTGAGACAGGAGACAGGATCTCTCTAAATTGGCTGCTCTGGCTTCAAACTGCAATCCTCTCAAGTAGGCAGGGTTACAGATGTGCACCACCACACACATCCTTTAGAGGGAAATTGTGTTTATAACTGTATGCATTCACCTCTACCATTAATATTGTTGCTTTTTCTTTAAAATGAAAGCTATATTCCTAAGAGCTTTTTTCCTTAGAGGATCTCAATCAAGATACTAGTAAAAATAGAATACTGGCAAGACTGGAAAATAAAACATAGTTATCTACTAGAGATTCCTTGTCTTTAGTGATAAAATTGCAAAAACTTTTGCACTGATGACTTCTGATTGAACGCAAATTCAGGCTAATGTGACTGGGCTCTAAAACTCCCCTTAATTTTCCTCTTATAACCTCTTTTCTGCTAGAAGCAAAACATCTAGCTCAGGTACGATGTCTGTAACCCTAGATAATAGTCTGGGAATAGTAATCATGCTAATAAATGAGATCTGAGTGAGCAGAACAACTCAGGCATGACAACTCCGGGTGGTCTCCCCCCTGGGTGGAGGAGATGAGCGGCCAGGGGCAGTGCTCTGCCCAGGAGGTGAGAGCCAACCCCACACAGGAAGGAGGGCTCCACTCCTGCTGAGGAACGCAGCCCTGCCCTGGGGAGTGGTCCCCTGCACAGCTCCCTTGGCCAGCAGCTACACGGGCTGGGATTCCAGAGCCTTCCCTCATGTCAGGAAAGCCTTTGTGGGGCCAGGCTTTAGCCAGGCATAGCTGCGCCAGGAGGCAGTTCAGCAGCTCTGTTGACAAGGAATAACTGAGAGGTCACCTACAGCCAAGTCAGACCACAAACACCCAAGGGACCGCTTAGGGCTACCCAGCAGCAGAAACCCCAACCTACCAAAGCCAGTCATTAGACAGCCGTTTGGGAAGCTGCTGTGGTCAGCAGAAACAGAAAGTTCTAAGCGTGGCTCCAAAAGAACATCATTCCTCTAGGGGTGTCAGGTTTTCTGCTCTTTTAACAATGACAGTAAGTGTTAAAATGCACAGAAGTATATAGAATGTGGCCTTAAAGCACAGGCATGACCAACACTGCTCATCTGCAGTTTCTTTACTCTAACCTGGGAATACAAATGGAAAGAAGACAGGCAGGCGTTTGCATGAGGCAGTCGGGAGCACAAGACATGGCTTGGAAGTAGAGTTTAAAGTTAAAGGAAACTGAGAGCACAGAATGGGGGTCAGTGGACAGTAACAGCACAAAACTTGAAACTATTCACCTACAGGCTATAGAGAAAACACTGTTTCCAAAGTCAATCTGAAAACTTGACGTTTGTAGCAGTCCTCTCCTGCAGCCCTGATGTGGCTGAGAAAAGTGCCTTCTAATTCCACTTTGTACATCCCGGGCACAGAAATCTCAGCCACCAGGTCTCGCATGACTTCCCACTACTGAAACGCAGCACAATTTCTTCACCCAACTTCTCTCCTCCAACTGGTCTGGGGCCAAGTGCCTTGAGCTTCCTGTTTTTATTTCCCAGATATTTAACTTGGTTTCCGCCTTTAGTAGCCCTTTTTATTTTCCACATACCAGTTATCAAGACATCAAAACAATAATGATTTAAAACATGTCTGTAAGGACGACTTGCCTAAAAAAAATCAGTAAAATATTTAAAATACTGCTTTAATAACATAAAAGTGTACTAATTATAAAAATAAATGAAGCTGCCTCTATTTTCTTTTTTTATGACACTAGTGGAAGTTAAGACATATACATATTTACATTTTATTGTCATTTGACATACATACATGTTTATGTATTTCTTTATGTATAACATGTTTCCTTTTTGAGGGGACTATATGCTTGCATCTAGGTATATATACACAAAGAATTACATAAATGTTTATATATATGTATGTCAAACGACAAAAAATTAAATATCTCCATTTCCTATTAACTTATAGCAAGACATTATCAATTTGTGACTGTAAAAGAGTAAGAAAGCAATACGGACGTAGAGAGTATCTGTAAGGGGCACTTGTGCGGCTAAAGGAAAAATCAGCTGGGACCCTGATGGCAATGAGGTCACCAAACCATGTGACAGGTGAGGTTTAATGTGGCTTTTGACTTGGTCAAGGGAAAGCCTTCTGTCTCCAACTTGATAGGCAACCTGAACTGGATTTCTCTAAAATAAAAATTTTAAACAATGTATAAGGGCTAAAATAGTACATTCCACAAGCACAACTCAGCATTGCTTTTTCTTAGACTAGGTATAACTAGTCTAAGAAAAACAGAATGAGTATTTTCAATGAAATACCTGATTTACCTAAAGGTGAGGAATCTGTATGCAGGAAATCAGAGGCAGTGTCTCTATTTCAGAATAAATAAGAATGAAAATCTGAGAGTTTCTTGGGGGATTAAGTACATATATTCTACTATCAATGAGCATATTAACAGCAGTTTAGAGGACCAAGAGCCTTCCTTGAGCTTCATAAATCCTGTAAGCTATACAGTGCCCTCCCCCTTCCCTCCTCTCAACACGTTCAGTCCTAAGAACTTGTGAGAAGAACCTTACAAGTTTAACTCTGCTATATCACTTTACAGGATACAGCAGCTATGCTTGGGGGAACAGATACTCAACTCCTGGTATCCCTAATGGCCACACTAGATCATTTCTACTAATTGAGATTATGCAAAGAAAGACCTAGAGATCTTAATATCTACAAATCAATATAATCACCAAAAATTATAGGTATAGGTTTTAGTTGTATTTCTAATGTTTAGTAAAGATAAAATAAGTAAATTTATATAAGGACTCAACTTCATTAAAATCAATTTCCCCAGTATCTAAATTTCAGAATTTGTTGTGTTCCTCACCACATAGACCTACACGTACAAGATGAACTGTCTCTACTGCATGTTACTGCCTTTTAACATTAACTTGGAAATACACTTTCTTTTAGTATTAAGGATTGAACCCTTCATGATGAGCTACATCCCCAACCCTTTCTTTTAGTTTTATTTTAAGCCAAGGTCTTGCTAAATTGCTAAATTGCTCAGGCTAGGGCTGAACTTGGCTATCTTCCTGCCTCAGCCTCCCAGAGTGCTGGGATTACAGGCATGCAGCACCACACCCAGTCAGGGAGAAAGGCATTTAGTTGCATAGTGAAACCGTTACTATGCATTAATATATGAGGTAAAGCAATGTACAGCATATGCTTTTTGGAAGTCGTATGTATCAAAGCAAGCCCAGGGATGAAAGAAGTGCTAATCTTTCAGAGCAGCACAAGAAATTCTGTCAGGGAAGTAGATTCACAACAACACACTGTGATGCTTTCATTCTAAGTGTGGCAAAAACTAGGAGACTCTCTTGGGCTTGCTGGAAATGGAGATTCCCCAGCCCTGGTCTGGTCCTGGTGATTCAAGATCTCTGAGAAACCTAGGGACTATCTTCCACTTCCAATACCCAGAATCTCATCTTGTGGGTTTCAGGGCCAGGTGGGGGCAGGCCTTGGAGCCCTATTAGGGTGCCTGTTTTCCCTTGCACTTATGGAGTGGGGGGCAGAGGGTTCCATGGCACAGCTGGAAGCTGCTCTATCCACCCAGTGCTACATGTTAGGGAAAATTCTGTTCACTATTTCAAAGGTGGAATGGAAGTTAGTATGATGTCCAGCTTCACCTGAACACTGCAGGTTCCACGTTGGACACAAACACATATAAAACCAAAATGAAACAAACCTTTGAGGAAAAAGTCTTATGCATAAAGTAGGTTATAATATTTATTTCTAAACACTAATTAAACTTTCGTTTACTGACAAAAAATTACAGATGGCATCAAGAGTTAAAATACTTGATAAGCCCACACAGCAGAGGCTGTACTGTAGCCTACACACCAAGAAAACAACCAAGAATAAAGTTCAGCATTCACACTTTGCTTGTGAAAAAAAATATGAAGGAAGGAAAAATAGAATAAAAAACTCAACAGTGATACTCCCTTAGGTAGAACTGAAATAATAAAATCACACTGCAGAATAATTAAAAGTTAACGCTATGCAACTTTCAAAATCTGAAAAAGACTGTCTATAAAATGAAGCCATTTGTCTCGATGGCAAAATTAGTTCCACTTCAGAGAATTGTAGCCACCCAACATAAAAATCAAATTTCCTTTTTGTTTTAAGCAGCAGGAAAAAAATACAGATATATAATGCCATACAAAGTAGATCTTTCTCTTCTTCTAATTCTTACTCAGGGGCTAGTAGTATTTTTTTTATGCAATATAAGTTTTCAGAATAAACACAAAATATTTTAAGGACATTTATAATATATCTTTAAAAAAATCAAAAGCAGGCTCCCCCAATGATAGGATTTGTGGGCCCTGAAGCCATTTAGGGAAAGGCCCTTCAGTTAAATAGCAAACCATTGGTATTTCTCGGTGCTGTAGTGGTGGTGTATAGGTTCAAGCTCAGAGCCTTTTTTTTTTTTTTCAATGAATACATGGATAAATGCATGAATGAAGAAACAATTAAAGCAGCTCTAACATGAAAGAAACAATCCCAGAAGGTATTTGTGGAGAATGCTGAGAAGCAGGTTCTTTTGGAATGAGAGTCTGTGGCTATAGTCCCATTTCTTCACCTCTCTACCCGATTATATAATAATCATTTTAGTGCTCTTACTGAGCCAGCTCTAATCACAGGTATGGATCTGACCACCTTCAACACACTCAAAGGCTTTTCTGAATGAGGGTGTACAAATAAGTGAGCTGATCAATCAACCAGCAGGCAAGTAAATGCTCCTTCTATATTTTCAGTATCACAGATGCCAACTATTGTTCTCTAGGCTAATCCTCAACAGGCTGATGTTGCCAGCCTCACACTTTGTTCACTGTGCTCCTGAGGTATTCAATGCTTCCTGCAGCTTTGCTGCACTGGTCCTCTCGTCTCAAAAAGTGATACTGTCAGTCACCTTTTCCTTCCATTATGCACATTATTCTCATACTAATCTTCTAAAAATGCTCCCGCTCTTCACAATGCTAATTTGATCAGAAGTCATTAGGACACCACCCTCTCCCTGGAAGGATGACTCACATATCCTTATCTCTAGTTTGGATCTCTGTGTTCCAGACCCGTAACTCTCATCTTCCTTTTGATTCTCCATAGAGACAAACATTACAAAACAAACTCAAAATGTGCCTCATCCAGCCTCCCATCAAGCTGCCCTTCTCTTCTACATTTAGGAAATGAAACCACTGTCTATGCAGAGCATCAGCCCCTACACATCTCTCCTGACTGCCACAACTCCACAAGCATTTTGTGATAATCACCACTGCTCCCAAATCCGGCAGTTTCCCTCTCTTACCCAGCCAATTAGCCACCAAATTCACTGACCTGACTCCTTAACTGCCTCCGTTGGGAGCCCTCTGTTCACCCTCCCCTTTCTATCAAAGTCTGCTTTTATACTCTTTTTTTTTCTTCTTTTGTTGAACCAGCCAACAAACTTCTCAGAGCCGGACCCAATTCAGTCCCTCTACAAAACCTTCCTTAACTGATCCACCTTAGGAACACAGAGCCATTCTTGTCCATTCAACATGAGACAGTGAAATATAGAATCATGTGTTAATTTCTGATTGTCTATCTCTTCTCAATACATACAAAAATTATCCAAAATTTAACATTATCGCTAAGGATTTTAGCCAAAACAAAGATGGAATTTCTAAAACTTCAAATATCTTCCTCCTTTTGCAAAAATTTCACTGTTCAGCTGTAAGTTGGAATAAATACCACATAATCTACACCCTTCAGGCAGATGATGGCTGACGTAGCAATGACTAAAAATGTATTTAAGAACACATTATGAGTTCCACATAGGTACCTCTTCAGCTGGTCTCCACAATAAATCAGTGTGTATTAGGTTTCTAAAAAATGTTTTCCACAATCTTCTAACTAAGTTATTCTTCTCGGTATACCTGCCATAGAGCTACTCACAGATGAAGGTTACTATGTGAGTTAGTGAGCTACAGTGAAAATTACTTAAGGTGACAAATAGCTCTTCATAGATGTCAAACTCAATTTGCTCAAAACAAAACTGTAGGATCTTCCCTAAATCAGATCCTTCCCCAACTACAAGGAATTACTACTTCCTTAAACAGCAAGTCCAAGAGTATATCTTGATTTCTATTTCCTTCTTCATCTTTTTCGAGATATCTCAAATTCACTTCTCTCCAACACCAATTCTCAGGTTTGAATCTCTATTATGATGTGATATCTGAACTATTTAGAATATCTTTACCCACACACTTCACATAATCTACCAGCTGCTGGGGATAGGGCCACTGGCACCTCTTTTCCTCCCTCCCTCAGTTCAGGCCACACCACATTGTTGCCTTTTCTTTCTATTCTTTCAACACACTGGGCTTGTTCTCATTTTAGAGTACCTCCTTGCTCTCCTCCCAGATTTTCAGAAGGCAAGCTCCTTTGGGCATCCATGTTTCAGTTCAAATGTCCTTTCCTCAAAGGACAGCACTCTGATATGCCTATCTAATGTAGTTTCCCTAGTAATCTCCGTCACAGATTCCCATCACTGTTTTGCATAGCTTTTTCCATCCCATGATATTTCTTGTTCATATACTTTTTTTGCAATATATAGTCTATATTTACTCTGAATCTAGACTCTATGAGAGCTGTACCCTCAGCAACTAGAGCAGTACCGATCTGTTAGCTATTTAGTACTTAGTAAAAATCACTGGATGACATGAATAAATAAAATGTTTTCCTGTGTGTTTTACATTCTTCATCGAATAGAACTTTCATATTTCTGAATACTTTGTGAATTTATTATCATGGTTCTGAGTTATAGTGATTTTTCTTAAAGAGCCACAGACCCGAGCGTGGAGTCCGCACACAGTTGAGGTGTACGCTGTTCACTGCGTCATGGAAGTCTTTCATGCTGATGCTAGCTGAGATCACTAACCTCAGACAGGGCCCACCAGACAACCCTGGCAGCTGCAAAGGCTGCTGGTACTGTCGCTGCCAGTTAGTGTCTTTCTTTTGATCCACGGTGCACATGTTTCACTTTGGTGACAGGGTAACCTACACCAAATCAACACGAAGAAGCACACGGCCCAGCACTGAAGCTTTGCTAAGGTCAAGGTGAAATGACTCACCAATCATTCCCTTCACGAGATTTGCTTTTTATAAAATATAGGCTGGTTCTGACAAACTATTCTGTACAACACCATGGCTGACTATTATCTGTCTTTTTGTTTTGTTTTGTTTTCATGTTTTGAGATAGGGGCTTACTATGTAGTTCAGGCTGGCCTTGAACTCACAGTGACCTTCCTTTCTTAGCCTCCTATGTGATAGCTATTATCGTGTGTGTGTGTGTGTGTGTGTGTATGCATATGTGCATGTTTTTCATTCATTCAATTTTTTTTAATGAAATGATTGCAGTATGTAGTCCAGGCTAGACTTGAACTCATGAATCTGCCACCTTAGCAATTCAAGCACTGGAATTTCAGGTGTGCCACTACATCCCACTTCCTCTAAATTTTTGACAAACGGACTCCATGGTGATATGTTCATACAGTTTAGAAAATTCTGGGTAAGCCAATCACAACCAACTCCTTATAAACAAATAGAAATGACCCATAGAAATTATAATGAATTATTAACCCCCCAAATTGCTATTATTCTCAATAAATCTATGAATGCTATTAAAATGCCCTATGACAATGTCTGTGCATTATAAAAATCATAGTTATGCTTAGAATTCATTGTCAGTATCATCACCAGAAACACAGAAGTGAGGTCCATGCTGCGGGTTTGCTCTGTCAAGGATACTTTATATGAAAGCATGCTCAGAAGAGTCTCAAAGATGCTAACTAGATCAAACACCTTGAAAGGCCACCAGCATCCACTGTGCCTGCACTAATTCGTCCGCCTCATCCACCACCCCTGGCCTCTTGTCTCTACTTGGCACCGTGTCATCTCCCATCCCTTGAGCAGCCCTTCTCTTCCTCCTTTCTGCACCTCTTACAACTGCTGGTCCATCATCAGCCAACCCCTTCTTCTATCCCTCTCCCCTCAGGATACTCCCCCTTCTTTGCTCTACCTAGAACTGGGGTAGCCCTAACTGTTCTTGTTCCCTTAAAGTCCCCTTAAATGCGATGACCGTATCAGGTACATTCCACAAATCCTGGGGGCAGGTATGAATCTTCTTTGTGCTTCCCATCACTTTCAGACCATTCTTTCATGTCCCCTTTAAAAAATAGAGCCCTGATTGCTTGAAATACATGCACTCCATTGTATCACTAGCTACATGCGATGGCCACATTTATCTAATAGATCCTGAAGCTCATTCTTGATGTCTCCACTACCTGCTGGGGTAGTCCATCCTGGCTCAGGGGTGTGACTTTCTATCTCCAGGGAACTTGTTCCTTTCTCCTCCTCAGCTGACTGAATCATCCACACTATTCTCAGTCCTCAATACCAACAAAATTGTTGACCTCAAATTCCTGTTCTTTCATCATCTCCACCAGCAGCATGGTTTGCTTACTGTTTTTTTTTAAACTTTTTATTTATTTATTTATTTTTAAATTTTATTTATTTGTGTGTGTGTGGGGGTCAGCTCAGCCCACCAGGGGGAGGTGCGGGCTGGCATGTGGTGCTGGGGGATTGAACTGCGGTCCTTGTGCTTTTAGTTTGTTCTAAGTAGGTGCTTTAGACCACTGAGCCATCTCACCAGCCCCTGCTTACTGTTTTTATCTCCCTCCTAGTGTTGACTGTCTGGGCAGTCACCATAAATATCTCTTGCACAAACCTCAATCCCCATATGTCCCTTTCTGTCTTTCTACCAGATTTAACATGACAAGGTAACCCTGGTTATCTCTCCACCTACTAGGCACCTGTCCCAAAGCCACAGAAAGATACTGACGCTTAGCCAGTCCCTCCTCAAATTTGTGTCTGCTAACCTCAAGCAGTCAGCACCTGCAGGGGACCCCGCAGATTTCCTAATTAATCCACTCATCCTCTTACCTGAGATGTCTAACATCTTCCTCTCCCTCAACCTTCCACATTGCTTCTTTCACTTCAGGCCAGATAATGACTTCCCTTAATATGTCTCTGGGACAGAGACATGATTTTACTCCTTCTCACATACCGCACATGACAACCCATGTTTTTCTTACGTGTGCGGCTCCTTTCTCTTCACTAGTGCATTCTCATCATCGCACAGGCTGAGATGTCCCCCATACTTTATTTAAAGCCCCTCTTGACCCTCAGCCCTTGAAGACAACCACCCCATTTTTCAATCTCATTTTATTACACAACATCTCAAAAGGAGTTTTCCGGTTTGTATTACTTGTACTAGTAACCATTCTCTTTGAGGTCAGAAGAGTCATCTTTGGGTTTCCATCTCTCCCTTTGACTGCCAGCAGGTACTGCTGCTGCTTCTACCAAGATGGTGTCCACCCCTCCTTCCTTGCCCTTTCTCATGGCGCTGTGCGTGAGTAGCCAGAACAGCTCTGCTCCATAGATCACGCTACCTCCCTTTGCTAATCTACCCTGTACCTGCTCCTCTACCCCAGTCGGCCTAACACTGATCTCACCATTTCTGCTCCTCTCTCCTCATAAACCTGTAATGATTTCTTATAGTACCTATCACCAGGGTACAGATCTTTGCATGGGGGGGTAACACATTTCATAATCCAGTTCCACAGAGTCTCCCCCTCTGTATTTCCTGCTATCAACATTGAACACTGCTATTTTACACCAGGTCTGCAAATTCTTTTTTTTTTTTTTTTGGAACTGGGGATTGAACTCAGACCCTTGTGCTTGCCAAGGAAGCACTTATTCCACTGAGCCATTTCCCTGGCCCCAGGTCTGCAAATTCTTGTTTCTACATTTTATTTTTTTGTCCACCTTGTTCCTGAAAGCCATCATTATTGATGAAAGCCCAAATTGCTCAGACACCACCCTCCAAAGTATCATATCATACAATTACAGGTCATGTTTTGTTGATCTTAAATGTCTGAGGTATTCCAATTTTAAGACTGCTGTGACTATCGGCAACTTAATAATCCCTAAACATATAGTCACTAATTCTTTCATATATAGTGCATATTTCTTAATTTTATGAAAAAGCAAAACAAATTTTCTTAACCAAATAATGGAGTAACAAAGTAATTATACTGTACTGTTATCTCAAAGTACTCAGTACAAGACATGAAACTTTATTTTCAATGAAATAAGATAAACTGTTAGTAGAAATTAAACAACTTAGTATATATATATTGAAATACTTTTAAAACAATGAAATATACACTTTTGCTTAATTTGAATAACAAAGCATTTAACCAAGTCTACTTTTTCTTTATATAGGGGCCATCTGACAAAGTAAGTTTAATATTTTTTTTCTGTTTATTTATTTATTTGATTTTAAAAGAATACAAAATAGTAATAAAAACAGCATTAGAAATGATACAAAATTTCATTAAACGAAGTAATAGGAATTCAACAATAGTTGCTATATTGCATGAAATTATCTTCAAATTAGCTGTTTGGGTGGCCACAAGTTTAATATTTTTTAAAGTTAAAAAAAAATTATTCAGATATAGTAATTGTTCATGAGGGAATTATCTTAAAAATTCTAAGTGTTGAATTGCACAAATAGCTTTTTTAGAATCAACTTACAAATTATTAAAGGTAAGCCCTACATTTCAAAGATCAAAAATGCACACCTAATTACTGCCCTACGCATGAGGGCACAACTGCCTGCGACGGCGTCAGGCTTAGATCTTGTACAGCTCAAACACTTTAGATGGCCGAGAAAAAGGCGTGCTGGGGAGTGCAGTGGTAAACCCTGACAGTCCCAGCCACTGCGAGGCAATGTGAGCCGCTTCATGAAACGTAAGCATGGGAAAAGGCAATGAATCTACGCTGTCACATTACATCGCATAATGTTAACTTTATTTATTTATTTTTTGCAACTTTTTTAAAATTTATTTTTTTAATTAATTAATTTTTTTTAACTTTTTAAAGTTTCTAATACTAGAAGATATCATACAATGTCTTTTAAATAAATTGTAAGTCAAAGATACAGTATAAATCTTGCAGGAACAAAAATTAAGATTAAGCAATATTCAGAAAATTAAATGTTTCAAAACAATTGAACTAAGAAAAACTTTTCATGATAGCAAAGAAGTACTAAGAGTAAAATATAAGATAAATACTGGAATGTCAAGTAAATGACCAGCACAATGTTAACTTTAAATACGTATGAATAGCTAAATTAACTATTCACACAGACACGAGACCATGTCATCTGTACCTCTAAATGTTTATAAAGAACTCTAAACTTAACAAAGTTTTTTTTTTTTGCAAATGAGGACAAAGATGAGCAACGGCAAACCAGAGGGCAGAAATGTGTAAGGCCAGTGCTAGCGAGAGCAGAGCCAGGACCTGGGCCCAGGCCTTCCCCCTGCCAGCTGCAGTTGTGGGCCACCCCTGGCCCTGGGTACTCCACCTGGGATCATCCTAGTTAGAATCATTTCTTTAATATTTTTTTTCTAGATTATATGCATAATGTATGACTTATGACCCATATTAGTATAATTTTCTTGTTACTTTTTCTTTTTACTTTTATTAGTAGTTGTTCGCAGAACACAATGTGATTACATTCCCTGTAGGAATTGGTGTATATATACACAACACATTTCAATTCTTTCTTCCCTTCTCTCTATCCCCATTTCATTTATTTATTTTTTAATGTATTTAGTACAGGGGACACGGGGCATACAGGGTCTATAGGGTCTCACTGCACAGGTCAGACTCGTAGTGATCCTCCTGTTTTCAGCTTCCCAATCACTGGGATTACAGGTGCACACCAACATGTGCAGTCTCAATCACAGTCCCAGCATGCCTGGGGGCAGGGCCGGCATGCCACACGGAGGTTTGAACCCAGGCTGCTGCACTCTGCCTAAGCAGGCGCTTTAGTCTGCTGAGCTATATGGCCAGCCCTTCTGGCCCCCTTTTATTTTTCCAGCATCAGATTGATATTGATTTATAAGACTGTGTAGCATTAATTATCATACATACAAATTGAAAAGCAGACTAATAAGCCAAAGGACAATATCTGACTTCTCCCTAGCGACGTGAGGTCTCATGACACACCCATACCTTGATTCCTGCCCCTGGTCAAACCAACCCAAGCCTTCAAACCTCAATGCGCAACTCTGCCCTCTCTTCTAAAGAGCCCCTCTTCTGTGCCAGACAAGCTGCCTTTCTAATTAGCAGACTCTCCGCATGAGCACCATCCTGTCCTCAACTGAGTGGAAGGTACCTGACGACAACAGATGCTGATCCCAGGCACACCACTGGAGAAGCCACCCATGCTGCAGAGGTGACCAGGCCGGGCATCCAGGAAACATACACGGCCAGTAAATCAGTCCCTGGAACACCTTCTGCATATCCATCAGGATTCCAAAAGCTACCCGGCGCTGTAAGCTTGTCTTTTCAGGCTCAAATACTCTCAGCGCTCAGTCACACACCATTAAGTCTTAAAGATGGATGGCTAACAAAAATTAATGCTTACCTTCAATCCTCTTTAAAGCTGAAAGGCACATATCCTTCCTTGGAAACTCAAAGGGATTGTTGCAGGTTCGAATGGTGTCACACTCACATTTCCCATTAATTATATTGCAGCCAGAGATAAGGTTTTCATTGCATGGTTCGAAACCAAGCAGCTGGTCATCATCCCAGTTCTCATCTGAAAAACAATCGCCCAGATAATGTTTGCTTGCTGCTTCATACAAAGGCTATCTGACAGCAAAAGTACATGGGGATGTCACAATGAACATCCAACCCTGATACCTCAATTTGTGAATAGTGGCTTGGCTCGAAGGATACAAATGAATGCAAACCAGCCTCCTACCAACCAAAAGGCTGAAATATGGCCTCACGTGCAGACATTAAATTCCAATACACAAGCATTTGTAATTGTAATCACAAGCATCTAAATCTCTTGTGGGCCACCCACTGCAACAAGTGAGACTCTTTTAAAATTTTTCATTTTAAGCAAAAATTTCTGGATTTTCTACATTTAGTAGATTACTAGAGTTACATTTGTCATTTACTTTTTTTTTTTCTGGTATTGGGGATCTAACCCCAGGCCTTGCACATGTTAGATAAGTGCTTTACTTCAACATCAAAATTACTTTTTAAAGCTATTTTTTTTTCTTTATCACTAGAGACCAGTCTAAGATTTAAAAGAGCGCTTCCATTTAGCACATCATGGAAGCTAATAAGTAGCAAAAGACACCACCGTTAAGAGACAAGAATAGGATCCCATAGAGGAAATTCTCTCCAGAGCACCTGGGACCAATCCACAGAGTCTGAAGTTCTCCACAGCTAGCCCAGCTACGACCCCAACACTAAAGGCTACAAAGCCTGGTGAGAGGCTGCGGTCATCACGTTCTAAAGCCGAAACCAGGTGTGGGTCACGGATGACAGTAGTCACTGAAAAACTAGATTTTCAAACCAGTTTTCCTCAGACTCAGCTCAGAAAAATGTAACATGACAAAACCACAGGCAGGCTCGAACCTTAATAACACTGCTCACACTTCAAACATCTCTTAAAAGAAACTAGGCTTTTTCTATAGATCTCTAGAACATGACATGTTTCTTTTCCCTCTTAACATTATCTTTAAAAGGTATTTTATCACACTTGAACTATGTTTCTGATAACTGTATCTCGAGAGAATCTTTAAAATTGCTTGAATTTGAGAAACCCTAACCTGTTGCACACACTACAGCAGGAATAAAAACCACCTTCAAGAATGGGTTTGGGGCTAGGAACACAGAGCTCTTCAGCAGAGAGCCTGCCTGTAAGGGGGGGGACCTGGGTTTCACTGCCAGGACCACAAAGAAAAACAAGAGTGATTCTACTGGAAGACAGTGTGAAGAAACAGGTGTGACTGGGGACACACACACAACACTAACGTTACTTCTAGTATCTTCAGTGCAAAAGCCAGGCAAGACTTCTTCATGAAGTAATTTTTTTGACAAGGAGTCTTTAGGAGGACATCACTTATAGTGTAAGAAGCTTTAAGCTGGTTCTTTGAGAAGGGAAAAGAGAAAAGGCTCCTGTGATTTGATTTCAGGAGCTCAAACTTACTTATGCAACCGAAGCCTTCAGTCTCAGTACATTATCTTTTGGTTTTAAAGATTTAAACAAAATCACAAGTGATCAGTTTAAAAGTTTGTTTTCCAACTTAGCCTATACGTGGTCGTCAGGAATAACTTGTGCATAATATATTAAAGGCACATTCCAACCGTTATGCTAGCAGTAAAATTACTAAACTACTCTCAAAAACAGACCAAAAAGTATTCTACAATTCAACACACAATAGGTGGTGACATGTTCTCCATTATTAATGGTATATCTACATCATTTCTTATCTCTCATTCGATTGTCGACATGCTTTCAGCATCATCAATCTAATACATTTCAATGAAATTTGCTGTGAAGGACCTTTTGTGACTGCACATGCAAATTTAGAGTTCAAAGACAGTTCAACCCCAGGAATTTCAAAACTCACAAAAAATTCAAGAAGCAGTTGAACAACTGAAAAACTACTTAATAGTCTCTTTTCATTCATATTCCTGAGAGGAAAAGTAGTAACATTTTGTAAAGATGCACTCATCAAAGTAAGTTGACTCTACCAAACTTTTTTTTCCACATTAAATACTCTTTTGCTCTGCTATAATTGGAAGTTCCTCAAATTACCACCCTCATGAGTTATCACAAAGTATTCTAAACCTGTCCACCATTTTCTCTTCCCTCCTCATTCCCCACATTGTTACCAGAATTGTCTTCCCCCCAAACCACACCTGATCAGGGGTTTCTCTTTTTTCCAAGAAGCTAAGTTCAGACTTTTTATTACCGAATGCACAGTTCCTCACATGCCCTGTACCTATGTCCATAGACTCTTCTTCACCAATCCCTCTTCTATCTAAGGCTCTAAGCACACTGTCACAACTGCCCCCACAGTGTGCTCATGAAGCCCCACTTCCCCAGAACACTTCAGTCTGCTCTTCCCTAACTCGTATTAGTTCTCTTAAGACCCACTTCAGATGCTGCCTCTTTGAGCTGCTCCATCCTCCACACTCTGCAATCACCTGCTCAGTCCTCTTGCCTTTCCTTCCATGCCAGTTACTGTAGGTTTTTATCTTCTAAGACAAACTTGCCTGACAGACAAGGTCCTTGTAGGCAGGAGTCAGGTTTACCCAACTTGGGATGGCTTTAACCCGACTGTTCATACATGTCATATTCTCTCTCTCTCTCCCTCTCTCCCTCTCTTCCTCTCTCCCTCTCTCCCTCTCCTGTGAATTATATGGTCAATACAGTTGTCAGTTTCATTTTTAATCAAAACATGCCTTTTGTTTGTATATGTGTCTCACCACAAGGAAGAAAAAAAGAGCACGTTCGGGCCATTCAAACTTTACTTGTAAAGACTCATCACTAAAGCACTTCACGAGGCACATGTGAAGAATGCCTGGACACACCGGAGCATTTACCGTCAGCATCATCTGCTGTAGGTCTTTCCCAGTCGGCACCAAGACTGCAACCTTTTATCAGTGGGCTGACAACAACCGTCCTTCCGAGGACCCATGCCACAGCCAACTCATTTTCACTGCCAGGTGCTTTTCCCTGCCATCCAGCAGGATGACTACTTCCCTTGAACATGCAGTCAGAACCAAACGGTGACTGCCTTGATCATTTCCCTGGCAGCAGCAGGGACAACACCAGAAGATACATGGTGGGGTGTGACCACCCCCTTAGAGAGTGCAAAGGTCCTATGAACAGTCAGGAAACACCATGGGCTCTGCAGCTAACAGTATCTTACTTGCTTTTCTTAGTAATTTTTTGCCTCCTTCTAATTAATACATTGTTTTTCTTCTTCTCAAGTAATTCCCTTAGCAACACTGTGTTACAGGATCAAACACAACATGCTTCTAAAATAAATGCTTTTAGGGTTTTCTGTTATAAAACATTATACTTTAAAATAATTTAACAGAAAATCAACAGGGATTGATAGCAAAAATATATTAAATTTTGATTAAATCACAGACTTACTCAACACAGTAAATCTGAGCATTAACAGTGGTTGAGTATCTCTTATCTAAAATCCTTAGAGCTAAAAATGTTTCAGATTTCAGAGCTTTTTGGACTTTAGGATATTTGCACAGACTTTGCATTATGTCAGTGCTCAAACTTTTCTGCATTTTAGATCACCTCAGATTTCAGATTAGGGATGCTCACTCAACCTGTAGTGCTGCTGGAAAACTGTTTTTCTTTTTCCTTTTTTTTTTTTGTGTGTGGGTACTGGGAATCAAACTTGGTACCTTGTTCTTGCCAGGCAGACGCTGTACCACTGAGCTATATCCCCAGCCCTCTGTTTAAATGTAAAGCAAGGCTCACTGTTGTGATTCTCTGCCACAGTTCCTGCTTCTCCTTGGATTGGTGAGGGGAAAAAAGTACTCGAGACAGGAATACTGCCCTTTACTTATACCGAGTAGGTATTTTTCCTGGTACCCTAAAAGTGACAAGATGTAGCCTCCTAGAGCAAAAAGTCAGGAAAATAAGATACTTCCTCCAATATATTTTAAAATTTATAACCTCTTCAAGATAACAAATCAGGAGGTCAGGTAAGTTACTTTTTGTAAATATAAATGAGAGAAATCTAATAATTTCACATACAAATTCAGATTCATACTTGCCCAAGTCTGCGAGTACACAGTAGAGATTCAGGTGTAGCTCCTGGCAAAACTGCCATCTGCATGTAGGTGTTTAGAAGCCATCCAGAAAGATGGCACCATGAATCAGGAGTGCAGATCTCAGGCCCGGCGAGATAGCTCAGCAGACTAAGTGCCTGGTTAGGCAAGAACAATGACCAGGGTTCAATCCCCTGCACCAAATGCCATGCTGGCCCTGCCTGTGGGTGCACGGAGCCAGTCACCAACATCATGTGTGGTTCCCAAGCCTGTAATCCCAGTGCTGGAGAGGCTGAGAGAGAAGGATCACTATGAGTCCAAGCTACATAGGGAAACCCTGTATCAAATACAGAAACAGAAAAAGGAGTGCAGACCTCCCTCCTGTGCACTTCCCCTCAGCCCACAGCACAGGTGACATAACCAAAGGCCAAGACTTCCTAAGATCAGCCACTTGGATTGCTCTCAGTCGAGGGCATCCTTAAGGAAAACTGATTCATTTAGCATTGCAATTACTATGTTCTTAGCATAGTCCTTGGGGTGGAGACAGGACTCCTCAGCACAGTCTCCTGCTAAGCTCATTTTTCAAACAGTGGTGTTACCATTGTTTCTGCACCACCAGTTCCAACATGGCAGAGATAAGACAATTGAATACAACTTCGCCCATGTCTGCAGGCCACACATCCAGAGCTGCTGTTCTAAAGAACACAATTATGTCCTGCCAGGACCTCCACGTCACAGCAGAGGAAAACCAAAGCTGAAGGTCACTGCACACCTCTTGTCCTAACAGCACTGCTCCACAAAACCACGTTTCTTCAGTGTGACTGAGTCAATACTCTAAGTGCAATCGATCCTCAAACTTCCAGACATGATCAGACCTCGCATGACTGACATTTGCAGATATGAGGGAATCACGGAAGCAGATCACCTGTCTGCCGGACACTGCCACAGTCGTGCAGTTGTGGCTCTCTGTACAGTGCCACAGTGTGCAGTGCTCAACAGAGCCCAGGACGTCTGGAAGCAACAGGAAGAGCACTGGTACTTGGAGGGCACTGCTGAGAAGCACAAAGCAATATACACTGTTGGTGTAAAAAGTCTGTAAGATTCACTTCATTGGGCTCACGAATGAATCAGATTTAAGAATGAAACAACTTCTGTTCTTCCAGAATGGAATGTGTTTCTAAGACGGGGACTTACTGTACATAACTGGTAAATAGGAAAGTGATAGTAGCATACAAAACAAAGGTTGCTTGGTTCAATGGTAAAATCACTGGCATCTTAGTTTGAATAAAGACTATGGCACAAGACTGTACTAAGGAATCCTCATGTTCACCATCATTTTTCCCAGAACAAAAGCAGAAACATATCTTTTCTTTGGTAAAGGGTGATTCTTATCAATATAGGAAGACCACAGTGATGATGTGGTTTAATTTGTAGCTTCAGCACAAAACTGGCTGAGCTCTAGTGGCTGAAATTTCCACTACATCAAACTATCCAGGAGGGTGGTAAGTACAGATGAAAGAGCTAGAGATATTTTCTCCTGTACTTAAGTTAAAAACAAACAAAGAAAAAGTGAGTGACTCCTGGATCTGGCATAAGTGGTCTCCATTAACTGTCCTCTAGGTCCTGTGCCACAGGACGAGAAGCCACAGAATGAGCTTTGGAGTCTATAAGGCTGCAAGGGCTGAACCGCAGAGATTCAGGTGCAAAAGGTTGGTTCATCTGCGACAGTGTCTTACTTGGGTCCGTATACTTTACATTTTCCCTCTCTACATAGTTCCCTAGGTTTCAAGCAATCTCCCCAAACTTCCCCCCTCCACTCTTGTTTTTCCCACAGCTCTCTGTAGTGAATGATTCTGTAGAATGTGAGTGGTTTTTGTTGCTGGTGTTGAAAGACAAACATCTGATGACAAAGCAAAAGCACTGTGCTTCCAAGAGCGACCTTCAATCTTGTCCAAGATCAGCCTCTCTGACACAAGAATTTCTGAACGTTCTTCTCATCAGGCCCCAAACTCCCTCCTTCTACATCTGATAGTTTCACATGTAAAGCTCCTAAGAAAGAAGCTTCCATGCTGAGCGTAGGAGAGGGGTACTATAGAGAAGGATGGGGAAAAGACCTCGTATAAGACACACAGAGCTTACCTAAGCTAGAGCTGTGAGGAAGCAGCTCTGGGGACACCCGGTCCCTGAACCCAAGAGCTCCAGGATCCAGCTGTGGACATCCTGGAATCAACCACTCTGTCCAAAATACCTTTCCATCTGTTAGCTCACATCTGATTTACCAACACTGAATAGAATACTTCAGGTGTGATGCACTCACTGACAGAGGACTGTGTGTTAATCCAAAATTTCTGGCTTCTGTAAACTCTAAACCTTACGGTTTCTACCTTGTACCTGTTTCAGTTAACACAGTTTACTCCAAACCAAGAGATAGCTGTGCCCTATTATGTAGCAATCCACTTCCCAGAAATATGCTAGAGCAGATATTAAAAAGCAAGAAACAAATTCACAGTACACACTCAGAAGCTCACAGTAATGGAATTCTGTTGGCAGAAGAGAGGCTTCTGGGACTATATATCAAATTAATTCTTCAGCTGTTCACATATCCCTGTGGCTACAGGAAGATGCAAATAGCTAATACTGGTATCTCGTTCCATGCCAGGCTAGAAACTCCGGCATAATGTAAAATTGCTGCTCTTAGCTCCCCCAGCACCCAGCTGCTGTTATCAGGCATTCAGTTCTGCTCCAGGAGGAACCTAATGCAGTGAGCTTTCATTCGCTGTCTGCTTCAGGCTTCAGTCCACGCTCCAAAGCCGGTGCTTTCCTCTCCCTCTTTCTTGTGCTGTAATCAGTGCAAAGCAGGAAGGGCAAATTTATGGTTATCAATAAAAGTGATGTATGTAACAAATATGTGTTTTATAGGCATTTCCACAAAGTGGAACCAGGTAAGTTGTATATAACAATATACCAGAGTAGAGAAAAACCAGGATCTCCCAAACAATGGAAATAAAATATCTACACACATTTTTCTTAAACTGAACACAACCACTAACTACGTAACAAAAAATAAAAACACTGTTTCTATTTTGTCCTAGTGAGGAACTCACTGAAAACCAGTCCTCACCCAATTTATGAAATCAATTTACAACAGAACATTAATTAATGATAAACTCAGGTTCCATTTCTATACTTTCCATCACGCTTTAGTAATACCACAGGGGAGGACCAGACAGTGTCAGTATATAAATTAACTCAATCGTGCATTCCTCATGTATAGTTATCTATTACACATTAAAACCTGCTTGAGCAAGGTACTAAGGCCTTAAAGATGCTAGGAAAGAGATGTTTACAGGGGCCAGGGAGATGGCTCAGTGGAATAAGTGCTTCCCTGGCAAGCGCAAGGGCTTGAGTTCAATCCCCAGTTCCACCAAAAAAAAAAAAAAAAAAAAAAAAAAAAAAAAAAAAAAAAAAAAAAAAAAAAAAAAAAGAGATGTTTACAGTACCAAGTTCCACCATTCTAACCAAAATCATGCCAAGAATAACATGTTCCTGGGACTCCTGAAACACAGCAGGAAGCTAATGGGTAAGAGGGAGAAGGAGTGTAAGACAAGGTAAGCTGAATCTCTGGAAGCAAAGTTTCTATGAAACCTGCAACAGGAGTCTAGATAGAGAGCCGGGCTACAGGGCATACTAACCTACTATACTACTGTGCTATCCGAGAAGATATCTTCAAGGACATTTGGTCAGACAAGCAGTAGGTCTGGGGCTCTGCAACTGAGGGGTCTTGGCTCAAGAGACCACAGCTTTGGCTCGGACACTGGTTCAAAAGAGGACCCTGAGCAATTCGTTCAGTCCTCTAAGCTCCAAGATTTTAACTACTAAAGAGAGATGGAAGGCCAGGTGTGGTGACACTGTAGTCCCAGCACTTGGGGGACTGAGGCAGGAGAACTGCTGCGAGTTGGAGGCCAACCTGATCTGCATTGCAAAAACCTGTCAAAATAGACAAAAATAAAATAAAATGAGGAGAGATGAATGGGCAACTCATGAGGTCCCATGAGGTCCCTTTGAACTTTACCCTCATGTTTAATTCTGTCATCTTTGTTGAAACAGTTGAATGATGATGTATGTGGAGATGGTGACAGAGAATTACATACTTATCATGGTCACAATTTATACTTGTCTCCTATGATGAGATCAGTTTGGGGTTTTGAAAAACTAAATGTCTACATATAGGTCAAGTAAGCCAAAGGTGCTTTTAGTACGCCAACCACTGCTTCCCAGGACCTTTGTCGCACCTTCATTTTTAGAAGATATATAAGCTGAGCTCTCAAAAAGAACTCCTGATTTTTTTTATTGGTATTTTAAAGAAAGAATACAAAAAATAGTTTTAAAAAATTAGAAACAATACAGAATTTCACTAAACAAAATGTTAGGAATTCAACAATGGTGCATACTGTCCTCAAATTAGTCATTCAAATTACAGATAAAACTCCTGATCCATGCATTGACAACTGCTAGAGCACTCTGTCACTGTACAATTATCTCTACTGCTCACATGTTAGGAAACTGCCATATGAGAAAATCTGCCAAAAACTTAACAATGAAGAACAATGGCATAAAAATATGGGCGCTCACTGCAGCAGTGTTTAAAGAGACATTCAACAGGATGCATTTCAACAGTGAGAAAAGTAAGGAACTAGACCACCTAAGTATTTACTTAAAGAACCTGAAAAGAGAATAACAGAGCAAGTCCAATCAAATGAGGGCAGAAACAAAAATACATAAAGAGCAAAGGCAACAGAAGTGGTTAACAAAGTTAAAAATTGGTTCTCCGGGAAGATCAGTACCTCACAATGTCTTATGATTACATTTCCCAATGCCCACACTAACTTATCCAGCTTATCTGGATATGTAAGTATTTTTTCAGTTTCTCTAATGTGATTTTACCAGAAAGCTACTCAAAGTTAGTCATTAAGTGGTTTGTTACATTTGTGAATTGTTTTAAAGTAACCAAGACAAATATTTGAATGTTCATTTAAAATTTTTTTTTCAACAGCTACAATTGGTTTGACTACACTCTTTGGCAAAGTCCATAACTCTTACATTTCCTCTGCTTTTTTTTTTTTAATATTTATTTATTTTTTTTTATTACATTTATTTATTGTGTGTGTGTGTGTGTGTGGCCAGCTCAGCCCATCAGGGGGCGGGTCTGGCTGGCATGTGGTGCTGGGGATTGAACCGCGGTCCCTGTGCTTTGCCAAGCTTGTTTCAAGTAGGTGCTTTAGACCACTGAGCCATCTCTCCAGCCCCTTCCTCTGCTTTGACAGTGGATGGAAATATTGCTGAACACAAAACTCAAGTGTTCTCCTCTGATACATGTCTGTGTGGTACTCCACCTGCCCCCTACCCAGGTGTGTCACTGTTAAGCACTGCAGCCATCTGAATTTTAATGTCTATTAAAATGTAACTCAGCTGAGTGTGTTGCCACATGCCTGTAATTCATACTACTTGGAAGGCTGAAGCAGAAGGATCTCAAATTCAAGGCCAGCCTGGCAAACTTAGCAAGACCTGTCTCAAAAAAAATTCTTATGCAAAGGCCTAGGTCCAATCCTCAGTACCTAAAAAACAAAGAAATACCCCAACATATAATTCATGTTTCCCAGCCTCAAAGAATATCAATTATCAAATACACTCTACTTAGAAATTAATAAATCTTAGTTGAGGAAAATATACCTTGGAGAAGCATCTAGTTGTCCCCATCTCTTCAACAAGATGCTCTAAGCCATACTTAGCTATCCTTATATGACTACTTTCCAGGGTCTGATCCCTCTACAGAGAGGCGGTTTAATGTAAATAACAACCAGTGAGAAGTATTACAAAAATAATCCCTATCAAACTTCTTCAGGGCTTAAGAGTTGCACAGCAATGAACTACAAACACAAAACAAAGCCCAACATCTGATCCAGTCCTTGGCAGAGAACACAGAGCCTGTCTAGATTTGACCCCCACCTATTTCATCAACCTCCTAATTTCAACACCTTCCCTCCCTCCAAAACTACTTCATGATGTATGTCTCCTACAAGAACTCACAAGGGTCTCTAGGCCTAGAAAGCTGTTTCTTTTCATTTGTTTCAGAAACCCCTCTTCAGGCTATATTTCTTCCAGTTTTATCCAACCTATAGAGACTGAATCACATATTATGTATCGATTAATACCACTTCACTTAGAGAAGTACAATAACGTTATACTTTGGCTTACCAGAAAGTAGTTTCTCTGACACTCAGGATAAAGCTTTAGTCTTCAACACTGAGCTATCTTAGAGCTTAGCAAGTAGCTTAGCAAAATAACCACCTGTGGAAGCAGTGCATTGGGTCGGGGAAGAAGATGGCAAGAGGGTCTGAATTTAAACAAAGCCATGTGAATCTTTAAGGCCAAACTTGTACAAATCAAATTTCACACTAAGGGAAGAATGTCAATTTTTAAAAAAATAACCGAGAAAACCTCTTTGGATCTCAGCCTTCCTACCCTTAAAATATTAATATGAACTCAAGTTTTCTTTTAACCTCAACATCGTATTAACCAACATTTCTACATATCAATATTTATGACATGTCAAATGAGTGAATGAATGTAATATGATGCAAACATGATAAATGACTTAGATAATAAACTCTTTTTTTCTCCCTCTCTGTCACTTCTTTGTATTACAACATTAGATAATATGATACAAGTTAATGCTTCTTGCCAGAAAGGTACTTGTGGACATGAATAATGCACAGGACCATTTTATAAATATTAATGTATCTCTAACCTAAAATCTGCTAGTCAAATAACTAAAAGCAAAAAAGATGACTAGATGGGAACTGTATCCATCCACAGTGTGAACCACTGTAGGGAAAAGAAACGCATCCAGAGCTTCAAACATCAACAACAAAATGAACATGGTACTCTGAAAATAAGCACTTTGAAGGCCATAAATTTTTCATCACAGTAGCTGAGCAGTTGCACAGATTAATGATGAGCATTTCACCCTTGAGCCGAGTCTTCTGATTAACACCAAATGCTTACACAGAGACTAGGCTAAGTGCTGTCTGTGAGCTAACTGTTTAGCTGAGGAGAGAAGCTAAGCCAGGAAGGCCTGGATTCCACAAGAAATAGGCAGGCAGGCAGGCAGGCAGGCAGGCAGGCAGGGTGAGGCAGTCAAATTCCAGTGAATGCAAAGACCTGAGGCCCCTGCCAGGAAGATGGCTAACTCCTGGGGACAGGCAGACAGACCTTGCAGCCAAAACCAGCTGCAGGCACATCTTGGGAACCAGCAGAAGAAAAGAAAACCCAACAACACACTCATGAGTGAAACTCTTCTTCCCTTTAGGAGACAAGGCAAGCAATGCCTTCATCTGCAGCAAGACTCCTGACGAGTAAACAGTACAATGATCTGTAAGTAACACTAGGAATCTTCTCAGGGTAGTAACTCTGCGAAACCAGTTAGCAATTGTTTTGGAAGGAATGTTTCTACAAATCAATATAAGTACTGCTGTAAACTTCTTCATAATTTATCTGAATCCTTCAAAATAAACCACGTGGACTAGGAAGGGGCTAAGCCAAAGCCTGGTATTCTTATAATTACAGTACTAACTGGTTCTTAGTAATGTTCTACCAAAAAATTTTTTTCTTTGAATATCTTGCCTAAAAGCCCAAACTCTTAGGGATACAGGGTACAGCTTAATGGGAGAGCACCTGCCTACCATGTGAAGAGCCTGGATTAAACTCCCAGCAGGACAAATGTCGTCAACACCACCACAAACACACACACACACACACACACACACACACCCCTCTGTTTATGTCATTTATGCCTACACACTCCAGGAATCTGCTGCTACATCTCTAGTCCCAGCAACAAAACACAATTTACCAATCACACAAATGAACTCGCTTTTTTTGTTGTTGTTGTTGTTGTTTGTTTTTTCTTGTGCTCAGGAGCACAGGGTACAATTTCCTACTTTTACCCTGTTTCATCACAAGTAAACATGTGGTATAAGGGTCCAGATCTTTATTCTTCAAACAGCATTAAGATCTACCTGGCTACTGTCTAGGAGGACAACAGGGCCATACACTCAAAATGAGAACCCGAGAGAGAATGTGGCCTGTCAAGAAACCTCAGCAGCACAGGGCCCGTCTGATACATTGACTTTAAAGGCATTAAGTCCCTGAAAATCATGAGCTAACACCCCAGAAAGCAGCAAATACAGATGAGGGACAATGAAAAGATGGGCCTTTGCCTTGGGGTGTATCAAGAAATGAGCATTCATATTTACGGATGTCTATGATGGACAAAGCATTGGTTTAATTCCTAAAATGCATGCAGAATAGACTATACAAATAAACATAATACACAAATATTCTTAAAAATCTCAAGAACATGTTTGACTTTGGCACATTTCTCACAAAAGTGAAGCTTCCTTTTTGTCATGCGCATCCTAACCTTACAGACCCCCAACGTGGAATGGGCAGGTGCTCAGTCTGGGGTCTGAGAGGCACAGGTCAGACCTGAACATCCCTACAGGCCTGTTCTGCCCATGGGCCAAGCCGGGCCCCCCACACTGCATGAGGCCTGCGCCCAGCCCCAGCTGCCCTTCCAGCCACTCCCCACTCTGCTTCTGTCTCCCCTTCCAGGCCAGGGTGGCCTCAGGGCCTTGGCACTTGTGCACCTCTGCTCACAATGGCTTCCCTCTAAAAATCTGTGTGGTTCACCCTGACTCTTTCGGGTCTATGATCACCCTCAACTTCCCGGTGAGCCTTCCCCTGTCCATTTTACTTAGAACTGCGTCTCTTTCTCTGCTTTATTTTAGGCCCTAACACTAATGTTCTTCAGCCTGTTACATGCTTTCCTTACTAAACTGGCTTATTTTTCTCCATCAGAAAGCCCTAGGTTGGCCGGGATTCTTCGTATCTTGTTCATACCTATATCTTCTGTACTTGGAACCCAGGAAGAGCACAAGGTAGGCCCCGGAAATATTTACTGAATCCATCAAAGTCCTGAGTATTGCTACATTTTTACTTTAAGGAGCCTCTCTCCATTCCGTCTCTTCAGGC
Organism: Octodon degus; assembly: GCF_000260255.1. NCBI lineage: Eukaryota > Metazoa > Chordata > Mammalia > Rodentia > Octodontidae > Octodon > Octodon degus. Next base: position 5,081,750 of record NW_004524596.1, on the reverse strand, counting down.
CCACCTAGAAGTCTGGCTGCAGGTATCCTATCCAGCGTAAATGGCTTTTCTTCAAAGAAATGAACTTTTCTCCCACCCATTTCTCTCCCTCCCCAGCGTATCTACTCACAACTCTTCATGTACCCTATGGCACTGCAGCTGTTTCTTTACAGCTGGATCCGGGGCTTCTTGTAGCCAACGGTGCCTTTCTCATTTCTACCTCCACGCCAGGCTGAGTGGACAACGGCCTGCAGTGGCAGCAACCCCTACATGCTGAGTGCAGCAAGCAGATGGCAAACCTGGCAGGAGACAGCTCCATGAACAGCAGTCTCTGGAAACGCAATGCAGATTTAAAATCCTTCTACAGTGCTCTCAGGGTCAGGTGGTTCTATTTTTTCCACTACTTATACAATCATATTTAATATTTTTTCATAACATTTGAGATGCAAGAAATAAACTTTATAGTAATGTAGATCTTCCAAATAGGATGAAGGTTACTTTCAGTTATTTTAAAACACAGAGGTATCAATGGAAGAAGTATATTCCTGTATTGCAAATTAGAGTACATGCATGCATAAACATACACAGAGTAACTAATTTGCTTGAAAAGGGAAATGTAAATAAAATGTGCGAATCACTTAGTCCTTTCTCCACATGGTAGAACAATATGTATTCCCAATATGTGTGGTTAGGTAGGTGGATTTCTCACTGCTGTGCTTCTGTGATGTTATTCTTCTTAAAATTGGTCTTCACAGTGCAAAACAAATCATGCAAAAATTGTTCAAATAATGAAGCCTAAAACTTATGGAAATACATCTACCTTCATTCCTATGTGGAAGCTTAAAAATCACCAAGTATTTTATTACATTGAGATATATCTCAAGAATAATGTCTAAAATATAAAAACACTAAATTCAGAAAATCTCCAAATACTGCTATAATCAAATCTATATCCTATTTGACTTAACTATAAGGACCACTGGTTTTCAGAGGATTAGGATACTCCTCAGCAATGTATACAGTTTTATACTAAAGCACTAAAGAATTCCTTAATAATTCAATTGTTCTAAAATTATGGAAGACTGCTGCATTCTCAAGACAGACAGAAGGCCCAGGCCCTGAGTAAGGAGATGCTGGCCTGCCACCTGCCTGTTACAGCCCCTGGAGTTCTGGTGGCTTTTACAATCAAGCAGGTGGGAGAAAGGTGCCACATTCCTGACCTATGTAAGCCCAATGAATGGACGTAATAACCAAGACATTTCCAGTTAGCATCAGGGCTGTTACTCCTGGGGCTTCGCACAGTGTCGCTGAGAAGTGAGGCAAATTTAGCAGCCTTGCTTCAGACCAGTGGTGGTGTGATCAAGGGGCCCTCATTGCCATTCAAGACAAGGCTGGGCTCAGGAGAGCTACTTTCTTCAGGAGAGTCCAGATGGAACAGAACCCAGCCCCTGCAGGTACTGCAGTAGTTGCCATGTCTTTCCTGCTAAACAGTGTTTCAAAAAGACTATTACGAGTTTCTATTCCTTTCCCAAATTTCAGGAATTTAAAGTACCTAACAAAAAGTTGGCTTGCCATCGTGGCAAACTTGGCATGCAGTGTGGCCTCAGTACGATCGGCTCATGCTTCCAGAAACAGCCTGCAGGAAGCAGCCTCATGTCTCACTCTGCATCCTAGTTCAGGAAGGGCCTTCGCCTGGAGGAAGTGGACATCCCAGCTTCTTCCACATTCTTACCTGTGCCTCTCTTTTCCCCCTCTTCTTACCCCAGTTGCTCTAGCACCTCACCCGACGGAGCCCAGCTCCCCTCACCCCTAGTGGCCAGCCCTGGCCTAAGAAGTCTGAGCCCTCCCACCTGCTAGCCCAGCACCCACCACACGCCTGCCACTGAGCTACATGGAGGTCCCAGTGTCCCTGCTTGGCATTTCCTTTCTATCCCACCCAAAGGCCACAGAGCAGGCCCTGCCCTTCTCAAGTCTTCCCTTGTTCATCCGCCAGGTCCATGCAGTACACTCAACTGCCAGGGGTCAGAGTGCCACATTCCAGTGGCTTCACACCAGCCTGGAGGGTTCCAGATCCTCTGCAGGGGGCCGAGGCTGGAGGCCTGAAGGAAAAATCCCTGGGGCACTGAAGTGGCCCACTGTACTCTGGATCCTGGGGTAAAGTCTGGGGCAGGTTGGGCCACAGGGCTAAGAGCTCCCTCCAGTGTAGCTGCAAAGAGGCTCTTCAACCTCCGTTGGTGAAGAAGGAAGACAAACTGTAGAAAGGGAAGAAATTTTAAAAATAAGACACTAGAATAAACTTTCAACATGGTGAGTTCAGTTCCTTAGGTGGGGAGCTGGCCTAGAGTTGCATTCCTTAGGAACTTGCAACTCCACAATTCTGAGTCCTAGGGTGGAACAGTCCTCTGACTTCATTTCCATAGCCTGTTATATTTCTGACCAACAAATACAATGTTAATTCTAATCTGAAGGCCTTGAAACTCCCTTACTCTCCAAAAGCAAAAAGTCCTCCCCTTATAAAACTAGGTTTCTTTGCCTCCTGTACTCTAGGTCTAGTCTCCAGGACTCTCTTATTGCCTTTCTTTTGATCTCTGTTTAAATTTAACTCTTAAGTCAGGGCTCAAACCCACTTGTCCTGGCCTCTTGAGGACCTTTTAGCCCTGCTTGTAGGCTCTGAGGCTGATAAAAAGTGCTCTAAGGCATGCATGTTCTAGAGGCCACCCTGTGGGACTCAGGGTTGCACAGCAGGAGCAAAACAACATCATGCTCAGCTCCTATCCCTTGGAGTTCCACTCTACTGGAACCCAGCACAGGGAGGCTGCAGAGGGAATCCAGAGTTTGAGGCCAGACTCCAACACCAAGTGATAAGCAGAGTTCAGTCTGGTCTCATCTCTGTTCCCTCCAAAGAGGGAGGTCTCTGGAAGGAAAAGAATGGCAGTACGACGGAGAATGGGGCTGAATGAATGGAAACAGGCTTGGGAGACCAGGAAAGAGAACCAGAGCTGTGGAGACTGGGGGAGCACACAGGTGAAGCAGAGCTCAGGTCGGGCTGCCACGCATGTACTGGGCTGAATCTTGACAGTGTCTGCTCGCCAGTTCTGCATCTGCAAGGTGATTCCTGGAGAACACATCCCTGAGTGGCAGATGCATCAGTTCTCCTTCAGCCAAACATCCGCCTTTCCCTCTTTAAAATTCAATTACAGCCTTTCATAAATCTCCATGAGTAAAGTTTGAGAGCAAAAGCTAAGCTTGTAAGATAACTAACATGAGCTTACAAAAAGATATCCTGACACAACTCCACCTCATGCTGAGCATTTGCTTCTATGAAAGAAAAGAAGAAACCTTGCCCAACTATCATCCCTTCCTGTCAAGCAAAGATTCAACAGAGGGCAATCCTTTTATTTACCAAGCCCCAAACGCTACAAAGAATGTATTTTCTGTGGCGAATCACCAGGAGTTAAACAGAATCACCACCACCACACACACTATTCTTCACAAGAAGATTGTTCAGTGTTGTTTCTGGGAAAACCTGTGTGATCCTGCCGTGAGCTGTTCTCCAAAGCACTTGATTTTCACACATAAGCAGCGTGTGGAACTACAGCAGAAGCAATTAGATGGCCCATAAAGTTCACCCCATGACAGCTTTTCCTTTATGGAGACCAGATTTAAATGGACCGTTCCAATGTGGGTGAGACAAACGTGAAAATGAGGGACAGCAATTGCAGGCTCCTCCATTCTTTTTATAAAATGATGAATCCTTCCTTCCACAACCACCTGGGATGTGATCTTGCCACATAAGAATCATACTGCACACACTGGCATTGAAATAAATTTCTTTTAGTTGGAAACCAGGGGACAACATAATGCCGCTCCCCCCAAATTCTGGAATACACTGAGATCAAAAGAAAGGAGGGGGAGTACTAAAAGGACAATGGACAACAGAAATATTTTTTAAAACAGGGCAAACTGGGTGTAGTAGTGCATGCCTGTAATCCTAGTATTCAGGAGACTGAGCTTGCTCTGTGGCACAGTGCCTGCCTGGCAAGCATGAAGTCCTGAGTTTGATTCTCAATACCAGGCAAAGAATACAAAAAAACCCAAAACAAAACAAAAAAACAAAGCTGGGTGTAGTGGTGCATCCCTGTAATCACACCACTTGGGAGGCTGAGGCAGGAGGAGCACTGTCAGTTGAAGGCCAGCCTGGGCTACAGAGTGAGCTGAGTTCAAGCCTGGACTAAACTACACAGGGAGGCCCTATCTCAAAAACACCAAAAATAAATGAAAGAATGAATTAAAATGCATAAAAGAGGTCAAACTGCATTGACATCTGCAAATATGTTTCCTTAAAGCTCTATGTTTCTGGGGCAGGCCAGATAGCTCAGCAGATTAAAGCACCTGCTTAGGCAGACACAGGGACCAGGGTTCATTCCCTGGCATGCTATGCCAAGCCATGCTGTGCTGGCCCTGCCCTCAGGGCACACTGAGATGGCAACTGACAGTGCGCGTGGTGCATGCCTGTGATCCCAGCGCTTGGGAGGCTGAAAACAGGAGGATCACTATTAGTTTGATCTACAGAGTGAGACCCTGTAGACCCTGTACTAGATACATAAAAAAGCTCTATTTCTCCATTTAAAGAGATTATTATTATTATTATCCTATTACATAAATAATTTTTTAATAAATACTTTTAGGGTAAGAAGACACACAAAAATACCAATATAGAACTCCAGACTTTTGTTTTTCTCACCTTTTTGTGTACATAATCATTTCCATAAAAATCAGCTTAGGGACCAGGGAGATGGCTCAGCAGAATAAGTACTTCCCCAGCAAGCACAAGGGCCTGAGTTCAATCCCTGGTTCCAAGAGGAAAAAAAAAAAAAATCATCTTTTCTAAGCTGCAATTGCCACATTCTAGATCAAAAGACTTATGTCCTTCAGTCTTTTGACACATGAAATATTATCAGCGAAAACTTTTAAAACTTTCTGAACTAAAAGAAAAAAGAAAAGACTTCCTTCCTTCCATTGGGACTGTGATCTTCATCCTGGGAATGGCCCCAGACACCTCGAGTTGACCGTGGCGCCCTTTCCCTGACCTCATCTGGACTATGTAGTGCGCTAACCCTGTGAACCACCCTCGAAGTCCAATACCCTAAGAGCAAAGGGGAGGAGACCAATGGTCCCTACCTACAAGGAAAATCACAAACAAACTTCTTCCCGAGAACCTTCCGAGAGCCACAGAAGAAAGCTGTACCATTCATCACTCATTAGTTTAAAATGCATTCACCAGACACCTGTTGTTTACACAGCTCCATACTAGGAAAAGGCCACAGATAAGCAGACTAACCAGCGTCTACCTACTATCTCCTACCTTACAAGCGAACATGACTTAGGGTGCAGACCAAGCCCCTAAAAAAAGGGCAGTGCCTTTTTAATGTCTTGCTATATATTCCAGGAGTTTGAAATATTTGTACAACAGCACTTATTGGGATAAATCATTTAATTAGGCTGTTTCCATCTTTTCAAAATTACCTCAGGAGTTAGAAAATATGAACGGAACTTCCAACAGACCAGGCAAATTAGGTCTGATACACAAATCACAGGCACACAGTTACTAATATAAAACCTTGAACACCCAAACAAGAAGGGTCTTCCTTACAGCCTGTCATTATAGCCACACATTCACTTCATAGAAAGGGGGACATTGCTTTCCTACCTTCTGAGTACCACACTTTGCAAAATGTTTAATAGGCACCCAGCACGTACAAAACATTGTTCCCTACAGAGACAGGAAACAACATTTACATTATGTTTACTATGTACGCGCCTCTCTTCCGATGCTTACGTGAACGAGTTAATGTCATCATTTCTCATAACGACCTAAATGAGAGGATGCTGGTGTTCCTGCTGTTGATGGAAACTGTGAGCAGACGTAGCACAGCGTTACGGAGGTAATGTGCCCTCCACCAGGCACAGTACCACAGACTGGAGAGTGAAGCTACTGCAGAGCCCAGTTCCTGCCCGGGCACAGTTTTGCTTCTCATTAACAAAATGTTTCTCCCTAAAGGACATGTCCTCAAAATCTCTCCTGAGGGTGTCATTTTCTCTAGCCAGATTTTCTTGAAACTATTAAATGGAGACAATGTGTACCAGTTGTACAGGTGGGTAAAATGCCCCAAGATTTGCGTAATGTATTGGCCAGGGAACAAAGAACTGGGGACCAGTGGCACTGTGGAAGGCAGACCGCAGCCCAGTGATGAGGAAAGTTGTGGTCACTGGCTGGACAGCGTCTCGGAGTTTCTAGCAGCAGACCAAGCTGTGTGCCGAGCTCCAGGGTTGACCAAGGACAGCTGCAGAGGAAAGGAAAGGAATTCAGACCCTTCATGTGGGAAGTCAGGGGCAGATGCACAGAGGGAGGAGGCAGGGCTCGGGAACTGCTGCCCTCACTCTCTGTGTACTGAAGACGGACACACAGGTACAGGGAGACACCAACTCCCAAACCCTGCAGTACCATCCCTCAAGGGCTGCAGGTATGCAGGATTTAGATGACTGTCTTTTTCCCAATAAGTTTGGTTTATTTCAAAGAAAAATCAACATCTCACAGCAGGTTAGGATGCTGGGTCTTTGAATACAAATATGGAAAGGAAAGGAAGAGCATGGGTACAAGGGAAGGGACTAGTAGATACCCACTGAAGGAAAGCCAGACACTGAGCGCTGCACCTGGAAGCGCCAACTCCAAGACGTAAACCCAGCCAGTGCTTATCTCTGGCCAGAACCTCCAGGTTCCCTCAAACTACATTTAAGCGTTCTCCAACAGCCTGCTATCCCAACAACCAGAAATAACTCCCCCAACTCCTCCTCCTCCTCATCCAAGCGGGCCAAACTCCAAGGCTCGGCAAGCTGGGAAACGCAGTCCAGTGACATTGCATACGGCACTCGCCTACCGTTGAGACATCTGCCTCCACACGCAGCTTGTGCAGCTGAGGCTTCATTCCCTGCCCTAGAGCAGGCAGATCCCGCTGAGCCATTACAAATGGACTTCAACATTTCTACGCATCTTATTAGAAGCTTCTGAAAAGCACATCTGTAGTTTGGGCTGATAATAAAGAGGAACTAATTAAAGATTATCAGTAGAGTATTGGAGACAATCTTCTTGATTCCTAACTTTAAACAAAGTTTTATAAATTAATTATAACAGTAGCTACATGCCCCAAAGCCTAGGCAAGGCCTGGGCCTGTCTCCCTCTTCACGGCTTTTCTGGAATCCCAGTCAGGTTTCTTCCCTCTATTCATGCTGAAGACACAATTTATGCATACTTATTCGGCTGGTGGGTAACATATCTTTATTTTAGAAAATTAGTAGCTTTTAAAGTTCTTGCTTTTATTTTTAAATTTAATACTTCTGTTAATATCACTATTTCCTGCTATAGCTAAAATTCCAGTTTAAACCATTAAATCTGATACTTTATCTTCAAATTATTTCGTAGTAAGAAATACACTCAAGTCAGTGTGTTGGACAAAATATTGTTAAACTCTAGCTGTTTACAGGCCTTCATCAGCTGCAGCTTAAAGAAATCTAAACAAATACTCTCTCCAAATAGTAAGTAAGCAGCCAGGCAGATAGTGTTTTATGAAGTGGGTATGTTGACTGGTATATACCATACATAAATTTTATTTTCAAAGATTTATAATTCAGAAAGAAAATATTAAACAGGTAATCAAAGTTGTTGGCTACACTTAAAATATATTTGAGTCTGATGATTTGATTGTGCACACTTTTATGCAAAGATTCTGAGGAAGAATTTGTATTTTTGATAAAGATTGCAGAAATTCATATTACAACAGATGCCATGTATTTTCTGAATATGAAGCAAAAATCTATGTTGGAAAAAAATACTATTATATATGTCAATAAAACTGCAAGAAAAAAAGGTCCCCTTTCCCAATAGGATCGCAACAAACTTAATTCTGACAATGATCTAAGCTTTTCCACATTTTACATGTGCTTTGCTGGATAACTTTTAGGCTTCCAGTTTTTATTTATAAAATAGTGGAATGGAAAGCCACTCTAAATGCTCAGACAGAACCCTTGGTTACAAGAACATATGGTATATTCACACATATAAAGGCTGCAAATTCATCTTATAGTTATTATCTAGTCCCTATTAAGGACTTAGTTAATTATGATCATTTTTCAAACTCACATACATTCTCAATCCTGTAATATGCTGCAAAAAGAAAAACCAATAGAATTAAAATGTCTCTGCCTAGTGGGCTGATTATTAGCACAAGGCCTACAAATCATTGGTTAACTTCACAGAGTTTCAACGCGGTCCTTGAGGCAGCAAGTATGTAACACAAAACCACCAAGAGCTACGCTCATGGCCTGAGCCCAGAAACCACGAGGGAGTGGTGAGGCCTTACTCCCGGCAGATGACACAACTGCAGCGTCTGCTACAAGGCTCCAACACTCAGGAAAATACAACTCCATTGAGACTATATAGAATTTTCTATTAAGTTTACCTGGAATTACTTTCTTCCCACTTCTTGCTTTTTTTAAATACAGCCCAGAAAGGAAAAAGGAAAAGGAAAAGGAAACTAAGTGGAAAGATTCAGGCAATGCATCTCGGCTACTCAAATTGTAAAAGTGAAGATCGTGTAGCAATGGAGGACAATGGTTTTGACATAATGCTAACACAAAAGAAGCAGGACTCAAGATACATAGCTTAAAAAAATATGTGCATAGAGGACTAGACAGAAATACATACAGACACAGGTTAGTAAGGTTAAATCTTTTATTCATTTATTTGGTACAGGGTCCCGCTACGTAGCTCAGACTGGTAGTGATCCTTCTGCCTCAGACTCCCCAGGACTGGGATTACAGGTGTGCACCACAATGCCCTGTTTGGCAGGGCATGTGTGGTGGGGATCGAACCTGGGTCCTTGCACTTGCCAGTCAGATGCTTAGACTGCTGAGCTATCTCCCCGGCCTCTGTTACTATGACCCTTATTTAGTTCTAGCACACACAGCTGATAATAGGAAATAAGATGTTCAAAGTATAAATGACAGAGAAAGAATTTCATTAACACCTTTCTGAGCAACCATTAAAGGGCTTGGGTCTCTCTGCATAAGGCAAGGTCCTTTCCTACATGCAACTAAGCTCCGGGGATCTTCAGGAATGAAGAGCTAGAAGGATTTCTGTGTCAGTCCCTTTTGATGGTCTACCTCTGCTGCTGCACAGCCTGGACAGGGACATCAGTGAGGACAAATGTGACCGCAGGTGGGAGGCCCTGGGAAGAAGATGCTCAAGGACTTGTGTATGCTGCTGAGGAGAAAATCCACATCTACTTATCTCTATATATATTAATAAATGATGATCACAGACTTATTTTTTTTTCCCTACTGGAATTAGCAGAATCTAATAGCTCCAATGAGGGTGGGGAAAACAAAACACAAAAAAACCTCACTACTAGCACAGAACTGACAGGCAGAGGCTGCAAGGACAAGCACACAACTGGGGCAGAACCTTTTCTGTGTGTGTGTGTGTGTGTGTGTGTGTGCGTACCCCATTTGGACGCATGTGCAAGAATCATCTGCAACGCAGACTCTGTTGGCCCCTTAGATGTTATTCTTCCCCTGTAATGAAAGGAAAGTGGAGAATGTCTGTGGTCCCACAAGCAGACCCAGGGATGCCTCCCCACTGCTGCTCTGCCAGAGCACTGGCTGCTCTGCAAGGCTCCAACCTGAGGTCACTGAGGACTTCAAGGCTCCCTCCTGAAAAAGCCCTATCTGAGACTGGGCGTGGTGGCGCGCACCTATAATCCCAGTTCTTGGGAAGCTGTAAACAGGCGGATCACTAGGAGCCAATCTAGTAGTGAAACCCTGAACACCCTGCAGACCCTTGCCTAAAAAAAAAAAAAGAAAAAAGAAAAAAGAAAGAAAAGGAAAGGAAAAAGCCCCATGTTTGCTTCTCCACCCGCTGCATGTCCCTTTCTCCCAAGGTGCCACCTCTGGGTGCAGCTATAAGCAGACCAGTCAAAGGTCGGTTCAAGCAACTGATCCCCCCCCCCCCCCCCCGCAAAGAGCTGTAAGTCCTCAGGACTCAGGGCAACCCAGCTTTCCACGTGGCTGAGAACGGTACTTGCTGCACCTCACACCCACTTCTCTGAGTCTCTCCTTCCAGGAAGTCTATTTTTCAGTTATGAGGACTGTTTATCTTGGCCTGCAGAATGATGGGCACGCCCTCCTTCAAGCTTGCTTCCCAGTCCTCGGCCTCCATTCATTTCTTCTGCTGAAGTCTTTGGGTAAGTGTGTTGCTATGGCAGCAGCAAGGCCAGCGTGGGGTCCTTCACCTCCCCTGACAGCACTTGGCGGTACAGGCAGGACTGTCCCATCAGGCGGCCTGTGCCACACACCGGTGGTACAAACAGATCTAATCACTTTTATTGCTCTTTCTCCTAATAAAATTAATAAAAAGCCAGCCAATAGGACATAAAAGTTTAAAATATTTTTAGAGTTACAGGAAATTAATCAGTGGACCTTTATGAAGGGATGCTGCTTAGAACCTTCACTTATTGCTAGCTCAGCAGTATAAAAACAGGAATTAGCAGGAGCAGAGGTTCCGTTGTGAACAAACAAACAGTGAATGCACCCTCAGGGCACTTTCACCTAAATGGTAAAATGCTGTAGGTGTGGGAATTCACGCCGCCGAGCAGGTCTGTAAGTGTCTGTGGCTCTGGACGCTTTACCTTGGTCAACTTTTCTTCTTCAGCAGTTGAAAACCTCAGCACTGAGTGGATGAAACCAAAGGAATTACCTGTGACCGTATCTCTGAGTCTAGTGTCCTACTGTTTTAATTTGTAAATCACCTTAAGACCTTTTGGAAAACAAACAAGAGATCCTGACTATTAAAAATACACAACTACATGCTACTAAATACAAAAGGCTGGGGCTCCAGCCTCTCATAATCAAAATACTCTCAGTCCCTGAGGTTTCAAGGTTCAGAGTAGATCCAAATGGGATTTTGCTTTCCTAAATTCCTTAATTCCTTACACTGCTTTTTTTTTTTTTAAAGTGGGGGAGGGAGTTGGAATTCCTGCTTAAATCATTGTGAGGCATTTTTATTATTGTCAGTGACACACTTCCACCCTCCCGTTGTCAACTGGCTTAGCACTTCCTTCCTCAGGACACTTGGAGACCACCCGAACCAGTAAGTAGATTGCATCATTCGCTACCCTGAACACTCAGAAAGAACACTCAACGCGTATCTGCTGAGCTGAACTCCCTCTTGATTAGACAACATACATCTTTAACACACTATCCCGGTCTGCAGAGAGGCAATCTGGACATCTGTTTTACTACACATAGCAAAGTATTCAGATGGTGATCTCGAGTGTGTTTATAAAATAATTCATAATCATTTATCAGGTACTGTTTACGAGCAGCTGACCCCCCGCAGCTGCTCAAGGCATCAGACCCCTAGCAATAAGATTACCAGCAGCCACCCACAGGGAACATTCTTACAAGCAAATGAGGGATTCTAATGAAAGATGACACCTTTGTAACAAACTGGCAAGGCCCTCACCAGCAAAACCTTACCTTTAAATATTTGCCAAAATAAATACAGTCAAAATGAACTGATCCTGGAAAAATATCTCTCTCTCTCTCTCTCTCTCTCTCTCTCTCTCTCTCTCTCTCTCTCACACACACACACACACACACACACACAAACACACACACACTGTTAATTAAGGCTGACTGGGTGGACACAGTTAACCAGTGTGAAGTCCTTTCTGCAATGACAGGATTTCTCAGCAGAATTCTCTGAACAGGTAGCCCGATTCTTTCGATTTCCACGGGGCAAACTCAACAGTTCAGATGGGAAAGTTTTTGTTTAATATCTTGGATGACCTTGAGTCTAGATTTAGTCAACAAATGCTCCCTGACTTTTTCCTGTGTGCCAAGCACTAGAATAATACACAATCCTGGCACTCAAGTGGATCACAACAAGAGGCAGGGAGACAAACAGGAACGCTAACACGGGGTGAAAAGGCTGTAAGAAGGGAAGGAGAAGTGCTATTTATGGGTACTGAGATTGGGGGGGCGATGGCATTACTTCTTCCTGGGCAGGGCAGGAAGGCTTCACAAAAGAAGCTGCATAAAGTGTGTGGCTGGCTTGAAGGATGAGAACACATTTAAAAGGGTGTGAAAACAACGTAGGAGAATCTGAAAGCTGAAACTACAGCCTTTTTCTGGGCACTGACCTTGCCCGCACACTTGGGTGGCGCTGGACATGAGAAGCTCTGTGGGGATCACACCTTCTGGTTCTGGGTTCTCCAATGGTCTTTATCCAAAATAAGCTAAAATACAGTTGGAAAACTTAGGACTTTAGAAATGAGATAGTTCTTTAATTTAGGAATCTAATTTTCCCTTACCTGTGGGCTTTCAGTAATAACATGCAAATTACTATGGCCCCAGGGGAAGCTAAATGTTTATTATGTTAAGATTATAGTTGGAATAATTATGCACTTGAAATATGTCCCCTCTAAAGAAAAAAAGTTTGCCTTTCCTTCTTTACTAGTAATCAGGTTCTCTCACTCTCTCTCTCTCTCTTTTTTTGGTTCCTAACACCTTCTACTTTTCCATTCTCTCAAGAAATATTATCACCCAAGCATTTCTGACTCAAGAGCATACGCTTAAACATTCACACACAATTTACAAAATATAATACGTGGACTATTTTGAGTGCCAAGTGCAGCTGCAATTATGTATTTGTTTTGGACATGCTTTATGGTATGAAAGTACTGTAAATACTTTATCTTCCTCAGGTTTTCCAGCTCTCTGTTGGCAGAGGCCTTTCTTTTACCTTTCTCTTTCCAAAGCATCTAATTTTCTGAATAGATGGCCCTACCGTGGTTGTTGAGGGCTCACCGTTCCCCAGCATAGTCTCTGAAAATAATTTGATCTCCTTGAAACAAAAAAACACCCTGGACTTCTTTTATTTTGCTTTTTTCCCTATAGACATTTCCCACCTCTCATCCTAAATCTCTGCTTTTTTTTTCTGTTGCCACGTGTAAAGCTCAGATGCAAGGTCAAAAACTAGGTTAATGACAGCCTGCTGTAAATCACTCTGCAAGGCTAAAAGATAACAAAACCCGTCCCAATCTCCAAGTGTAGCTGGTAATAGTTGTGCACTTCACTTGCCTAGATACTCCAATTAACAAGGCAGTTTCAAAGCCAAAGCACTTTAATTAGAACTATTCTTTTTCCAACGTAATAAATAAACAATGTGCAATCCTTATTAAGAAGCCATTTTCAGTTTGGTTATCTATGTCGAGTACACTGGTAAAAACAATGCTCAGTATACCTTGTGTTATGCCCTCCACAACTGAAAACAACCCCACACGCACACACCCTACCTACACCCAATGCCACACATTAACTACAATTCAGAGAAAAAATTATGGTAGCTTCCTGTCTTTCAAAGACATTTCTGTAACTGGACCATTCAAGGGCCTGATTGCAGATGCTATAGAAATATTTTACTGTCTTGGGCATGACTTTTTAGACCAGCGAGACTACTACAACCTTGTAAAGATCCTATCATGACCTTGTAAAGATTCCTGTTTTATGAATTTTTATCACTTTCTGACTCCAGCTATTACACTGTGCGTCAGGAAATGGCTCTGAAGTGTTGGCTAATGCTCTCCCCTCCAATGTTTCTGCAGATACTCTTCACTGAGGATCACAGGACGCTTGCTACCAACTTGTTCAGAGCCACTTACCAACTGCTAGCGAGACAGCTCATGGTGCTGGGAAGAACTTGGAGGCTGCAGGAACGCATCTTTCCAAAGGTTTCCAGGTAGCTGGGGGCCAGCTCACCCTATGTCCTAGCAAGGATGAGCTACAGAAGCAGCGTCAATCCCTGGCACAGAGAATGGGCAGCATGGGCATCTAACTGACCTCTGAGCAGAACTACTCACATGGCACTTTCTAACTGCTTCCAGACACAAGCACTGGGATCCAGGCATTGAGACTCTCATCAAAGTTCTTAGGGTAACATGTACCAATCCAGCAGGAAGAAAAGCATATAAAGACCTATTTATACACAGAGAAGAGTAACAAGAATCTATCTTAGGCAAAAGCTCCGGTTAGTAAATTAAAACCACTCAACCATCAATGGCTATTTCAAATGGCTACCACTATTAGCTATCCAGAAACCGAACCTGGAAGAGACATAAGATCCGGAACAGGATTTAACTTCTGATACCATCTTGAAAAAGAAAGAAAAGAAAGAGAGACCCAGTCTGCTCAGATATTTGTAAAAATTTTAAGGAGAGAGAAAAAACTTTGGGGACAAAAAGCAAAACAGTACAGCATACTAAAAATTAAGTAAGACAACTGAAGTTTGGCGGCTTAGATGACAACTGAAAATAGGACTCATGAAGGAGAGCTACATAATAATTAGCTGTTGAGTTTTCTGTCACATTTTCCCAAATGGAGTATTTAGCATTCTGCAGACTTATTAACGAGTAAATGCCCAACTGGAATTAACCAGTACCTCACTGTGCAAGGCTACCCTGGGCAGAAACGTCCTCTCCGGCAGCAGAGCAAGCTGATGGGTGGTATATGCTGGCTGGAGGCTGTGCTCAGCTGCCCACATTCTTTAGAATAATTCACTTTACATCAAGCCTCAGGGCCACAGGTTCACACCACCTAACCCTGCTCCACCCACAGCCACGAACAGCAGGCAGGGAAAGGGTGAAGCTTCTAGATCTCAAAAGACAACCTTCCAAGCTTCAAAGATAGCCTGCAGTTGAAAATAATAAATTTAAGGAAGATCTGCTGTCTCACAGTCAAACGGCTTGTTGGTCAGTGGCTAGGGACCCTCGGAGGTGAAGGGGCTGCTGCAGTCTGTGGCATGTCCCGTGTCCCCTGCAGGGATGAATCATTTCATCCTCTCCAACTTGAGCACCACTGCGCCACAGTTGGCCGGGTCACCCCTCTCCCCTTTGCATGCTCTATTCTTGCTATGTTTCTTTAAATTCGGTGTGCTCCTTAAGGAAACTCCCTGGCAAGTGAAAACAGCAGCAAAGGTAAAAGAATGCAGAGAATTTGGCTGCTGCCTGCAGTATTAGGAAGAACAGCAATTACTCAACTCTCTCCTAGTGTCAGAGCAGAAATGAGCATGTGAATTTGGGCGAGTTTTGGCCTGTCTCTACTTAAGCTTCTACCTTTGCAGTGTGTCGCCTACCTACCTCAGAGCCGAAATAATTAATGCAGTATATGAGAAAATGAAAAAGAAGGAAGGCTGCAGGCCGGCTCAAGCACAGAGCGGGGGTAAGGTCCACCTCAGACCCAAACTAGGCCACCCTTGAAGTGACTGACTGATTGCAGGCATTAAAAGACATCATCATCTTCCCAATAAAAATGTTTTGCTCTCTCCATTGCATCCCAATAAACACAACACTGGCACAACTGGAGCTTCTGCGCTAAGCCTTTTCACGGCGCCTGGCAAAGAGGTAGATAGCACCCCACCCCACTCCCTGCACAAGGTCATAGTCGACTCCTGTCCCATACTTTTAAGTCATAAAAAACATAGATCTGATGACCAGGGGTCCTTAGATATCATCTAATTCAGTTTTCCTGTCTTTAGGTAGGTAACTATGTAATTCCCTTTCAACAAATTAAGGCAATGTGAAGCTGACAGAAGTTGAGAGACTTTTGAGTCACCAAGCCACTAATGAATGAAGTAGGATCCAGAAGTTGCGACTACTTCATTTTCTCCTTTATTGTGCTATGCTCCTATACAAGAATTTGGTATTATTTACCTTTTCTGAGCAGCCTAGGACATAAACAAATACATTCACATTCTTTTGATTAAAAGGAAAATACATGCTTTCATTTTTATGTCATAGGAGGTAATAACACTATTTCATAAAACTTGCCTGAGATGTAAGAACTCTGTGTGTTTTTGAAAAGCACACAGTACACTCATTCTTTCTTAAGCCATTTCAAAATCTTTCTACTTTGATTTCCAGAGATAAAACTGTCTCTGTCTCATCCTTTTTCCTTACTTGGACTGTGAATGCCCATACCTTTAGAAAAAGCAAAGCTCCCAGGCGGGGCAAGTGAGGAGAGAATTTCAAGATCTATCTCTTAAATTATAAACACACACTCTGAGGGGCCAGGTTCATGTGGACTCACACACTATGAGGTCTGCGGGGGCCCAAATAATCCTTAATAAAGTCTAGTTCAGGTTGAACATCCTCAAGGCGGCTTTGCCTAATTTTGGCAGATTTTCTGGAGTCCTGAAGCAGAGGTATCCCAATTCTCCAATATCGATGTCCCTTTTCATTGCAACTGTCAACACTTTTGCTTGTGGCCTTGGGATAAGAAGCTAAATAAGTTACCTCTGGTAGACAAGATTCTGCAGGCTCAAGTTTCATCCTGCCCCGCCAGAAATTCCTCTCTGTGTTGAATCTGAGATGTTTGTTTATGGTTTTTGTTTTGAAATGCTAAATAAGACAGGCACAGTATACAGTTACAGTCTATTTTTTTTTGTCCCCTCTCCTTTGGTTAGAGCCAGAGTACTTGGTTACTAAGGACTTAGTGAAAATTTCCCAAGAGCTAATGCTTCAAATCTTCAGGAATTGGAAATGTAAAACGACAACATCTTAAAATGCAATTCACACTTAATTTTAGTTCTTAAATATGCCTAAAACAGAAATTCTCAGCCTCGTTCAGATTATGGTATTATTTCTGATTTTGAGCAAGATAAGAGATACTGGAATTATTTGGGAAGTTCTCATTTTGCTTATAGGTTGGACACTTGAATAATGGCATTTTTGTTAAAAGACTGATATTATGATAATGATAGGCACTCAGTGTTTAGGGGAAAAGATCCTATTCGTTGTTTTAATACACTTTGGTTATTAAGAAGAAAACTCTTCGCATGCCTCACCGGTCCCGCCCCCAGGCGTGCTGAGCCAGTGATGAGGAGTCCAGGCGTGGTGGCGCACACTTGTAATCCCAGCACTGGGGAGGCAGAAATCAGAAGGATCACTATGAGTCTGGGCTGTGTAGTGAGACCTTGTGCAAAAAAAACCAAAAACCAAAAACCAAAAAACAAAACCAAAACCAAACTTGGTTACAACATGATTGCAAGAATTTTTATCTCTATCATGTTCCTTCTCCTTGATCCACATTAGCCAATGTAAGTTTATCTACCTTATAGATTCACAGCCAATATTTACTATAGAAAAATGACACTGATTTCCATGCATAAAGAGGCATAAGACCACGCCTACACCAGGAACAAAATAGAATGTCAGATATTGCAATTTAAGCGTTCCTCCTTCCCAGCCTTCCACTGTACCACAAAGCCTCTGGAGCGGCCACGAGGCAAATCCATATGCACAGGAGGGAGCAGGAAAGCAAGACACATGGACTGTGGCCTTTGCATTCTCGATGCCACATGCCATCATGCTGAAGATGGTATCTTTTGAAAATATGAATATGAAATAGCTCTTGGAAGGACTCAAACCAGAAAATCAAGCAAATGTTCACAATCTGCAGAAATTCCAAAGGGACTGGAAGTAACGGTTGCAGTGGATCAAGCCAACGCCTGTTCTCAGTACCCCAAGACTTTTTCTCTTGGACAAATGACTGAGGTCAATTCTGCGCTTCTGAGCTTGCTACTGAGGAGAGATGTGGGGTGAGGGGAGAGGTGTGAGTGTGCTCACAAAGTAGATTCCCAAGTTGATGAAGAGAAAGCGGACAAAGAAGAAAATGTGAAAGGATGGAAATGAAAGTTAAGTGTTATTTTTTAAAACTCTATTTGCTTCCCAAAAAACTGTGCCAGCGATTAATCTTACATGCTTTGTTCAAGCGATCATATGTAGTATCTCTAGCCCATGTTATAATGCATCTAGTAGAAAGCTACTGATACCCTATTTTCACAGATGAGCAGAGTGAGGCCCAGAAAAATGAAGTGGCATGCATCTCACAGTTAAAAATAACAGAGGGGCTGGAGAGATGGCTCAGTGGTCTAAAGCACCTACTTGAAACAAGCTTGGCAAAGCACAGGGACCGCGGTTCGATCCCC